>NC_080192.1:4853484-5156515 GCF_030028045.1 Hippopotamus amphibius kiboko
ATGTTCATGGGCGATACTGGTCTGTCATTTTCGTAAGATCCTTGCGAAGTTTTTCTGTCAGGGTAATTCTGAATTGTTAAAATAATTTTTTAAAAGAATATAAGTGGAGATTTCCCTGGTGGGCAGTGGTTAAGACTCTGCACTCCCAATGCAGATGGCCTGGGTCCGATTCCTGGTCAGGGAACTAGATCCCACATGCATGCAACACTAAGGAGCCTGCAAGTCGCAACAAAGACCCAGCAAAACCAAATAAATAAGTAAATAAATATATTTTAAAAAAGGACATCTCGCTATTGCATAGACTATTCCAAGGAGAAAACATTCATGAAAATAAGCACGCATGTGTTGCTGTGTCCATAACACCCACCTTACTTCCCACGTTGCTGCCTGCCCATTCAACACCTTAAAAAAAAAAAGTATAAATGAGTGCAAAATCAAAAACAGATCAACAACCTACCAAAACCCCTGAATCAAACCCTAGACAAGAATCACTTCCTTAAATGAATCTTCTACCCTCGCTAATGGATATCAGGTCCTGATACACTTATCTGAAACTCAAAGAGTCATCTGTGAGACAGATTTTCTTTTGCACCTGGGTGTGGGCTTGGTGAGTGCGAGCTCGGGCACCTGGGGCTGGAGTCCAGGGGCTTTTCTGAGATACCCGCAGGCCACCCTCTGAGCCCCATTTTCTTAGATGCCCATAGTGGACAGGGAGGGCCTTGTGCTTATTCAAGGTGGATAAAAATGCCTTTATGCAAACCCAGCCAGGGGCACTTTTAATGCTTTCTTGACTTTATCTTAGGTTATTTTATTTAATGTTATTGTATTTTTAACAGCTGAGTAGAGGTTTACATATTCTTTTTCTAATTCAAATAACATACATCTTCTTATTGAGCACTTGTAGGACTTTATGTGGGCAATGTCTCCCTCCAGGGACCTCCCTTTTCAACCTCCATGTTTTCCTGGCTCCAATCTCTCCACCATCGTGCTGGCCTGGCTCCTGTCCCCAAGCAATGGACGCATGTTCTCCTGGAGAAGGGAAGGGTGAGCCCGGAAGCTTTATTGGGGTGTTCTGTCCTGGGCTGCCAGAGGCTTTGCACGTTCGTCGTGCCCGTCTGTCTGCTGGCATATGTCACTGCAGCTCCTGGCAACCCCCTCTCACACACGCCTGCTTATCTACCAAGAAAGCCCAGGCTGTGTAGTTGAGTCCAGAAGGAGGAGTCAGAAGACTAGCAGGCACCTGTTTCTCCTCCGCCAGTCCTCCTTGGTGTGGCCTGGGGCAAGTCACTTGCCTCTTGAGGCAGGGGTCTCCCTGCTTGTGGGATGGGAGGAAGCTGGTAAGACTGGGTGGAGACCAAGCCCCCGGGCAGAGATGCCCACTGAACCATCCAGACTCAGCCTTCAGGGGCCGAATGTTGGGGACCCCCACGTCCTCCCTGGCACACAGCAGCTGGAAAAGTGGACTCAGGTGGGAACATCCTTGTAGCCACCAGCAGAAGCCAGCTGGGAGAATTTTAAGGGGGGAGTACAGTTTGTGTTCTGGGTCCCAACCCTTGTCTGGATGGGCAGACAGAGGAGCTGGCTCCTTCCAGCCAGTCCTAGGAGTCAGGTTTGCAGGCTCCAGAAGCCAGGGGGGGTTAGTGCTGCAATGGTGGGGCCGCGAGAACAGCTCCAGGGCTCTGAGGCTGAAAGGATGGTGGGTGAGATTTCTGCTCTTCACGCTCACTGAGGGACTCCCCTGGGCCTCCCCTGCCAGGACGGGGCCTGGTGAGGGCCATGCCGTGATCCACCATCCCTGGACACGAGCCCTGTCTGCCTCTTGGCCAGGATGTGAGTGCCACCACCAGGCTCGGGGCTCTGTCCACCTCAGAGGGCCTCTGGGGGTGGGGTGGGGACCACAGGACGTCAGAATCCTTTCTGCCCGAGGGCTGAGGAGTTTACCCCAGAGGAGAGGGCAGGACAGGATGGGTCAGATGGAGGAAGCTGGGTCAGCTCGGGGAGGGGTGTGGTCCTCAAAGTCTGCAGCCCCTGTCCTGGGACTTTGTTAGAAATGCAGACTCTCGGGACTCCCCCGGTGGTCCAGTGGTTAAGACTCCACGCTTCCACTGCAGGGGGCACAAGTTTGATCCCTGGCTGGGGAAGACTCTCAGCCCCACCCAGCTTTCTGAATCAGAAGTGTCCAGTGGGGCTACAGTCTGGAGGGTAAGGGGCCCTCCCTCTATGGGATTCCGAGGCACACTTGGAGTTTGAGGTGGTGCATGGAGCTAGATGGGGGGTCCCTGGGTTGAAGGGTAAACTCATGACTCTCATACAAATATTAAATGAACATGCACCAAAGATTGTATTTAGCTCATTAATTAGTGAGGGGACCAGTAAGATGTTACAATCAATTCAGAGGAAAAGCCAAGAGCAGACATAGATAAGCAATCAGGAAGGTGGAATGGAATTTGCTAACAGATGCAAAACTAGCTACTTCAATGGGGTAGGGGATCCAGGGCCCCCCCACCTGATGAAATTCATTTGCATCTTTATGGGTAAGAATCTTTGCATTAGGATTAGGGTTAGGGTTTTCTACAGCTTATATAGAGTTGTGAACTTGCTCAAAGGCAGTGAAAGATACAGAACCTTATAGGATCAGCTATTGTGCTCGACTATACCTAGTGGTCTCTTGAAAGGGCATCTAGTGATTCCCTCCCTTCCTTCCTTTTTTTCTTCCTCCCACACTGATCTGCCCCCGCCCGGCCCCCATTTTACCTGCATGGCTGCTTTCTAGCTGTAGATCTGCCTCTCTGAGTGTTTGGCTCCTTATGTGTAAAATAGGCAGATGTTGCCTCATCCTGGGGATTAATCCAGATCCCAGCTGCAGAGCCTTTGGTGCAGTGCATCTGGCACGTGGCGCCCCCACCCCCCGCCCCCACCCTGAGCATGTGGGAAGAGTGGGTGGGTCGGCTGAGCAGAGCCAGCAGTCCCTGGCGCCAGCACAGCTGTCACACACACACACACACACACACACACACACACACACACACACACACACTGTGTTGCACCTGCCAGTCTGGGGAGCAAGATGGATGAGATCCCTTCCTCCCCACCGGGGAGGTGGCCCCTTTCAACAGGATATTTTAGGTAATGTGTTGGCCCGACAGAACTTAAGAGTGCAATGGAGATGGAGACCTTGAGGGAAGTGGTGTGGTTGGGAGGGGCGGGTGTTACAAATGTGGCTGAGTTTTCTGCGGTCAAACAGGAGGCAAGGGGAGGAGATGGTCGAAGGATGCTGCTTGTTTAAAGTACGCTTTTGTCCCCAGCAGCAGAGGCGTGAGCCCTGCCTGACCCATCTGGGCCCCAGCAACGTCCACGTCCACGTTTCCTGCTCTGCCCGACCTCATCTTCTGCTCTGACCTCTCTTTGATCAGCGGAAACTGGGGACTAACTCCGGAAGCCTCGATCAGGGTTGGAGTTTGGTGAACTGACTAACCCTGTTTCTGACTCACACTTGGCCTTAGGCGAGCCCCTGCCCTTCTCTGAGCTGCCAGCTGAGAGGGCTGGGCCCAGACATTCCAGCTTTAAAAATTTTGAAATCCATAGATGCTTTTCTTCAAACAATCTTGGGTAGAAATCCCATATGTAGCAATGATATTACATAAGCATTAACATCTTTTCTTATCAGCTGGTAAAAAAACTTCCTTTACACATAGTTTTGGAAGTCCTTGCCACAGCAATCAGAGAAGAAAAAGAAATAAAAGGAATCCAAATTGGAAAAAAAGAAGTAAAACTGTCACTGTTCACAGATGACATGATACTATACATAGGAAGCCCTAAAGATGCCACCAGAAAACTACTTGAGCTAATCAATGAATTTGGTAAAGTTGCAGGATACAAAATTAACACACAGAAATCTCTTGCATTTCTATACACCAACAATGAAAGATCAGAAAGAGAAATTAAGGAAACAATCCCATTCACCATTGCAACAAAAACAATAAAATATCTAGGAATAAACCTAACCAAGGAGGTAAAAGACCTGTACTCAGAAAACTATAAGATGCTCATGAAAGAAATCAAAGACCACACAAACAGATGGAGGGACATACCATGTTCTTGGATTGGAAGAATCAACATTGTGAAAATGACTATACTACCCAAAGCAATTTACAGATTCAATGCAATCCCTATCAAATTACCAATGGCATTTTTCACAGAACTAGAACAAGAAATTTTATGACTTGTATGGAAAAGCAAAAGAACACAAATAGCCAAAGCAACCTTGAGAAGGAAAGACGGAGTTGATGGAATCAGGCTTCCTGACTTCAGGCTATACTACAAGGCTACAGTGATCAAGACAGTATGGTACTGGCACAAACACAGAAATATAGATCAATGGAACAGGATGGAAAGCCCAGAGATAAACTATGGTCAACTAATCTATGACAAAGGAGGCAAGGATATACAATGGAGAAAAGGCAGCCTTTTCAATAAGTGGTGCTGGGAAAACTGGACAGCTACATGTAAAAGAATGAAATTAGAACACTCCCTAACACCATACACGAAAATAAACTCCAAATGGATTAAAGACCTAAATGTAAGGCCAGACACTATAAAACTCCTAGAGGAAAACACAGGAAGAACACTCTTCGACGTAAATCACAGCAAGATCTCTTTTGATCCATCCCCTAGAGTAATGGAAATAAAAACAAAAACAAATAAGTGGGACCTAATGAAACTTCAAAGCTTCTGCACAGCAAAGGAAACTATAAGCAAGCCGAAAAGACAACCCTCAGAATGGAGAAAATATTTGCAAATGAATCAACAGACAAAGGATTAATCTCTAAAATATATAAACAGTTCACCCAGCTCAATATCAAAAAAACAAACAACGCAATCCAAAAATGGGCAGAAGACCTAAATAGGCATTTCTTCAAAGAAGACATACGGATGGCCAAGAAGCACATGAAAAGCTGCTCCACATCACTAATGATTAGAGAAATGCAAATCAAAACGACAATGAGGTATCACCTCACACCGGTCAGAATGGGCATCATCAGAAAATCTACAAACAGTAAATTCTGGAGAGGGTGTGGAGAAAAGGGAACTCTCTTGCACTGTTAGTGGGAATGTAAGTTGATACAGCCACTATGGAGAACAGTATGGAGGTTCCTTGCAAAACTAAAAATAGAGCTACCATATGACCCAGCAATCCCACTACTGGGCATATACCCAGAGAACACCATTATTCAAAAAGACATATGCACTCCAATGTTCATTGCAGCACTATTTACAATAGCCAGGACATGGAAGCAACCTAGATGTCCACTGACAGATGAATGGATAAAAAAGATGTGGTACATATATACAATGGAATATTGCTCAGCTGTAAAAAGCAATGAAACGGGGACATTTGTAGAGATATGGATGGACCTAGAGACTGTCGTACAGAGTGAAGTGAGTCAGAAAGAGAAAAACAAATATTGTGTATTAACACATATATGCGGAATATAGAAAAATGGTACAAATCAACAGGTTTACAAGGCAGAAATAGAGACACAGATGTAGAGAACAAGCATATGGACACCACGTGGGGAGAGCAGGGAGGGTTGGGGGGGAATGAACTGGGAGATTGGGATACCAAATTGTACACTCTAAACATATGCAGTTTATTGTCTGTTAAAAAAAAAAACATTTAAAATCTTTATTACTAAATCCAGAATATGGTCCTTCTCATGGACATTTGTAATGGCTAATATAGTGTGTGGCACACTTTCCTGTTTCTTTGCTTGTATCATAATTTTTCATGAAATCTGGATATCTTACATAATATATTGTAACAACTCAGTGTTAAATCCCCGCCCCTCCCCCCAAAAAAAGAAGAGGGAAAATGCCACAGTGAACGAATTGGGGCAGAGGTGAGGACGCCTCCGCCCCCACCCCAAGGGCAAGAAAAGATGGGTGGGTCTTCAGATCCGATGAACAAAAGCATCATGTGGCTTGGAGACGATCCCCTGTGGGTCCCCAAGGTTCTTTGTGTGTTGTGAGCAAGACCCACTGCCCTTTGTTCCTGACCATCTTTTCCAGGCTTTTGGGTAGTGATGTGTTAGTTCCCATGGTTCTGTAATAAATTACCCCAAACTGGGTAGATTGAAAACAACAGAAATGTATTCTTTCATGGTTCTGGAAGCCAGAAGTCCAAAATCAGAGTGACAACAGGGCCACATTCCTTCTGAAGATTCTAGGGAAGAATCCTCCTGGCCTCTTCCAGCTTCTGGTGGTGGCTGTCAATCTTTGGCTCATGGCAGCATCCCTCCAATTTCTGCCTCTGTCTTCACATGTCCATCTTCCCTCTGCGTGTCTGTGTCCAGACTCCCTTCTTCTTATAAGGACACCAGCTGTATTGGATTAAGGGCCCAGCCTAGTCCAGTATGACCTCATCTTAACTTTACATCTGCCAAGATCCTATTTCCAAATAAGACCACGTTCACAGGTTTCTGGTGGACACGAATTCTGGAAGGATGCTATTCAATGTCGCATAAGTGAACAGCCTGGAAATATAGAGCCCCTTTCTCCCTCCAGAGTGAAAGGCAGGCATGTTACTGCCTCCCAGGAAAGGTTCAGGGCCCCTGAGGTCAGGGTTCCCCTCCTGTAACACAACCACTGAGTACGCACGTGCCATCTGGCCCTCCGCGGGGTTCGGGGCTTGGGGAGCTGGGCCGCGATGGGGCTGATGCCTGGCTCCTGCTGACGCCGTGAGCTGTCAGCCGTCCTTTGTTTCTGATCCAGGCATCTCGGGTCCTGGCGGCATCTATGGAACCACAGCGGCTCACTTGTCAGCTTGCAAGCAGGGTGAATCTCCGACGGTCCCAGTTCCTGACGGGGTGGAACTGCCAGCTGGGTGAACGGCTCAGCATAATATGGGGGAGGGAAGGGTGCAAATCGTGTGGTGAGAATCAAGGGAAGGAGCAGAGGCAGCAAGTCGAGGGCTGGGAGGAGAAGGAAGGAGAGGATGCCCTGGTGAAGCTCCCCACAGGAGGGCCTGGGGGACCAGGTGCCCAAGCAGACACCCCCGTAGCTGAGTGGTAGGCAATGCAAAGCCCCTGCTGGGTGCTGCCCCCTGCCCAAAGTCTCACTCAAGCTCTCACTCTCACTTGTGTTAGTGCAGGTGGACACAGCTGGTTGGGGTGGAGGGGAAGGAAGGGCAGTGAGCCTGAGAAGGGGCTAGAATCTGGTTCCAGGTGGACATGGGCATAGGGTGAGCCCCTCAAAGCTGGAGGACCTGGGAAGAGCTGGCCTCTGGCTTACATGAGACATGGCTCAGAGGAGATGTTTTACTACAAGAGGGACCTGAAAACCCCAAGCCTGCTCCCTCCACCTTTGGGACCCCCAAAGCTCCAGGGGGTATTATTTGGACCCAATGGCCTCTGTCTGATCCTGATGTTTTGAGCAAAAAATCTCCTGGGGACAGGCATGATGGCTGCTGTGGCACCAGCCCTTACGCAAAGTCTCCCACTTGCCTTCCTTACTGACTCCATACAGTTGTTGAATTTGTCCCTGACCAGTTACTGTGTGTGAAATGCTTTGACAAACCTTCAGTGCAGAAGATGAAAAACTGATATCTCACTTTTCTCAGCTGTAGAATGGGGTCGCAATCCCCCCAACATGGGCATGGAGCCTGTCCTGGATGCCGGGATTCTTACAAGGCTGCTACGTGCTCCAGTCTTGGTGCCAGTCCCAGCAGCCCCTTCTCGGGTCCCCTGCTCACTGGAGCCCAGCATCCTCTCCCCTCTGGGGCTGTGGTTGGGATCTGATTTAGCTGCTGGTCAATTCCCAGCCCTTACCCCTGGGTCAATGAGGGAACAAATGCAATTTAGGAAGGAGGAGAGAAATGGACTGAATATTCTGGTCAGTTTGTTGAATACAATACAATGTAAAGGCATCGGCAACCTAGGCAAACGTGTGAAATGCTCAAGTGAAGCCAGTGAACAGATCCTGGCTTGTGGGCGGGAGGCAGAGCCTCGCCTGGTTGGTTCTGCTCTGACCTGTGTCCTCCTGGGACCCAGCACGGGGCAGGCGCTCCAGGAATGATGGAGGATGAATGATAGCTGCAGGGGAGGGCTCCACTCCACCTGTTGGGTCAGCCCCAGGCCTGGGTCCAAATCCTGGCTCTGCCCCCAGAGGGCTGTGTGATCTTGGGCAAGTCATTTACCTCTGATAAATGGGATACTGCCTGCCTTATCAGGAGACAAAGGACATCACAGTCATCAGCGATTGTAGCCAAGGATGGTGAGCTGGTGGATCTAACTGCCATCAGACTGCAGCCCTGAGGAAACCCAGGATGTGAAGACGCAGGATGCTGGCCCCAGATAGCTGAGGTACACATCAAAAGAAGGATTTCAGTGAGCCCAGACTCTTGCATCTTCTCATACATAGAAAAGCGCTATATTCCTCAACTGCACATATTTTGTTTCCTTTAATTAACAATAATAATCTTTATTTATTTATTATTTAATTTATTTATTGGCTTTGTTGGGTCTTCATTGTTGCACACGGGCTTTCTCTAGTTGCTGCGAGCGGGGACTACTCTTTGTTGTGGTGCGCGGGCTCCTCATTGTAGTGGCTTCTCTTGTTGTGGAGCACAGGCCCTAAGCATGTGGGCTTCAATAGTTGCGGCACATGGGCTCAATAGCTGTGGCTCTCGGGCTCTAGAGCACAGGCTCAATAGTTGTGGCGCACGGGCTTAGTTGCTCCGAGGCATGTGGAATCTTCCCAGAGCAAGGCTTGAAGCCGTGTCCCCTGCATTGGCAGGTGGATTCTTAACCACTGTGCCATCTAGGAAGTCCTGACAATAATAATCTTTTGATGTTCAGACTACCTGCCCTTTGTTGCAAAACCCCTAGATATCCTAGCTCCCTCCTCGCCTTCTTGGAGCAGTTCTCTCAGGGTTACTTGAGATGCTGCCTCCCAGGTTTGAAGTCCTAAAAAATTCCCACCAAATAAAACATCACTCTCAACTTTAGGTTGGGAATAATTTTTCAGTCGACACCTCCTTGGTCCTCAGTTTCCTCATCTGTGAAGTGGGGAGAGTAAGGCTCTGCAAGTGTTGACATGGTTTGCGATGACAGCAGAATTCCTGGCTGCAGCAGCACCTGGCCTACGGCAGTTGCTCACCCTTTATTGCTGTTTCTGGGGCCTGGGCGGGCTCCGGGGGTCCTCGTCTGGTCTATCTAGAGGACTCGGGCATCTCAGCCCTGCACACTCTACTGCCCACAGGGGAACGCTTGATACCTTGTCACCCCTCCCCCCCATACATATAGGCTCCTTCCTTGGCTTTTTGGCCCCCAAGCATCTAGGAGCAGCTTGATTGCTTCTAGAAATGGGGGGCTCACTGTGCCCAGCCATCCCTTGAGCTCTCATTGTGGGGTTCAGGTTGGAGAAAGAGCTTTCCTGCCCATCTTCTTGTCCTCCTCTGCTGTCTCAGCTGAACGGTCCATCTAGGGGCGGGGTTCTTGGGGCTGGAGGCTGGATGCCTCAGTCTGTAACAGAATTAAGGCAGGAAGATGGATCTAGCATACACGGAAGTCGGTCAGGAAAGAAACCCTGACCGATTCTTCCTCCATTATCTTTCTTTCTTTTTTTGTTGGCTGTGCCATGTGGCTTGCGGGATCTTAGTTCCTGGATCAGGGGTTGAACCCGAGCCCTTGGCAATGAACGTGCAGAGTCCTAACCACTGAACTGCCCGGGAATTCCCTCTTGCTCCATTTTCTTTAAAAGCTGGTCTTGGTATTTCTGTAGTGGGCTTGTCTTTTTATATCCTGCACCCTGTCTCCCTAGAAATCTCCATCTGGTCTTCCAGGAGCGGCCACAGGTACACAGCCACCTCTGAGAGGTGTTAGCAGCCTCTGTGTCCGCCAGCTGTCACCTCTTGTGGCCGTTGGGTTGGAGCAGGTCAAGAATGGGGCAGTGACTGACTAGTGGGGGCCGTCAGGCCCTGGAGCCGGGCTTGGCCTCAGCCTCTGTGGTTCCACATGGCCGCAGAGTCCCGCCCTGGCTTCCGAGGAGGGTGGGCTGTGGAGGTGACCGCTGCCTCTACCCCGTCCCAGCTTCCCACAGCTGCTTCCTGCCCGGACTGCCTGCAGGAACCCAGCCCCCACCGGACCCCGGCTCCCCCAGGACAGGTGCTGTCACACGTTCCTCTGGCTGACCCTGCCCCAGGGGCTCGGGAGCCTTTGTTGGTGACCCTGAGGGAAGACTGCCGGCTCCATCGGAACATTGGGGAGCCAAAGAGGCTGGTCCTGGGTTCCTGCTGGTGGCTTGGGTGTGACCCTGGGTGAGTCCTGGCCCTCGCTGGACTTCTGTCTGCTTTGGCCAGCAAGGACCTAGGACAAATTCAGTCCTTAGTTCGGAGAATTCTTATAATGTGACTCTCCCAGAGCAATCTGTAACCTATAGTAAGTGCTCAGAAAATAGGTTTTCAACAACAGTCTGAATGTAATTACATGTCCTGTGACCATCGCTCCTCCAGAGCCTGACGGTTACTTGTCAAGAGGTCTTTATCTGATTTATGTCTCTGTCCCCAGCCCCAGGCCAGCCCTGGCGCTGAGGAAGTGAGGAAACAGGCCAGTGAGTGAGCGGATGAGTGGCCAGGGCCTCCCCGAGCTGGGCCCCTGGCTCTCCAGCCAGGCTGTGGGGGAGCTCTCGGCCTCCGGGAGTGGGTGGCTGTGCTCCAGCCCTGGCCTCCTTCCGTCTGGAAGCGGAGCTGGGCATCCCCCCAACGGGTCCCTGGGCCTCCTAAGTAGGAAGAGGTTCTGAGACCCGCGGATCTTCACAAACCCCATCTGTCCTCAGCCTCCAAGCCGTGTGGCTGGTGCAAGGGATGTGTAATTTAAAAAAGGTTTCTCTTGTTAAATGGAAACTTCTGCCAGGCGAAGAGAAATAAATAAGACACTAATGAAGTCCAGGAGCCCCGCGCGTTTGATCTGCTGCTATTCTGGGACAAGGCACGAGTGGCTTTGGACCAGGCGACAGAGCATCCCCCCCAAAATGGGCCTGAGAGGGGATGGGCTGAGAGAGGCGGTAAGGCAGTGGCCGCTTAGCACCTGTGCCCTCCGTCCATGTGTTTGCTTGGGGTCCTCCCGGTATCCCCATTTACAGGTTAGGGAGCTGCTGGCCAAGGCTGTGGATCTGGATCTGTGAGCTTCTCAAAGGAAGCAGTGTCCACCCACAGCCTCCTAGCCAAGCCCAGAGGAGATGATGCCCGGGGCCCCAGGACATCAGCCGAGAGACACACTCTCATCCTTGAGGGCAGTCAGAGGAACGGCTCTTGGGCCAGGGGAGTGCCCTTCCAGGTTCAAGTTGGCAGCATCCCAGGTGATAACATGTGTGTGTATAACACGCTGGCAGGGGAAGCGTGGTACCTCTGGGGGGAATGTATGGATAAACGTCTACAAACTTGCCGGAGGCCACTTTGGCTGTCTATTTCAGGAAATGAGCTGACTCAATAATTCCACGTCTGGAAATGCATACTAAGGAAGTATTCGGAAACTTAGGAAAACCTCCCCACTGTTCGTCAGAGCATTATCTGCAGGAGAAGAAAACAGGCGCCATGTCACTGCCCAGCAAAAATGAATCATGAAGTGACTACACATCCTTTCTCTGGAATACGATGCATCCATTAGAGTGAGGTTTACAGCTTTTAAAGACAAGGGAAAATGTTTAGGCAATCATATCAAATGAAACCCCACTAAGATTCAAAATATCGTATGGGATATTGTCAAGAGGGTGTAAAATGCAGAGATGAAGAAAAGACCCCAAAGCCACACATTCCGTTGCTGTCGGTGATGACCTTTGGATCCTGACAATATGGGAAGTTTCTGTCCTTGCTAGCCTTTCAAATTAGCATGTTCCCAACATCTGGTAAGAAATATGTATTGTTTTGATCATGGGAGAACATGCAAGTGCAGTTACTCCGCGGACCAGGAGTGGTCGCACCACAGATGAAAAGAACCGCCCGTCTTGCATCGTATCCAAAGTAACGGAGAAGCAAGTCGTCTGCAGTGGTCTCCTGCCAAAGCACCATGATGTGGGTGGAGAGTCACCCTCACTGCTGAACATTTAAAAATTATCTCCCTTTCGCTCGCACGCTCAGCGTCTGCTGCCGTCTCAGGTGCTCCAAGACTCTTCTTCCTCCTCTCCTCCCTAAATCTCCTGCCCCCTGGTCTGAGCCCCTCTGGTCCCCCCTGGGTCTGCTCAGTTCAAATCAACCCAACCTCTCTAGTTTCTGTCTGTCTCTGTTAGCCCATTTCACGGATTCTGTGGCTGAACGAAGCTTAGAGATCCGGGTGGGGGAGGTGAGCAGATTGCAAATAATTAGATCGTAATAGCAGTGTGTATTTTGCTTTTAAACCTTGGTCACATGGAATCCTTAAAAAAATTTAAGAAAACACTCTGATCCCTTCCAGCCTTTACAGCGGGTCCTTCTGGGGCCCTCACCTCCTGTCAGGTGCTAAGACCTACCCCCCACTAGACCCTGCCTTAATCTCAGCCCTTCCTTTCCTCACCTACTCCAGGTTTCTAGCACGTGCTATTCCTTCTGCGGGCAACCCTCTCCCCACTCCCCGCACCACGCCCCGGCTCCCTTTAGCTGGATGCTTCCTTTTCTTCTTCTGGGCTTCAGATGAAAACACACCTCCTGTGGGAAGCCCTCCCCATCCCCATGGTGGCATCAGCTGCACTTCCCACCAGGCCTTGCGGTGAGAAGGAGACGACTTTCATGTAACTAAGCCGCTCAGTGACGCGCTTGTTCTCTGGGCCTCTGGGGAACCCAGGCCCCCGGCGTGGCTTGCTTGCTCCTGGGACCTTCAGTGTGGGGCGAGGTGCTGGGCACACGGTAGGTGCTCAAGAAACATCTGCAGGATGAGCCCCGCGAACACACTGAAAACGAGTTTGCCCCCACTGATGGATGGATGAAGATGTGCCCCGGGGTGACGATGTCTGCAGGGTTCCCTTTGAAGGGGTCCTTGGTTTATGTAGATGAGTGAGTGCGAGCCCTGGTCAAGGGATCCAGCTTCAGATGGAGCCACTCAGTTTGTGGGACCTCGGTTTGCCTTTCTGTGAAATGGGCACCACGAACCCTGCCTCCCCTATGGTCTTCCTCCTGTGTCTCTCCTTTACACTCACACCACTGCCACATTCACAGTCCTTCTTACACTGTGCGTGGGTGTGGGTGGTTTTCCCCACATCCAGCAATTCTGTGACACCACCTGGGTGTCCTACGATTTAACTCAATTCTGACGCTACCTGGAGATGGCGTCAGACCCCACAGGTCAAGGGCTCAGTCCCAAGAGACTCCCTCCCCGCCCCACTTCAGATGTTGATCACAAGCAGTCGGTCCCCAGGTTACCCTCACCTTGTGTCTGACTTGGCTACAAATCTACAGATCGGGGGGTTGCAGTGACCTCTTCCCCCTTGGATGTGATTGTTTGCTAGAGCAGCTCACAGAACTCTGGGGAACACCTGTACCAGTTTATTAAAGATACGATAAAGGATACAGATGAACAGCTAGGAGAAGAGATGCCCAGGGTGAGGTCTGGGAGCTTCCGTCCCGGTGGAGTTGGGACGCATCACTCCCTCTGTGTGTGGCTGTGTGCGCCCACCTGGAAGCTCCCTGATCCCTCTACTGCTGGGATTTTAGGGGGGCTTCCTCTTGTGGGCGTTAGCAGTTATTAACTCCAGTTCTAGCCCCTCTCCCCTCTCTGGAGGATGGGGGGTGGGCCTGAAAGTTCCAAGCTTCTATTCATGGCTGGTCTTTCTGGTGACCAGCCCCCATCCAGGAGCCCACCCAGGACAAGAGACGCCCCTAGTGTTCTTATCACTTAGGGATTTTCAGCGGTTTCAGGGGCTCTGTACCAGGAACCGGGGGCAGAGGCCAATGTGTATTCTCTGTGATCTCACATTTACCTCATAATGTAGTGGGGGAGGTCTTCTCTGAGTGTAGGGCTGTGCTGACTATGAGCTAATGCAGCCAGAGTATCCTACCCCTGGGGGTGTGTGTGTGTGTGTGTGTGTGTCTGTGAGGATCTGGGCAGCTAAGGCTCAGTTTGGGGTGTGTTTGTCTTCTCTCCTGCTCGTGGCTCTCTGAGTCCGCGCTTTCCCTGGCTCAGCCAGGACCCTTGACCCCACTTGGCTCAGAGCAGGGCTGGCCTGTCTGCCCTGAGGGCCCTCCCATGAGTCCTGCTCTCATTGCCTGTGCCCCTAGCAAGGGAGGTTTGGCTGGGCTGTGAAATCCAGGGCGGAGTGGCTCTGACTTTTAACCCCCTTAGCTTACCTCATATGGCCTGACCATCCCCTCCCACCAACCTTGTCCAGCCTGGAGCCACTGGAGCCAGCAGGGAGAGAGAGGACCCAGGAGTGAATGGTGGCCATTCCCTTGTCCCCAAACAGGGTCACTGGATGGACTTTCTAGGCTCTTGTTCCCTGGGCCGCCAGGGAACCCAAGCCCATGGCAGGGGTTTGCTTGCTCCTTGAACCTTCAATGTGGGGCAAGGTGATGGGCACGTGGTAGGTGCTCGAGAAACATGCATCCACACATCCGTCCATCCATCCATCCACCCATCCATCCACACAACCATCCATCCATCCATCCATCCATCCATCCATCCATCCATCCATCCACACATCCATCCATCCATCCATCCATCCATCCATCCATCCATCCATCCATCCATCCATCCACCCATCCACACATCCATCCATCCATCCATCCATCCATCCATCCATCCATCCATCCATCCATCCATCCATCCTTCCATCCATCCATCCATCCACACATCCATCCATCCATCCATCCATCCATCCATCCATCCATCCATCCATCCTTCCATCCATCCATCCATCCACACATCCATCCATCCATCCATCCATCCATCCATCCATCCATCCATCCATCCATCCACTCACATATCCATCTGTAGCTCACTCATCCACTCACCCATCTACCTGTCCATCCATCCAACCACAATCCCTCTGTCCATCCATTCATCCATCCACCCACCACTGCTCCTTGTCTGATGCCCGCTTTGTGGACCCCTGCTGGGTGCTATGGACATAGGGGTATCCTTTAGTCCCTGATCTTGGGGAACTCATGTTGGGATGGAGGAGGTGGAGGTAGACAAGGGCCACCTCAATGCCAGGTGATGAGTGCCGTGACGAGGGGTGAGGCTGGGATGTGACTTCCTGGACTTTCTAGGATGGTGGAGGTTGACTGGGGGATTCAAGTGGGAGATGAGGTAAGAGAGGCTATGGGGGCTGCCTAGATGCTGGGCCCCAGATGCTGGGTAAGGAACCTGGGGAGCTCTTAAAAAAAAACGGAAATCGATTCATACACCACAAAGTTCACCCTCTTTAAGTGTACATTGTGGTTTTAAGTGTATTGACAAGGTTGTGCAACCATCACACTATCTAATTCTCATCTTTATTTCCCTAAGAGAAGCTCTGTCACTCCCCATTCTCTCCTCCCTCCAGCCCCTGCAGCCACCAATCTGCTCTCTGTCTCTGTGGATTTGCCTACTCTGGACATTTCATATAAATGGAAACGTATAACATGTGGCCTTTTGTGTTTGTCTTCTTTCACTTAACATGCTATTTTAAAGGTTGATCCAAGAGGTGGCATGTGTTAGTACTTCATTCCTTTTTATGGTTGAATAATAGTCCATTGCACGGATACACCACATTTTCTTACCCACTCATCAGCTGATGGCCGTTTGCACTGTTTCTACTTTTTGGCTGCTGTGGGGAATAACACTGCCACAGGTCTTTGTGTGGACATATGTTGTCTAGTCTCTTGAGTGTATACTTAGGGCTGGAATTGCTGGGTCATACTGTAACTCTACGTTTGACTTTTTGAGAAACTGCAAGTCTGTTTTTCAATGTGACTGCACCCTTTATCTCGCCCCAACAATTATTAGGGTTCTAATTTCTCCACACCCTTGCCAACACCTGCTATTGTCTGTTTGCTTTCTTTCTCTCTTTAGCATAGCCATCCTCATGGGTGTGAAGTGGTACCTCACTGTGGTTTTGATGTGCATTTTCCTAATAACTAACGATGTTGAGCATCTTTTCATGTGCTTATCGGCCACCTGTATAGGTTCTTTGGAGAAGTGTCTCTTCAAATCCTTTGATCATTTTAAAATTGGGTTATTTGTTTTCTTTAATTGTTGACTTGCAGTAGATTTTTTTTTTTCCTGACTTTTTTTTTTTTGGCTCTGTTGGGTCTTCTTTGGGGTGAGCGGGCTTCTCAGTGAGGTGGCTTCTCTTGTTGCGGAGCATGGGCTCTAGGCGCACAGGCTCTGGGCACGGGGGCTTCAGTAGTTGTGGCTTGCAGGCCCTATAGCGCAGGCTCAGTAGTTGTGGCGCATGGGCTTAGTTGCTCCATGGCATGTGGGATCTTCCTGGACCAGGGGTTGAACCGGTGTCCCCTGCCTTGGTAGGCGGATTCTTAACCACTGCGCCACCAGAGAGGTCCCATGGGTGGGTCCCATAGGTGAGTGACAAGGGCAGGCTTGGGTTTTGGGAAGACTGACCTCAGCATGGAGAAGGGATTTGAAGAGGTGGGTTAGGTCCATCCAAGGAGATGTAAGGAGAGGAGATGGGGCCGGGGGTGGCAGAGGGACTAAGGGAGAAGAAGCCATGGAGGGGCTGCAGAAAGGTCAGGTCCTGGAACTGGTTAGCTGTGGAAGGAGGCTCTCCAGCAGACCCAGCCCCAACCCCCCCCAGCCCTGCCCCTGGCTTCCTGGCCTCCTTCCCTTCTCAGCACTGGTTCTTGGTGGGAGAGGGGGCACAGGGAGAGGGCTGGGCTGGGCGCCGGGACATATGGATTCAGCTCTGCCCCTGTTGCTGCTCCACCGTGGCCTCCCATGAGCCATTTCCCAGGCACCCTCCCATCGCCCAGCTTCAAACAGACCCACCTGGTAGAGCTGAAAGGGCCTTGCAAATCCATGCAGGCACACACTCCATTTTGCAGATGGGAAAACTGAGGCCTCATGTGATTCACCCCCACGGGTTCTGCACTTCGCAGCTCAGTTTTTGCTCTTGCTGGTGGGTCCCTGGCCCTTTCCCTGGGTCTGAGAACAAACTGTCTGCAAGGACACGGTTCATTGGACCAAGAACGAAGACGTTAATATGACCATTTCAGAAATGTCTTGCCCAGGAGGATAAAAATTGCAAAGAACTTTATTGCTCCAGGAACTTCCTGAAGATCCATTTATCTGAACTCTGGGCGAATTCCTCATCCTGAAGTGGCCACTGGCTCGCCAGGAAGGGCTTGGGAAGCCTCCCCTGCTGCGTCTACCAGTCCCCACCTGTGATGGCAGGAATGTGACCCCGTCCCAGCCAGGTTCCGCTGGAACCCACACCCCAACCCTGCACAGCCCCGCCCTTGACCTCTCCTTTCCAAGACGCTCCTGAGACTCCGTCCAGGGGTGTCCCCCATTATGACGCAGACACTGAGCTTGGCTTTGCTGGACTGACAGATCGTTTGGTGGTTCCTGGCTCTACTGGGTGGGATGGGCTACTCACACACTCTTGGGCCCCGATTCCCAGAGACGTCTGCCCCTCCTTTACGGCGCTTCTCAATCTGACTTAAAAAGCTTTTAAATTAATTGACTGTTTTTTAGAGCAGTTTCAGGTTCACAGTAAAATTGAGCGGACGGTGCAGAGATTTCCCATATACCCCCCGTCCCCACCCACGCACAGCCCACCCCCCCCCCCGCCCCCGCCATTATCAGCCTCCCCCACCAGGTGGTACATTTGTCACAATCAGTGAACCCGCATGGATTCATCGTCACCCAGAGCCCGTAGTGGACATTAGCGGTCACTCTTGGTGCTGGCCATCCTGCGGGTTTGGACAAATGTATAATGACATGTATCCACTGATACAGTACCGCACAGAGGAGTTTCACTGCCCTAAAAATCCCATGTTCTCCCTATTCCTCTCTCCCTCCTCCCACCCCCCGGCAACCGCTGATCTTTATTAACTCCAGTTTTGCCTTTTCCAGAATGTCATAGAGTTGGAATCATACAGTGGGTAGCCTTCTCAGATTGGTTTCTTTTACGTGCTAATCTGCGTTTAAGGTTCCTCCACATCTTTTCACGGTTTGACAGCTCATTTCTTTTTATCACTGAGTAACCGTCCATTGTCAAGATGCACCACAGTTTATTTATCCATCCACCTGCCGAGCGATGTCTCGGTTGCCTCTAGTTGGTCTGCCTTTTAATACAGGTCCTCAGGTAGGAGCATTTTCTCCTCTGTGAGGCTCTGGAGAAGAGATGAATCTGTCTCTGTGGCCCTGGGTCATTCAGCACATGTACATGGAGGAGACAAAGGAAGGGACCCAGAGTCAGGGTTCCTGCATGAACCCTAAAGCCCTCAGCAAGACGGGGGAGCCCAGAGCTGGGGTCACAGGTGGGGCTGCCCCTGAGAATGGCTGAGAAAAGCCAGGTAAGGGGGACCACCCGGGCACCACCATTGGGCAAATGCCGACGGGACACCTCTCCTTGGGAGAAGCCTGGGGCTTCGGAGCCTGGCAGTGGGGGGTGGAGGGGGTGGGGAGTTTAGGTCCCGTCCCAGGACAGGGGAAGCGACCGCAGGGTGTTTAAGCAGGGAGCACAGACTCTGATTTATGCTTTAAAATTGGGGTTGGAGGTGTTGATGACCTGACCTTGGGCAGGGCTCTGGGAGGTGAGAGGAGGCAGACAGGAGAGGGGTTCAGGAGGCGGCTCCCAGGGGCCATGGGGGCTTGCGGCACGTCCAGGATGAACCTGTGGAGTGTGGGTGCTGGTCTCAGGTGTTCCCTGTCACCACATCAACACCCCTGTCTTGGGGGGGGCATTCACTTGGGTGTCACTGGGGGCGGAGAGGAGGCTGTGGTCCTCTTTCCCCACCCTCGTCCCCAGCAGACGGCTACGTAGCCAGACAAGTGGTGGGTGATGGCTGGGGTCTACAGGGCTTGTGTTTGACACTGAGCCTCGGTCAAGCGCTCTATAAATATTACCTTGTTTAATCCTTGAGGTCGGCCTAAGAGGTAGGACCCGCCACCTGTCTTACAGGTGTGGGCACGGAGGCTCGGGGAGGTGGATAGAATCAGCCACAGGCTGGGAAGATGGCCAGGCTGGGATGTGGATCTGGGTCTGAGGCAAAAGCCTTCCACAGCATCGTTCCCCCTGCCCTCCTGCCCCTCCCCCTCCCCCACTCACCATCCTTATGTAGAACAGGTGGGATTAGAGGTCAGTTTTCACTTCTAAAGACCCTCGGACAGCTGCGGGCATGCAGGAGGGCAAAACTGGGGTCTCTGCCCATGGCAGCTCCTGCCTGTCTACACAGGAGGGGCTCCTGGTTAGGAAAGAAGATTGGAAGCTGTGTTTGAAGCCCTGGAAAGAGGATGAGGACCATCCAGTTGGAGGAAGGACCTGATGGAGATGCTGGGGCCCAACCCCAACGGTCCTCTGAGCAGCCTGTCACCTCTCCACGGGTGACTTGGGGCTTGGCTTACAGACACCCACCTGGGGGGTCCCCAGGGTCCCTGCCACTCACTTCCCATTGGCCCCTTGTCTACAGGGCGAGCAGACAAAGCAATGACTCGGAGAATGGTGCTGGGACAGGGACAGCGTCCCCCTGGAACTCGTCTGCCGTGGCGGCCCCCCCCACCTGGTGTCCCGGTCTCCACCTCCGTTGCTGGGCCCCACCCGCCTTCCACCTCCCCAGGTGGGTGTGCTGTCTTTCCCCCATTCACCGCGAGGTGGTAGCAGAGAGCCATGGATCCTATCTTGAGCTACCTGGTGGCCAGGGGACCGGAGAGCTGACCGCCCATCCTGGGCGCTCCTAAGAACCTGGGCCTGGGCAGGCACCATCCAGGACAGGTCTGGAGGATGAAACCCCAGGTTGAAGCCCTTGGGGGGCAGAGCTGGGCACCCACGTGCACCTTCTCAGCAACCCGCCAGGGTGGCTCAGGGTGAGTGAGCCTAAGGGAGGCGTCTTGCCAGCCCCAAGGTCTGGGAAGGCTTCCCAGGCTCTTGGACACAGTTGCATGGGCAGGAGGCAGTGGGGACAGCCACCCCTGTGGGGGACACGGGGGGCGGGGCATGGGGCAGCCCCAGCTCACCCGGCAGGCTGGGGTGGAGGTGGTTCCTATACACAGGGCCAGGACATGATCTGGGGGGCCCGGTGCAGAGTGAATGCGAGGGCCTTGTGTTCAAAAATGGTTAAATTTAAAGATGTCGACAGCAGAGCGTGAACCGAGTTCTGGCCCTTCGGAGCCCGGGGACCTGTGTGACCGCCCAGGCCGCACACCCAGAAGCCGGCCTGCTCCCACCCCTGCCTCTGCGCAGAGCCACTGCCCTCTGGATGCTCACAGCGCCCCGATGGGCGGACAGGGGAAGACGAGGCGCCGTCCAGATGCCCATTTTACAGGTGAGGAAACAGGCCCAGGGATGCTGCTCCCCTCCCCCAACCCCGTTTCCAGGGAGCGGGGAGGACTCCAGGGATCAGGCAAGGAAGGTGCCTGCGCTCAAATGTGCCCCAGATACTGACGACGGGACACAGTGATGTGGCCAAACACACGGTGACTGGGCTTGTCCCTGTCACGTTGAGAACCCGGCTGACAGTTGCTGGGGTCCTGGGTTCCTGCCCAGAGGGGGCCCGTGAAGGGCGCTGCAGCCAGCAGGGGGCGCCGCAGTCCCATTGGAGCCCTGGGAGCCCGGGAACCAGACTCCAGGCAGCAGCCCTGCAGGCACAGAGGGGTCCCCAGAGTCCCGCCTCCTGCGGGGCCGCCACCCTCCCTGGGCCTCCGCGTTCCCCACAGTTTGCCCGCCTGGGGCCGGTCCTGAAAGTGTCCTTGGAGGTGTCGAGTCTGGCTCGTCTGTGGTTTCCGCTGGCCTGGCCTTCTGGGTGACACCTTGGGATGAGCTGGGGGTGCTGGGGGTGTCAGCCCTGGGGGTGGCTGTGTGTGCGGGGTCGGGCCATGGGAGCGTTTTTTCTAGAGTCAAGCTCTCCTTGTCTCACACCTGACCCTGCTGGGCACCCCTTCCTGCCCGCCCTCACCCACGCCCCTCCTTCCCACTATTCCCAGGGGTGGAGCTGGGCATGGGCTGGCCAGGGGGCGTGGACAGAGGCTTCTGCCACCCAAGGTCCTTGTGTTGGTGTCCTGCGGCTGCCAGGACACAATGCCACAAACCGAGTGACTTAAAATGGTAGAAATTCATTCTCTCAGGGTCTGGAGGTCAGGAGTCCAAAATCAAGGTGTCATCAGGGCCCCACGTCCTCCCAGTGTCAGGGGAGGCTCCCTCCTGCCTCTTCCGGCTCCTGTGGCCCCGGGTGCTTGCGGTCGCATGGTCCAGTCTCTGCCTCCGTCTTCACGTGGCCCCTCCTCTGTGTCTTCCCCTCTTGCAGGCATGCTTGTTGTGGGATTCAGGCCCCACCAGATAATCCAAGATGCAAGCATTTTCCAAATAAGTTCTCAGGCACAGGTTCCGGGGTTTAGGATGTGGGCATTCTACCTGCAATCTTCAACCAGACCTCAACCCACTGTAATCCCCAAACTGGTCAGGGCAGAGCTGACCCGAACCCAGGAACCTGGTCAGTCCTGGGCTACATCCTCACAGGTTCCACCTGGCCTGATGTGGGAGCCTCTGTCCATCACCCCCCATCAGCACTGGTAGCTTCCCATCCCAGCCTGTTCTCTGGAGTTCCCCCGCCCCTGCGAGGGTCTGGGAGTGGGGTCTGGGAGTGGGCTCTGGTGCCCTTCACCAGCCCGGGCCTGGCGCAGCAGAAAGCCTGCTTAGGGAACCCACAGATGGACTAGTACCAGTCTCCCTTTTGCCTGTCCCTGGTGGTCACTAAGGCCTGGTTCCCACACTGCCTCCTCCTGGAAGCCCTCTCAGGCCCCCAGGTAGGGTGGGAGCTCTCTGGGCTTCCTCTCTCCAGCCTGACCACTCCTTCAGATGGGGTGTTCCCCCAGGCAGGAGTACGTCTGGCCCCCACGCCCCTGGCCTTGGGAGATGCTCAGAGGATGCCGAAGGACTGGGGCGAAGGAAGGCCTGGAGAGGGGTGTCCACCGCCTGCCCCGTGCCTCCTCTTCTGGGTAGCCTGCTTCCTGCCAGGCTGAAGTCCCCATTTTGCCATGAGGATTGGGGGTGGGGTGGGATACAGCCTCCCTGTCACCTGAGGCTGCCTGCGGTGATGTGGGCAGCCAGGCCGGGAAGGGAAGGAACTACCCACTGCCCTCTCCTGCCCACCCCGAGCTCTTCCCTTCCCTGCAGACCCCCATTTGATCTGATGAAGCGTTCAGTAGGGAGCATTTCTGTTCCAGCCCAGGCTTCTCACTTATGATAGACGTCCGGCTGCATGATGGCTCTTGCATCCGTTACACGGAAGGGCCTGCCTCCGTGTGCTGACCACCTCCTGGCCTGTAAAGTCACTTCCTGCCCACTGCCTCTGAGGGCAGGCCCATGCTATCAGATGTGTCCTGGGCTCAGGTGGTCAGCACGGGCCCCAACACAAAGCAAACGTCCCCAGGAGAGGTCCCAGACATCCCAGGCTGTAGGGCACTCTCAGCCTGGAGAGAGCTGGCTTTCCTGGGGCCCCAGTAGATGTATTTCTGAGACCAAATGGGGCGGGGCAGGGCAGCCCTGAGCTAGTGGCCAGAGTGGGCTGTCGGGACTGAAGTCAGAGAGGGTACCACCACTCACTGGCCATTGTATTTGGAAAGTTTTACTGAAGTTTCAGGGCCTCAGTTTGCTGCACTGTAAAATGGAACAGCACGGGGCCTGTGTGAGCGGAGGTTTCAGTATATAGTGAATCCCGGATACGTCAGCTCTTCCCAATTCCTCTTCCATCTTCCCTCCCCCTCCGCTTCTCCTGCTCTGTCCTCCCCTCCCTCCTGTCCTGCCATCTCAGGCCCTCCTGATCCCCTCCCTCCAGCCTTCCCTGAGAAGAGCAGGTCAGGGCACTCAGTAGGACTCAGTTGGTGGCCAGCACGGGCCCACCCCATGCCTCTGCCCACGCAGTGTTTCTTCCTTGTGTTCCCTTCTTCTCTTCCTATTTTATTATTTCCATTTCCTAATCCCGTTCATCTTCCTAATTTCAGCCAAAAGGGGACTCCTTACAGGAAACCTGTCCTGATTTTCTGGTAGAGTATGCTTTCTCTTCCCTTTGAACCTGGCACCGCGGAGACTGACCCTTCTCGTGCAGTGGGGCACTCCCTTCCTCATGTTGGGGCTGTGGGTGTGCTGGTCACAGATCTCCTTGCCCAGAGCCTGCAAGCCCCCCTCAGGCACAGGGACTCAGCTCTCAGGAGCCCAGGGCCCGGCCTGGGCCCTGAGCAAGAGTTCTGGGCACGCTCAGTAAGTCGTCCCCAGACACCCCATCAGCATCCGACCCAGAAACACATCCAGGGTGGTGCTAAGTGGGCACACAGGGTGAGGTTGCAGTGTGTGGTCCTTTCTTAGAACGGTGTCCACCTTTCCTCCGATACAGCCGGCAGAGACAGATGTCCCGGAGATGCCACCAAAATCAGGTGATAGTGAATCTTACCTTCGTTTGGATACTTTTCTGTATTGTTAAAAATTTTCTTACAATGTTATTTTTATTATTCCATAAATCAATGCAATTATTCCCAGTTTTGAAAAAAATTGAAGGCTTTGTGTGAGATGGTTCTACTTCTGATTCTCGCAGACCCAGGAGGGTCTCTGCACATCCCCTCCTGCCCTGGCCTACCTGGCTTGTCCCCACATGTGGGTTTTCTGAGACAAGGGGGCTTCTGGACACATGTCTGTCCCCAGAGCTGGAGGAATGACAGCAGGTGCCCAGGACAACGCAGCTCGGTTGCCAGGTAACGGTGGTCACCATAGCAACACTGTCTCCTTGGAGGGAGCAGAAGCCTCAGCTTCCCCACTTGCAGACAAGGGGAAGGGAAGGCGGTGTGGGGGGGGGTGGTTTCTTCCCTGACCACCTGGCCGGCCATCTCCTGGGGCTTTTCTCTGCCTCTTGCTCTCCCAAGCTCTTCCTCCCTCCAGGCGGGGGCTGTAGGATGAGCCGCAGGCTGTGAGATGAGGGGCCCTGGGTCTGCCCCCCTGCTCCCTCCTCTGCCGACTCCCTGTGCCCCAGCCCTGAGCCTCAGTTTCCCCGTCTGCCAAATGTGATGGGGACACTGCCCTTCCTTCCCCCTTTGCAAGTGTCTGCCCCGTTCAGGTCTGCACTTGGCCCGGCCTCCCTCTCCTGCCCTAGGCACACAGTCAGAGATGTCGGGGCCAGTTACAAGGGTGTTGTGGAGACTCGAGGGCCTGAGAGGCAGGAGAGCTGTGTTGGGGGCCAGTTCTGCCGTGACCTCAGCCAGTCCCTTGGCCTCTCTGGGCCTCAGTTTCCCTGTGTGACAGGGTGCAGGCCTCCTTTGCTTGCTTCCTGAAGGGCTGCTTTGAGACAGCAAAGAGATGGTCTGCTACCATGAGGGGAGCACGGGGGGCATGGCCTACACCCCAGGGACTGACGATGGGCTCAGGTCCCACCACCTGTTTCGCGTGGCTGCCCCTCCCCTGCGGTAGGCTCCCTCTCCCCCGGCTTCATTTCCTAGGTATTTAATTACACGACTTTCCATCACCCCCGTTGAAGTCAGTGTGTCCCCTGGGCTGTGTCTCAGGACCAGGCGGCTGCGCCCTAACAGCTCCCCCGCTCCCTGCACAACGTGCTGTGTGACCTGGGACCAGACCCTTGGCCTCTCTGTGCCTCTGTCGCCTGGCATCAGATGGGGTGGTCAGAGCACACCCCTGGGGGAAGAGTGGTCAGGATAAGGGGTGCCCGGCCCAGCCAGCCCCGGGCATGTGGGTGACAAGCCGGGGAGCTCTGTTTGGGGTCGGGCCCCTTCACCCCTCACAACCTCCGTTTCCTCCTCTGTGGCCCGAGGGAAAATCAGCCGTCTTGTCACAAGATCAAGGGGCAGCTAGACTAGCTGCCACCCAGTGCGGGCACGTGGGGACCCTCAGTGGGGCAGGCGTCCTCCTGGAGGGGCTCGGCACCCCAGCCACTGCCCGGCCCCACTTCCTGGGGCCCCCATCCCAGACCCCTCCTGCCCTTGCTCCCAGCCTGTTGGCTGCACGATGGGTCTGCGGGGGTCCGGCCACCCCCAGCCCCTCTGAGGTGGCTGATCCCAGGAGGGGCTCCTGGGGCCCAGCTCCCACCAGTAGAGGGGGAGGTATGAAGCTACCAGGTTTCCCTCAACCCCTATCAGTTGCCATGGAAACCTCCTAGCAACCACTTAAACAGGCCGCGGGCACGGGGGGCCCGCAGCAGCACAACGCGCTTGTCACTGGGGCCGGCCAGGCTCACTTGGACAGCTGAGGGTCAGGCCGCGGACAGGGACCCCTGCGGCCACGGGGTCTGCCCTCCGTGTCCCTTGTTTTAAGTAACAGCGTTGCCCTGTTGCTGTGCTTCCTGAGACGTCTCGCACACAGCAGCTCGGAGGGTCGTGGGAGTCTCCGTTTCCGCAGGATGGGCCTGCGGTCCAGCTTGACCCCTGCCCGACCCCTGCCTGGTGGGCTCAAGCCTGTTTCCTGCCAGCTGGTGTTTACTGGACGTCATGAGGCCTGTGGGTGAGAGACGGGGTCGTGAGAAGCAGATTCCCTGCCAGGACCCACGCATCCTCTCCCCCACCCCATTTTCTCCTCCACCCCACCTTCTCCCCTCACCCGGTCCTCCCCCCACCCCATCCTCCCCCTACCTTGTCCTCACACCCATCCAGCCCTCCCCCCACCCTGTCTCTCCCCCACCCCGTCCTCCTCCTCCCACCCCCGACCTCCCCCCACCACCTCCTCCCCCCACTCCGTCCTCCCTCCCCCCACCCCGTCCTCACCATACCCCATCCTCCCCCCACCTTGTCCTCCCCCCCACCCCGGCTCCACCTCCATGGACTTTTCCATTTGGTGTCATGAGGAGGTGGCACCTCTGCATACACACACACACACACACACAGAAACACAACCTCACACAGACACATAGAGATAGAGACATGGACATACATAAACATATGGACACACACACACTACAGATTTCCAGTCCGCTCCCGCAGCCTGGGATTCCAGCATTTAAGGGGACACGTGGGCGGGCTGCCTGGAAGGGGCATCAGCCCTTTGGAGTCCCCCCCTCCTCGGAAACCCTGCAGAGAGCGGCGCCCCTCGGCCCCCGCCGGGTCCTCCCCCCACCCCCACACGGGAGCCCCCCATCGGGTCCTGGTCGGCCCCTCTGCTGCCCAGGGAATCGGAGCCCCGCACTGGCTGGGGCTGCTGCTGCCCCTGTCCCCGGCGGTGGGCTCGCTTCTGCCCTCCCCTCCTCCCGCCCCCCACCGGGGACCCGCGGGGCAGGCGGCCCAGGGCCGGGGTCGGGGGGCTGGACGCCGTGAGGCCCCAGACGCCAGGGCAGAGGACAGGCCAGAAAGCGCGGCCGCTCTGCCTAAGGCCTGGGCCTCCCGGGGGACTTTGGGGAGCGCTGGTCCCAGGCTGGCCGCGAGGCCAGGGCTTCCTTCCATGCTTTTCGAAAGAGCAGGTTCCCAGCGTGGTCATCTCAGTGGTCAGCCGTGTGCGGCGGCAGGCGCCTCCTCACGGCTGCACCCACAAGCCTGGGGTGAGCGTGTGTGCCTGTGTGTGTGTGTATGCGTGTGTGTGTGCGTCTGTGCATGTGGTCTGTGCGTCTGGGCTGTGAGTGGGTGTGCACATGTGGCAGTGTCTGTCTCAGCATGGTGCGTGCGTGTGAGCACATGCGTGCACGTGTGGTGTGCGTGTGTATGTGGCAGGTGTGCATGAGTGTGCATGCGTGTGGAGTGTGGCGGCAGGTCAGATGTGGGAGGGAGGTGCGGAGGTTGGGGCCCGTGAGAAAAGGACGTGGCCGTGGGGACAGGGCCCCTGGGACACTGCCTCCCTCCTGACCCCAGCTGAGCCTTGGTGGCTCCTGTCCTGATTTTTGTTTCCCAGGTGGAGGGGTGAGTGTGTGGGGGGTGGAAGATTCTAGAACCAGAGGTCAGAGCCTTTCCCGCCCACTCTCTCCTCCTCCCATTTCTTGGCCCAGGTGATAGGGCGGGTGTGGCACAGACTCGGAGCTGGCCCGAGGGTGCCCTTGTGGCTGGTGGGCTCGGGAGGTGGGACGGGTCGGGCTCCCTGCATGGTGCCGGGCAGACTCGGGGCGCCACCACCGTCCATGTCCCGCCCAGCGCCCGCTGTTCCTCCAGCCTTGAATGCACTGTCCTCTGAGCCTGGGCTGCCCATCGTCCTTTTGGTGAGCCCACCGGCCAGCCTGCGAGGGAGGGCTGGCTGGCTTGGGGTGACCCATGGGGGACAAGGGGTCACGCCTGGGAGGGGGAGGCTGGCGGTCCGAGGGCCTTTAAGTCTTAAGGAGAGGCCCCTCCCCTTGCCCTGGAGGACACAGACGCCAGCCGCCAGCCCAGGACCAGGTTGCAGGGGCCCCTTCCCAGCCTGGCCCCGGGATCCCCATGGCCGATGTGGGTTCACAGAGGCCCCATCCTCAGATGTGTGCCTGCAGTGCTCTAGGCTCCGGGCCATGTGACGTCACCCCCCACCGCCCTGTCACCTCTCCCACATCCTCAATCTCCCTTTTCACTGGTAAGTTCCAGGCGTGGGCTGAGTGCTCCGCTGGGTCTTCACTCTGGGACATTAGCAAGGTGGCCTTTAAGGAGGAAAGTGACGTTGACGGGCTCCCTTGGGCCGTGGGACACCAGAGCCTCCCCTCTCAGCAAACTCCCAGCTCTGCGTTGACGTCCCCGTGTGGCCCTCGTCCACCTGATGCCGTCATTGGCGCCACCACGGTGCGTGACCGCCGGCGCCGTTATCACCGCTGCTGCGATGACTCTCGTCGCGGTTCTGATTCGCAGACTTATTGTTTATACCGTCACCGTTGCATTTATCAGTGTTGCTTTCTTTCTTCTTCTTCTTTGGCGTTCACTCTTCCCCTGGCTGTGTGCCAGCTTCCCGAAGAGAGCAGAGCTCAGCTCAGGCGCTTTTGCCCCCAGGAGACCCTTGGCAGTGGCTGGAGACATTTTTGGGTGTCGCAGTTGGGTGGCGGGCTACCAGCATTACCACGTGGAGGCCAGGGCTGCTGCTGGACGTCCTGGGACGCACGGGACAGCCCCCAACAAGAAACGACCTGGTGCAGAGTGTCGGTAGGGTGCTAGCTTGCGGTGGCGTCCTGGGGAAGCCGGGGCCCAGGGCTCCAGAATCCTCTCTGGAGAGTGAGGAGGGGCAGTCAGGGTTAAGCCTTGCTGCTCGGCTCTGCCACTTCCTGCTGTGCTGTGATGGTTCATCCTGTGTGTCAACGCGCCTGGGCCCAGGCAGCCCCGGGGCGGGCTGGTAGACTTTGTTTCTGGGGGCACCTGCGAGGGTGTGTCCGGAAGAGGTTAACATTTGAAGCGGTGGACAGAGAATTCGGCCTCACCAGAGTGGCCTGAATAGAACACAAGACAGAGGACAGGCAGATTCATTCTCCCGGCTGGAGCTGGGACAGCCATCGTCTGCCCTTGGACGCGGTGTCCTGGTTCCCTGGCCTCTGGACGGGGGCCTCCAGCCTGCGGACCGTGGCCTTCTCAGTCTCCGTGATAGCACAGCCAATTCCTCCTGATACATCATGAATGGATATCATGTGGTGTGTACACATCTTCTCCTCTCGGTTCTGTTTCTCAGGAGAACCCTGGCTAATGTAGTTCTCTTAGGTCTTACTATGACAAAACACCATAGGCTGGTGGCTTACACAGCTGACTTTTATTTTCTTACAGTTCTGGAGGCTGGAAGTCTGAGATCAGGGTGCCAGCATGGAGGGGTTCTGGCCAGGAATCCCTCTTGGGTTGCAGGCAGTCACCTTCTCACAGTGTCCTCACATGACAGAGAGACAGAGGGAAAGAGAGAAAAGTCTGGTCTTTCTCTTCTTTTAAGGGCACCAATCCCATCACGGGAACCCCAGCCTCGCCACTTCATCTAAACCTAATCACCTCCCAAAGACCCCGTCTCCTAAAATTATCACATTGGGGGTAAGGGATTCAGCGTATGAACTTTGGGGGGACATGTACATTCATAACGTGTGTGATCTTTTAAATTTGCTTTCACTTATTTAGTCCTTTCTTATTTCATTATAACACAAACTGCACAAATCTCTCCGTCTCCCTCCAGTAGCTTTCCTGCACAGGGGATGTCCTGCAGCTTCTACACTGAAGAAAGCCTTGCCTGTTCCTCCTTTATGCAAGTGGAATCACACAGCAGAGTCATTTCTGTGTGAATGCTTTTGTCCAACATTATGGTCAAAAGATCCACCCTTTTTCTTTAACCTAGTGGTTCTTCCTTTCCCCTTTTGTTGCAGTATTCTACGGCATGAATATACCGTAATTATTCATCTCTCTCCCACTGATGGACGTTGGGCTTGTTTTCAGTTTATGGCTTTTTTTTCCCTAAGTCTTTTTTTTCCTTTAGATAATTAGAGGATTATTTATTTATTTATTTACTATTTATTGGCTGCGTTGGGTCTTCGTTGTTGTGTGCGGGCTTTCTCTAGCTGTGGCGAGCAGGGCCTACTCTTCACTGTGGTGCGTGGGCTTCTCATTGCAGTGGCTTGTCTTGTTGTGGAGCACAGGCTGTAGGCGCGCGGGCTTCAGTAGTTGCGGCACACCGACTCAGTAACTGTGGCACACGGGCTTAGTTGCTCCATGGCATGTGGGATCTTCCCAGCCCAGAGATCGAACCTGTGTCCCCCGCATTGGCAGGTGGATTCTTAACCACTGTGCCACCAGGGAAGTCACAGTTTTTGGCTTTTTTGAAAAAAGATGCTATGAATATTGTCGTGTATGCCTTTTGCTGGGCATATGATCTCATTACTTTGGGACTATATTTAGGAGTGGAATTGCTGGGCCATAGGGTAGAATTATATTTAGCTTGAGAAGATACTTCCAAACCTTTTTGTAAAGTAGTCATTTGGCATCTTTAAAAAATAGACTTTATTTTTTAGAGCCGCTTTCGATTTACAGTAGAATTAAGAAGACAGTACAGAGAGTTCCCACAAACCTGGCAACCAATTCCCTCTACAATTAGCAGCTTACATCAGTATGGTGCATTTGTTCCGATTAATGAACCAGCATTGATAACAGTCTCATTAACTAAGTCCATACTTTACTCCAATTTTCCTTGTTTTTCCCTAATGTCTTTTTTCTGTTCCAGGACCACATCCAGGACCTGACGTCACATGCAGCTGTCGTGTCTCCTTAGGCGGCTCTGGGCTGTGGCAGCTTTTGTTTTGGCCATTTTTTCAATGTTACTTAAAAAAATTGAGATAATTGTAGATTCACACGCAGTGGTAAGAAATCATACAGAGAGACCCTTTGTATGTTATTCCCGGTTTCCTCCAATGGTAACATTTTGCAAGCGAGATGCCAAAACGAGGATGTTGACATGGACCCCCTCCGTTGGTCTTACTTGGGTGTCCCACTTTTACTTGCACTCATTTATGTGTGTGTGTAAGTCCCGCACAACTGCATCACCTGTGTAGGTGCCTATGTCACTGCCACAGCCAAGACACTGAATAAACATTCTTAGCACCACAAGGACATCCCAAGGTCATCCTTTTATAGACACCCCCCCCCCTTACATCCCTCATTCCTGCACCCACTGACTTATCATCCAATTCCAAAATAATGTCATTTCAAAAATGTTGTTTAAATGGAATCATATGGTATGTAACCTTTTGGGATTGCTTTTTTTCCCACTTGGCAGAATTTTCTGGAGATTCTTCCCAGCCATCTCCTGTACCACTAGTTCTTTCCTCTGTACTGCTGAGTAGAATTCCCTGGGACTGAGGAACCCGTTTGTGTGATCGTTCACCTGTGGAAGGATATCTGGGCTGGTTCCGGCTTTTGGCCACTACAAATGAAGCTGCTGCGAACATTTATGTACAGGTTTTTTTAAAAAAAATTATTTATTTATGTATTTATGTATGTATTTATTTATTGGTTGCGTTGGGTATTTGTTGCTATGCGCGGGCTTTCTCCAGTTGGGGAGAGTGGGGGCTACTCTTCATTGTGGTGCGCGGGCTTCTCATTTTGGTGGCTTCTCTTGTTGTGGAGCACGGGCTCTAGCTGCACGGGCTTCAGTATGTGGCACATGGGCTCAGTAGTTGTGGTTCGAGGGATCTAGAGCGCAGGCTCAGTAGTTGTGGCGCATGGGCTTAGTTGCTCCGCAGCATATGGGATCTTCCCAGACCAGGGCTTGAACCCACATGCCCTGCATTGGCATGTGGATTCTTAACCACTGTGCCACTGGGAAGCCCTATGTACAGGTTTTTGTGAGAACATAACTTTTTATTTCTCTGAGATAAATGCCCAGGTGTGCAAATGCTGAGTTGTACCAGAGGCTGCATTTTAGATTTTTAAGAAATTGCCAGCTCTTTTCTAAAGCGGCTGTACCATGACATTTGCACCAGCAGCATCTGAGGAATTCAGTTTCTTCACATCCTCGCCAGCATTTGGTGTTGTCACTATTTTTAATTTTAGCCATTCTGATTATGTGTATATGAGCAGTGTGGTCTTAAATTAATTACCTAACTTCTCTGGGCCCAATTTCCTCACCATAAGCCAACTGATAGGGCTATTGTGAGTTCTAACCAAGTAAATACAGGTGAAGACCTTAAAACAATGTGTGGTATATTGTAAGGGCTCACAATACTTTCATTATTATTACGATTAAATTGAACTGTATGAAATTGCCAACATATGATCATTTTTGACCTACAAAAATGGCAATTTTATATGATTCACCTAATATTATTGTTATTATTATTATGGAACAAATACCCACCGGACCCAGGCGCAGGGCCATGTACACTCCAAGAGGACCTGGCTGTCCTCTGCCCAGCCCTCATGGCTGGGGGGCATGGGACTGTGTGTGCCCAGCACAGCCTGTGGTGGGGGCTCAGTGATGCTGGTCCAAGTGGACTCACCAGAAGCATCCCTTGTGCAGAGCGCGCCCGCTTCCGGAACTCCCTCTCCCCCACCTCGTCAATGGCAACTGGAGACAACCTCCTCAGGGAGGCACAATACCTTCCCCATTTGACAGGCGGGGAAACTGAGGCTCAGCGAAGGTCCCTGGGTGAGTGGGGACAGAGGCCATCCTGGGCGGCCCCTCCTCAGAATGGCAGGCCTGGTGTGGGGGAGAGGATGCAACCTCATTTCTCTCTCCTGCTCTGTCCCCTTCCCCCCACGCCCCGCCCCTTTTCCAAGGCCGCAAGGGAGCAGCGCTGATGGTGGGCAACTCTTGGCAGGGGTGAAGACTTGGGGGTGTGGGGGAGCAGCTCAGAAGAGAGGCAGGTGAGCATCTCACGGGGCATCTCCCCCTGCCTTTAGGTGAAAGAACCGAGGATGAGGGCCAGTTCATCTGTCTGGCACTTGGGGGTTCAGAGAACTGCCCCCCCCCGCCCCCCGCCAACGTCCTCCCCTACTAGCCCTTGGGGAACCAGGACGGAGCCGCTTTTGGAAGCCATTCAGGAGAGAGGATTAATTCCCTCTGATTGCCATGCAAATCGCCTGGCTTTGCTGATTACCATACATGCATATTAATCCTGCCAGGCGGGGATGGGCAGGTAGTCTGGGCCTTGAAGAAGGAGGCTGCAGGGGGCTGGGAAAGTGATGGAAAAGGCACCTGCTCCGTCTGGCCCTGCCTAAGCGAGAGGGCAGAGGAGAGGTTGGTCTCTGTGGGCCCTGCCAGGTGTGATGTGCCGGATGTCTGTGGGAGCCCCGGGAGGATGGGGCCCGGGTAGGTGCACCTGGTGGGCTCTGAGACGGGACATAAAGGTGCAGAGGGCAGGGTGTCCAGAGTGTGGTGACTGACGTGCACAGGGCACACGGGGGTGGGGGCCTGCCCCGTCAAGTCTTGAGAGGGTGAATGAGGTTGCATGACGAATGCCCTGTTCCAGTCGTCATTGGCGCAGGTGAGTGCAGGTCAGGTGGTCTCAGGCACGGTTAGCTGGGTCGCATAGCACGTCCCTCCAGGATGGGGGAGGCAGCTGCTGGCTGGGGGTCCAGACATTACAGACCTGGGGGGCCCCAAGAGGCCGTGGGAGCTGGCCTCATGAATTCAGGAGGCTGAGGGGTTTTTTATTTTTAATTAGTTTTTTTGGCCACGCCGCGTGGCATGCAGGATCTTAGTTCCCCAACCAGGGATTGAACCTGCGTCCCCTGCATTGGAAGCGTGGAGTCTTGACCCCTGGATTTCCAGAGACGTCCTGGCGAAGGGTTTTAATGCTCACTTTGCAGATGGAACATCTGAGGGCAGGAAAGGGATGGCAGCTGGCCTCGGTCACAGAGCAGGTGGGTGTGAGAACCTGGGTTTCAAGCCAGGGTGGCTTCCTGGCTCCACTGAAGCAAAGATCCCAGCTGGCCCGGGACAGCACCTCTTCCCTCTCAGGGGGTCCCAGGCCCTCAGTTTTTCCCTGAGGAGGCTTCTGCGTGTGGGGGCTACCTTGGCTTGGGGGCCGCAGGATAAATGAGGAAGCATCCCGTTTAGTGGTTTTCTGTGCTGGGGTCCTTGGATGTGAACTAGTTCACTGCGTGGGCCAGCGCGGCGGGAAGCTGTGGCGGGGCTGGGGTGCCTCTGTCTCGCTACTGACCCAATTCCTATGACCCGCAGGGCTGTCGACTCTCCCTGCGGAAGAGGGGCGGGTGTGAGCTGCCTCCTGGCGGCAGGTGGGGCACACAGCCCCCCTCCTCCACCGTCCAGCGCCTCAGCAGCACACTCTGACCCTCTGTTAGTGTCCTGGGGCACAGGCTTTGTTGTCTCACAGTCTGGAGGCCAGAGTCCCAGATCAGGTGTCGGCAGGGCTGGTTCCTTGTGAGGCCTGAGCGGGGGAGTCTGTTCCGGCCTCTTCCCAGCTTCCGGGGGCCTCAGATGTTTCTTCACTTGTCAATGGCCAGCTCTTCCCCATGTCTTCACGTTGCTTTCCGTGTCCACTCTGCGTCCAAATCCCCCTTTGCATAAGGACGTGGTCCTGTTGAACTGGGGCCCACCCTGATGACCTCATCTTAACTTGATCATCTGCAAAGACCCTACTTCCAAATACAGTGTGTTCACAGGTACTGGGGGTTAGGATGGCCACCTCTTTGGGGGGACCCGATTCAAGGGAAACCTCCTCCTTTTGGCATCTGACTCTGAGCACCTCTGCTGGCTGGAAGCTTCCTCAGTCTGTTTGCAAGACCCTGCCCCGCTGCCAGCTCCTCTGGCCTCCTCTCCACAGCATGTGTTCCGGGGGTGCATCCCGGCTGCTTCTGCTCCCCGTGCCTCTCCCTGGGCCATCTTGGGCTCTCCCAGGCCTCCCGGCATCTCTGCCACGGTGACTCTCTAGACTGGCCCGTGGCCTGGACCTTCCCATCACCCACAGCCTTCACCCAGCCCCAGTCTCCCCATGTGAAGGCCCACAGCCCCTCAGCACATCCCCATCTGAGCAACACCTCACCCGTGTTGCCCCTTCAGCCACCCAAGCCGGACACCTGGGCATTGTGTTCGACCTTTCCTGCTCCCTCCCCACCCCCGCCCGCCTCCACCACCCCGTGCTACCCCACAGCCCCTTTCCTCCATTCCTGCTCAGGCTCATCGTCCCCCCTGACCCCAGCAGGGCGGGGGCTCCTGCTGCTGCTGGGTGGGCCGTCTCACGTCTCCAAATCTTGCTTTTAAAGAATTGGTTTCCACCTTCTGATCCTCTTAGGTTGCCACCAAAAAGTTCAATATTTGACAACTTTCTGTGGACCTAAAAGGGCAAGAGACACATTAATAGGGTTCGACAAATGTTTGTTACATAGAAGTAGGAGGGAGGGAGGGAAGAAAGGAAACCCCCGGGGGGACAGGCAGGGGTGAGGGAGAGCTGGCAGGGAGGCCAGGCGGGGGCGGGGGGGGGGGGGCACAGAGGCACAGCCATCCCGTGGGGCACAGAGGGGTTCCTATGACACTTGGTCCCTTCCCAGGGCCTGAGGGCCAGCCCCTCTGCCCCAGGATGCTTAGCTGCCTGTCTTAAAGGGACCCTGCATGAACACAGGCCCCTTGAGTCTTGTCTGGGGCTTCAGATGCCCCCAGAAGTTTACAGAAGTCAGGACACATAAACTGGTCCAAAACACCTAGTCAGCATCTTGGCGGGGAAGCAGAGCCTGTGTGGACCCAGGTTCTGAGATGTCGGCAGTGGGTAGAAGGGCACATCTTCTGGCATTGCGTTTTAATAATATTCAAAGTAGTCGAATTAAAGCCTCTGTGCTCCCTTTGAAATACTAGCAATTATAAAGATGAATAATTGCATAACAAATATTAATTTGCATCATGGTAATGAGGCCCAGAAGCATCCTGCTGTTAAGTGAGAATTTAGCTCTTTCCACTCCCAGTGGGGGTAGGGGAGGGGAAGGGATTCTTCCAGCCCAGGAGGGGCTCAAAGGAGCCTAGAGGCCCAGGGCTCTAGGGGGCCTGGGCTGGGCAGCCCCATTCAGCCTCTGAGGTTATCTCACCCAATGGCGAAGGGCTCCATCCTTCCCTCTTCTGGGATCCAATTTCCCCAAACCGGACAATGACGGACTGCCAATTCCGACGGCCCAGGAAGTGACCAGAAGTTTCTGAGTTTGTTATAATATGGTCAAGCATCTAGAATCCTTGACTGTGTGCAAAGCTGCCTGAAAAATCCAGGGATGGGAAATCCTCTGCATCTAAAACAGCCCCCTCCCCACCCTCCCTTCCCTGCGCTCGCCCCTCCCTGACATCATAAAGCATCCTCTGGTTTAGGGTCCGCCTCCCACCCTAGGGCGTGCACCCCTGGGGGCAGTGATGGAAACTTTTTGCTCTGTGTCATATCCCCAGGCCCAAGAACTGTGCCTGACATTTAGGAGACAAAGAATATTTATTAAATAAACCACGACAGCCCTCTGCCTGTACACAGCATCTTGCAGCTTCCAGGGCTGGTTATCTTCCTCAACCCTCGGAAATCGAAACTGACAACCTGCCTCCAGGGAAGTGCGCGCATCCCAGTCGAAGGCCAGGACTGAACGGCGCGGCTTGCCATGGAGGCAAAATGTAACCAAACCACCACTATGACAGAAAGGGCACCCAGTCTACTCCTGATCCCCCAAGTAAATGAAACAGTCTTTCACATAAATTGCTTCTTCTCCTGACTTTTGGGATGTATGTGACAACCTTTGCAGATGTGATAATCATGGAAGGAAATTGCTATGTTTCCGTCGTAAAGAGTGAAGCCAGCATGCCTGGTCATCTTGGGTCTTGGTTTTTCCTTTAAACATCTGTTGTGGTTTTTATTTGGTGAGCCATCTTTCCTAAGTCTGGACTCCCTTGAGTCTGCAAACTTCCTTGGACATGAACGGTTTCTCGGGTATCAAATTGTTGGAGGTTCCACGGAGAAGCGACAAGAATTCCCCCCTGGGCGCTGACAATGCAAGTCCTCAGAAGCGCATCTCATGAGCTGTGTGTGTGTGTGCGCGTGCACACACGCCTGCCCGCGCGTGTGTATTTTTGAGCATTATGACTGGTGCACGGCTGCTGAATTTTGGTGTCAGGAAGCTGGTTTCAATGGCTTGACCGGCTCTCTGTTGGGTGGCAGGTGGCAGGCAGTCTGGTTATCGTTTTATGTTTGTTACATTCGTTTGTCTATTTGCTTTAAGGATTCTGCCATGTTCATTTTTTAAAAAATGTAATTAATTTATTTTTAGCTGTATTGCTGTGTGTGCTTTCTCTAGTTGCGGAGAGCAGGGGCTACTCTTTGTTGCAGTGCACGGGCTTCTCATTGCGGTGGCTTCTCTTGTTGCAGAGCACGGGCTCTAGGCGCGTGAGCTTCAGTAGTTGTGGCACACGTGCTCACTAGCTGTGGCTCATGGGCTCTAGAGTGCAGGCTCCGTCGTTGCGGTGCATGGGCTTCGTTGCTCTGCGGCATGTGGGATCTTCCTGGACCAGAGCTCGAACCCATGTACCCTGCATTGGCAGGCGGATTCTTAACCACTGCGCCACCAGGGAAGCCCTTCGCTTAGTATCTTAAGTGTCAGTTAGGAGGGGTCTGTGTGGCTTGGGGTTCTGTCCCCTCGGGGAGTGATGTGGAAGGCAGAATTCTGACACAGCCTCCAAGTTCCTGGCCCTGAAGTATGTACACCTTCTGTTGGTTACTTAACCAAATACTAATCTAGGCGCTGCTGTGAGGGGGGTTTACAGATGTGATTAAGGCCTGTAAATCGTTCGACCTTAAGGAAAGTATCCTCCGTGGGCCAGACCTAATCAGGCGAGTCTGTCACAGAGCCTGGGCTCTGCAGAAAGAGTCTGAATGAGATCAGGATTTAACACGGGGGAGAGTCTCCATGGCTGGACGTGACGATGGAGGGGCCCGTGGTAAGGAATGCAGGAGACCGAGGCCCTGGCTCACCACCAGCGAGGAAACAGGACTCTGTCCCACAGCTGTGAGATCTGAACGCTGCCCCAGCCCGCTGGGCCCGGAAGGGGCCCCCGAGCTCCACATGAGGACGCATCTGGCCGACACGTTGATATCAGTCTTGTTGAACCCTGAGCTGGGAACCCAGCTGCGCTACCCTGATGTCTGACTCACACAGCTGTGAGCTTCTAAGTGTTGTTTTGAGCTAAGTCTGTGGTGACTTGTTACAGCAGAGGAAACCAGTGCAGGGAGGTGTCGTGGCCGAGGTTCAGAGAGGGTTAAGGGGGTGAACAGAGGTCAGGGATTTAAGGCCTTCCCAGTCAGGTCCTCCTGAGGGCCGTGGGGCAGGGGGAAGATTTGGAGAAGGATCTGATTTACGCAGGGGAAATGTCCCTGTAGCCGCTCTGAGGATGACACCAGGAAGGGACCACTGGCAGGGGCTTGCCCAGGCACGGGGGCCGGGGAGGAGCCTGCTGTGGCCGTCCAGGAGAGAGAAGGTGACGGATGACCACGCCAGCCTTCTCCTGGCCCTGGCCGGGCAGAGCTGGCCCTTCTCTAAGTGGTCCAGGGGACAAAGAGAAAGTCCCCTCTAGGTCCCTAGAGACAGTGGGGTGGCTGGACATAGAGTGACCCGGTCCTGGGGGGGTGAGTCCCAGCTCTGAGGTTTGTGAGGGTCACTTGATCTCTCAGAGCCTCAACTTTCTCATCTGTTAAATGGAGATAAAAGTGCCCCTCCCTGGTGACGGTTTGCCCTTTGCCCACGGAAGTGTTGACCATGTGGTCTGGCTCTGCTGGCCACTCCGGCCTCACCCCCCATGTCCCTGCTGGGTCTCTGCACTCCTGTCCTGCCAGGCTCCTCAGAGCCTCCCTGAGGCTCTGTCTGTCTTTGTGGCCCCCACCGCGATTGGAATTACCTGCTGTCTGTCTTCTCTGCTAGATCACAAGCTCCACAAGGCCAGGGCTCGGGCTGGGCTGCTCGCCAGCCTGCCTGGGACAGTCCTGGCACAGTCAATGTCTGTGGGAACCAAGCTGACTTCTGGGTCAGCAGGACCCCCTATTTTAGCTTGCACTGTATTTCAAAGGGCAAAAGTTCTATCAAAAGCTGACCAGCTGGGAGGCAGAGTTTGGGGGAAGCTGGAGCCTTCTCGGGGAGGGCAGGCCCTGCCCTGGAGGACGCCCCGAGCCCGGGGAGCTGTCCAGGCCAGACGCTGCGAGCTGTGATTCTCTCCCTCCCTGCTCTGTGTCACAGCCGCTCAGTGGCTTTCTACCAAAGGCGGGAATCAGAGTCTCTTGGGCTTCAAAGCTACAGAACTGATCGTTTCCAAGTAATTAAAACATGAGTTGCAAATCAGGCCTCCAGGAACATCCTTGCCTCTGCCAGGAATTGCAGCCTGGGTCCCGCTCATCCGGAAATGAGCGTCCAGGGCCGGAGCGTCTGCTGTTCCGCTGCTCAGAAGGCCACATTTCCCCCACTGCCCTCAACCCTCCCCAGGCCTCAGGGTCCTCAGCCAACCACATGGGTCCTGTCTTCTAAATATACCCCAATGCAGTGACTTCTCAGCTTTTCTGTGGTCAGAGCCCGTCCGTCGCAACACAAGACAGGCCCTGCCGTGTCACCCTCAACACGGTCCAGATGCTTCCCAAGTCCTCACTGTGGCCTGCAGGGACCTTTGTGGCCTGACCCCCTGCTCCTGGCCTCCCCTCCCTCCCCTCCGCCTTGCTTTTCCATCCCCGCCCTTGCTGTCCTCTAGGCAGGCACAGTGCTACCCCAGGGCCTTTGCACTGGCTGTGTCAGGGACTTCCATCATGCTCTCTCACCAGAGAGCTCCCCTCCTCTCCCTTCCCCTCCCCTCCCCTCTCCTCCCTTCCCCTCCTCTCCCCTCCCCTCCGTCTGTGACCAGAGCCACAAGGGTCCCTGCAATCTTGGTCTGTAATAAATACTTGCAGTACGTTGCTCTGTGATAGTCCCTCTGGTCCCTCTGTTAGGTGAACCAGAGCTGTGTCTGGGTGTCCTGCCTCCCCTGGGGGGCTGGCCATTCCCTGATGTGTCCCCAGTGCCCACAGCAGGCTCTGGCAGCCACGTAGAAAGGTTCAGTGGGCATTTCTAGAATACATGCATGACTGAGTCCACAAAATGGGCTTATTGATGCCTCACTCTGTTCCCTGAAAACTGGGTTCATCTCTTGGGGGGTGTGCAGCCCAAAGACACAACCCAGCCAAGGATCGGGAGAAGGAAGGATCTATTACTTGCAATGAGTAAAGAGAGCACCGCAGAGCTTTCGCAAAGCAGTGTCTCCTCGAACAACAAAATCGAGGAAATAAAGAAGCGGAGGGTTCATGCATATTCATGAAAGGGCTTGAGCAGTTCTTGCATATTCATGAAGGGGTGGAGCAGAGGAGAATTCAGCCTAGAATGGGGTGGGGCCAAGGTTGACCCAGTCGGGGCTCTGATTGATTGAAGTCCCAAGGGTCAGCAAAGGTCAGCACCATCATTCCTTGGGTTCTAACTGATCTGGTGGTTGAGCCCTGGGGTGGGGGTGGGGCGTTGGATCCTGCAAAACAGCTTGAGAATGTGCTTCAGGCTAAACTTTACCTTTGAAACTGAACTGGGAGTCTTTGCTTCTGATCTATTGTCTCTGATATGGTTAGGTTATCTCCCTGACCTGGTAATAGCTGTTGGTTCATATATTCTTTGTTCCTTTAAAATCATGAACTCCCAAGGCCTGTTGTCCCGCAAGCGCAAGCCCTGTGGTCAGGCTTAGATCACAAAACGGCTTAGGCCCAAGATGGCTTCTCTTATGTCAAGAAAGCCACGCTGGGTTCTCCTTCTCTGCGGACCCCCTACGCTATCCTCTTATAACCTCACCACCAGCCTGGCAGGATTTACAAAACCACATTTATGTGCTGTTTGTGGAGTGTGGTTGGGGGCCAGGCAGCGGCCAGTGCCCTGCGCCCACGGCCTCATGTCATCCCCGCGGCCCTGTGGGCTGTGAGGTACTAACCCCATGTCACAGCTGCGGAAGCTGGGGGGGACCAGTGTGGTTGGGGGTGAGTGCAATTTGCAGCATAGAAATTTCTCTCTGTTTCTCCCTCTCAGTGGTTATTACCATAGACTCAGGATCTGGAGGGTTCCCCTGGAAGGAGCCCCAGAGGGCCTGGAGTCTGCCCCCCGATGTGCACGGCGGCCCTGACCCCACTTCTCTTCCTGCCCATCCCCCATGCGGCTGTGAGCTCCTTGATGGGGGTGGGGAGGGGTCTGGGTCACCCCTTGGCCCCAGGACCCTTTCGGGAAGGATGTGCTGTGGAGACAGAGGTGTGGGGGTGGGCGGTGTCTGAGTTTAAACTGTGCTTAGGAAACAGGGTGGGTTCTGGTCCCAGGGGAAGGTTCTGGACAGAGGTGGGGTGTGCTGGGGGAGGGCGAGCACAAAGCCAGCCTCCAAGACAGGGAGGTGAGGGCTGGGAGCGAGCACGCCGTCGGGCCATTCTTGTCTTGGAGATGAGACGGGCCCAGCTGCTCCAGTGGGCTGTGGATATTTACCCGCTAAACACGGAGCATCCGTCACCATGGCAACTGCCCAATCACAGGAACAACCCCCCACATCTGCCCGGCACCTGGCACTTCTCATTGTGCTGTCTCAGGCGGTGACTCAACCCATCCTCTCGACATCCCAGGAGTCGATTCTGTAATTGTCCCCCCCTGCAGGTGGGGAAACCGAGGCTGGGAGAGGGGAGGGGACTCAGCCAGGGTCTCTCAGCTGAAGAGTGGTTGTCACTGGACTGGTCCCTGTCACACCTTCCTCGGGTGTGGGCCTGGGGCTGGGGCCCCTTTCCCTGGGCTCTGACGGTGGGGAAGGCTCTCAAGGTCGCCGTCAAATGGGGCTGCTTGATTAAACTATGTAATTCCCACTGCGACGTGAGCCTGCTGCCTCCAGGGAGCAAGTCTGACCAGGGCCTGCCTCCTGGAGGGTTACTGGCCAGCCTCAGGCTTCGTGTCCTCACCTGTGATGGAGTATCGTGACATTGGCACCAGCTGACTCAGGCTGTTAGTGTTACTCTTTCGCCAGACTTGTCTATCAGAGGCCGGCAGGGTTTGGCGTGAAGGGGACAATTCGTTCTGGGGGCCAGCAACTCTGGCCACTAGTAGGCCAGCCATGCAGGTCAGGCCCGATTAGCTACACGCTCCTCCTTTTATCCTTGGGGTGAATTCTTTCCAAGGTTCTCTGGTCTCTTGTCCTCATTAAGGCCCTGGCAGGCTCCCCATCCGTCCTCCTAATGGGCGCAGGTTCAATGGGGCCCCTGCTACACATTGTCCTTTCTGTGATCATGTTGGAAAATAAATGCAAGGGTGTATATTAAAACCCCAAAGTGCTGCTTCGATGGGCGAAAGGGACGAGATTCCGGCTGGTGGCCGGGAATTGCAATCACCAGCCAGAAGCCTCCGTGGCTCTCGCAGACACTGGTCCCCCGCCCTCTGCGAGCCTCCCTGCCCCCACCGCTCGCTCACACTCCCTTCGAGGAGAGATTACCGGTGCGCTCAGGCGGGACAGCGCTGACCTGGCCGTGTCCGCCCGACGCTGTCAGGACAAGCGCTAACTGCTGCCTTATAAATGTCAGGTCGGCTGTTAAAAGCCCGGGAAAGGAACGGGTCCATTAGGCTCGGAGCAGACTTCCTGCGGCAGATAAACACAAACAGCTTCCTCCCACCAACCGGTGTGACACTTGCATCATAATTTGGTGGTCTCCTAGGAGATGCCGCCAGCATCGGTGGGGAATGACGACGCGGGTGGAAGGTCTCAACAGCGGCACAGGTGGGCCGCGCTGCCTGGGCCCCACCTGAGGGGCCTTGGGGACGGGCAAAGGGCGGGCCTTGGGTGGCTCTTAGGGTCTTTCCCCAAATGTTGTAGTTTTTTCTCATTCATTCACTCATTCAGCCAACATTTCAGATCATCGTCCTTCTCTCCTCCCTAAACCCCCGGCTTTGAATCCTAAAACGCCAGCCTGTACAGCTCACTGCCCCCGCGGGTGGCTGCTGCTGGCTTCCTCTCGGCTCCCTGACCTCTCCCATCCCCTCTCCTCTCTTGACAGCCCCCCCCACCCCGTCCCCGACCCCAGGAAGCCCCACCCAGCCTCGCAGGTTCCCCCAAATCCATCTCTCTAGCCTGGACTTCTCCTTTGAATCCTAAACTTAGAACCCACCTGTCAGCATGCTGTCCCCACTTGGAGTGGACTCGCAGACACTGTGCCACTCCCGGGGACCCCCGAAACTGCCCCCTCCTTCCAGTGGCTCAAAGTCTTGGGGTCACCCTGACTCCTCTCTTCCTCTAACACCCACAGGCAAGCCACCTGCAGATCCTGGGGGCTCCATCCTCAAGAGGCGGCTGGAATCCTGCCTCCACGGTCATCTCTTGGTCCAGGCTGTCCTCATCACTGGTTTCAATTATTGCAATCGCCCCAAACAGGTCTTCCTGCCCCTTCCCCTGTCCCTGTGCCGTGTCCCACCACACCATGGCCTCAGCCGCCTCCCTTGACACCTGAGTCAGGTCAGGGCTTGCCTTCATCCTGTCCAGGCAAAGCAGATGTTCTCACAGGGCCCTGCGCAACAGGTCCCTTCATCTCCTGGTCTCATTTGAATTCGGTAGTGAGGGCAGCCTTGTGATAAGACAGAGAGGCGAGGTGGGGGGGTGATCTGTGAAGCTCCCTGGGGTGTTAGGGGGGCATGTCTACAGGACATGGGGCCTCCTACAGATTTTGGCTTCTACTCTGAGTGAGGCGAGAGGTTCCCGCAGGGTTGGGATGAGGTTGGCTGCTGGAATGCGGCTGCAGTGGGTCTTAAGGGGTCAGAGAGAGACAGGGTTGGGTGGGGGGGAGGCAGGGGACAATCCGGGATGGATGGTGAGGGCCAGGGCCCGGGCAGGGACCACGGACTCGTGACGAGTGGCTGGATTCGAGGTACCTCCCAAAGCAAGCCCAGGGGTACTCTCTGATCGACTGGATGCGGGGCACGTGAAACAGGAGGGGGGGATGATCCCGGGGGTGGGGCTGAGGGACGGCAGGTGGGTTCCGCTTCCTGTGATGGAGACAGTGGAGGGGCAGGTGTGGGGGCGACTGGAGCGCTGTCTGCCCGTGCTGATTGGGAGGCACTTAAGGGGCACTGAGGCCAGTGGGGGGGGCCGCCCATCCGGCTCCGGGCCTGAGGGCTTCGTGGGTCCCCTCATCTGCCGGGCAGGTGAGCTTCCTGAGGCTCCCATGACAAAGTGCTGCAGTCGGGGTGACTCAGAGTAGCAGAAACTCACTCTCTCACAGTCTGGAGGCCGGGTGTCCAAAATCAAGGTGCCGGCTGCCGGCATCCTGGGCGTGTAGTCGCATCAACCACTCCAGTCTCTGCTTCCGTCTTCCCTCTGTGGGTCTGTGTCCCATCTCCCTCCTCTTACAAGGGCAGTGGCTGGGTTAGGGCCTGCTCCACGCCAGGATGGCCTCATTGGCACCTGAGCGCATCTGCAGAGACCCTTGTTTTCTGAGTAAGTTTCTGTTCACGGCTTCTGGGTGGGCTTGAATTGGGCAGACACTAGTCAGTCCAGGGGAGGCTTTGGGACCCAGTGAAACCGACAAGAGTGTCGCCCAAACACTCAGGCTTCACAACCCCTGAAAAAACAACGAGATCGCACACTGATGCTCTTCCCCAACTCTCATTCCCGTTTCTCTCTGACGTTCACCTTCACACCTATTTTGCAAACCCCCCAGTGGTGCTGAGAGCATCCCTGAAACATCTGACTTGGCCTTCACCTGCTGGGCCTCCAAGGGGAGCTGGACCCAGGGCCTCCCTGAGCCGGCTGACCTCTGCCCCCTTCAGGGATGTGTCCACCTTTGCCAGGGCGGCCAGCGTGGCTGACAGGGTGGGACAGCCCCTCCCTCGGGCAGGTGCTCCCTGTAGAACAGCCCAGGCCTGAGGGTTGGCCCCCAGGACCCCTTCCCCCACTGAGGGGCTGATGCAGCCCCCGCATGGCCTGGGCCCTGCCTGCCTAGAACCCACGACGCTGGTGTGGGGGAGGGGGCCAAGCCGGCTGGCCCCTCTCAGCTGGGGTCACTGCCGGCCCCCCTGTGAGCCGGAGCACCAGACAGAATCTCACTGGGAGGCCCAAGGCGGAGAGCCTCTGGCTCCCGTGAAAATCCACAGCTGCAAATGCACATGGGGGATGCGCGTGGTTGAAGGCGCTGTGCCCGCCTCGTGAGGGCGAGCAGGCCCTGGGACTCAGGAAGCCTGGTTCCAGTTGCTGCCCCAGCTGAGTGCCTGGCGCACGGCGGGTGCCCGGCTCCTGCTGTGGCCGTGCCGTCCTTGTCGCCCAGGGGACAGAGTTCTGGCCCTGCCAGCCCCCGTGGGGAGCCCTTGAAGCTTAGAGCATTGCAGCGACCTTGCTGCTGGGGGCACAGGGAGAAGGGGCGAGGATACAGCGATGGCAGGAGCCGCAGGACCTGAGAGGCCAGGGAGGGGCTCCCGGGAGGGCTGAGGGGCAGAGAGATTCTGGAAGGGCTTCTGAGGACGGCTGTGGTGGGGAGCTTTGTGGTCAATCTTGGGGGAGGCTTCTGTGCAAACAGTGGGTGGGGCTGTAAGGCCCCCCTTCTGCTCCCCCAGCGTCAGTTCTTTGCATTGCAAATCCCACTGCATCACCCCTCCAAGCACAGCATGCTGGTGGCTGCTTCCAAGTACCCTTGGTTCAACACCTAGACCCTTAAATTGGGCTCTGAGTCCTTTGTGGCCCTCCTCCAACCCTGGCAGCTTCTGCTCACACCTCTCCTCTCCTGTCCCAGCCTCCCTGGCCTTCCTGCCGTTCCAGAATATTCCACGTCCACCACTCATGGTCTCTGAAGCACTGGACAAAGGACTCGGTCTCTGGGCACAGCGCCTCATCGTGAAGTGGGTGAGGCGGTGTCACTTTCGAGGCTGTTGGAGAGTCAGGGGAGGTGACCTGGGTTGGCACCTGCTGGGCACAGAGCCCGTGCACATGTGAGTGATGGTCATTGTTCTGTCTCCTGTTGATTTCACAGGTGGGTCTGGCTTAAGGATGAAACGAAGTGATGTGCAATGGAAGGGCCTCTGGGGGGCTGTGATCGTCACCTCCTCTTGGCCCGGCCTCAGAGGATGGCATTTGTGTTCCCAGAGTCAGACCACGAGCATGTTCCCGACAGCCAGGACGGCCACACAATTCACAGCACGTGGTGCAAAATGAAACTGTGCACCCTGCCTCCAGGAGTAAGAATTTCAAGATGGTGACCCCAGAGCATTAAACCACCAGGTGGGGGCCCTTTGAGTGGGTGGCCCTGGGTGACTGCACAGGTCACATGTCCGTGAGGTCTGCCCTGATATCTGGAGGGTGAGTCTCAGGGCCTTTGATGGGGTGGGGGACAGGGCAGAGGGACAGCTCAGAGAAGCCAGCCTCGTGGTTTCATGTCACCTCACTCGTGCTGGGCAAAAGTCACTCTCTTTCCTTGCCGGCGTATTTTAGGCTCGGCCTAACATGAATATTTTATTGAGAAAGTCATTTTTCTCCATCAAAACCTGGAGGTTGAGACCCTGATGCAGGCATCCCTGGAAGGACAGTGGAGGCTGGGGGTTGGGGGCTGGTTGGCTCTATCCTCTGCCTGGCTCTCCTGGAAAGGGACCTGGCTCTGAGGCCTGTAGGGCAGAGCTGATCCTGGCGCAGAAACCTTGGGAACCAGGTTCTGGCTGGCACGAGGGAGCCTTCCCAACGGGGGCCAGGCTGGCTCTGGGGAGCGGGCAGGGCAGGGGGTGCTGCTGGGTCGAGCCTCGGGGTGGCAGGGGGCCGGGTGGCCATGACGACCCCTTCCAGGGTGCTTCCTAAACACGCCCCTGGGACTCCCAGAATCTCACTGTGAAAAGACGACCCCCAAGAGTACCTTCTGCATAAACCAGTACTTTTAGAAGGATGCACTGAGTCAGAAGTCACCTCCTACGAATGCCTGTGCTTAAGGGCACAGACTGGGCGATGCTCTACCTGGGAGTCTGGCCCCATCACTTCCAGCGTGGGGCCGGCACAGGTTAATTCACCGCCCTCTGCCTTAGTTTCCTCATCTGTGAAATGGAGCCCGTGGTGCACCCGCCCCAAGGGTCACTGTGAGACTGAAACAAGCGAGCATCTGTCAGTGCCTCGCACGCCTTGGTCCTCTAGCCAGCCGCAGCTCTTGCCATCTTTCCTCCTACGAGAAGTGTGGTCGGCCGAATAACAACCCCCAATTTGTCCCTGTCCTAATTCCCGGAACATGTGAGTGTGTCATCATCCATGTTCAGAGGGACCCTGCAGATGTGCTGAGGCTACGGATCTGAGATGGGGAGACTGTCCTGGGTTTTGGAGCCCAGGGTCATCACGAGGGGCCTTATGAGAGGGAGGCAGGAAGGCCAGCGTCGGAGAGGAGAGGTGAGGACGGAAGCAGAGGCTGGAGGGATGTGAGCCCGCAGCCGAAGCACAGGGGCACCTCCAGAAGCTGGAAAATGTCAGGAAACCGATTCTCCCCCGGGGCCTCCGAAGGAGCCGGCCCTGCCCGCACCTTGACGTCAGTCCCAGGAAACTGATGTCCAGCTTCTGATGTCCAGAACTGTGAGAGCATACCCTGGATTGCTCTGATCCTCTGCGCTTGTGGTCCTCTGTTACAGCGGCCACAGGACGCTCACCAGGGGACCCCCGTGGGGTGGGGTGGGGGCCGTGGTGAGACTCTCCCCCCAAACCCGCCCCCAGAATCCGTCCGCCAGCCCCAACCTCCGCTCAGGCTTACGTGTCTGTCACTTTCCTGGCTGTGTAGTCCGGGTCAGGCCACCTCTGCTCTCGGAGCCTTGGTTTCCCTCTGAAAAATGGGGTACAGTAGCATCTGTGCAACGGTAGTTGGGGTACGCTGAGCTCAGTGCAGACGTGTAGCAGACCCCGAGAAATCCTGGGCTTCTCCTCTCCCCCATCTGAGGACCAAGGGGCTGGGCTTGTCCTCTCCCCGATCTGAGAACCAAGGGGCTGGATTAGCTGTCATCTTCCACCCAAAGCGGGTGGGAGCATCCCGGCCACTGCAGGAGCGAGGGCACCCCCCCCCCCGCCCCCTCGCCCTCATCCTCACCCCCACCTCCCTCACCGCCACCTCCTGCTGCTTGTCTCTGCCCCCATCAGCCGTTCTGTTCCATCCAGATGGAGCAGGAAAGGCCGCCGGCTGCTGGGTGGAGCTGGTAACGCACATGGAAAGTGGGGCGCTTCCTCCGCACGCCTGGCTCCCTCCACCTGCCCCCATATTTTTAGCTCTGGAGTTGCTGGCAAAGAAAAAGTAGCTCCAAAGAGTTACAGTGACAGCATGGGAGGCTGTCGCCTGGGAGGCCTGGGGTCTCAGTGTCCCGGGGACAGGGAGGCGGGGAGGATGGGCTGAGTGGGGCCTGCCTGGCGCTGCCCCTGGCTTTGGGGAGGAATAACTCCAATCTGTGGGTGGCCAGCTCATCTGGCCTTCCAGAGGATGGGGAGGGTGTTGTCACCACTCAAATCCTCCAGGACTGGGACACGGCACTCGGGGGTGGGGGGGATGACCTGCCTTAGGCGCAGCGACTGGTCAGTGGGCCAAGGACTGAGTCCCGCTGACTGCTAGGGTCCTCCTCAAACTGCAAGGCTAGGAGTCCTCTCATTGGGGGGGGGGGGGTGCAGGGAGGGCACCAAGAGGTGACAGCAGCATAACAGGACCCTGCTGGTGAGGGAATCCCGCTCACAGAATGGGGCCTCTGCCTAGGTGTCATCAAAACAGAGGGACCTCCATCAGGGCTCTTTGTCAGTAGTGCCACTCCTGGGCCTCAAGCCCTTCCCACCCTTAGGGACTTCCCACCTCCCTTGGGAATAAGAGCTCCCCGCCTGCGGCTGGGTGCCTGCTTTGCCCCTTGAAGCTGCGTGATCTTGGGGGGAATCACGCTTCTCTCTGAGCCTCAGTCTCCCCATCTCTACTATGGGCACACTGTACTATTTTCCTCCCTGTGTTGAAAAGAAATGAGATGAGATGGGTTGGTCCAGGGACCACTGTCCCCTCCTCCCTCTCTCGGCTTGCCTTTGGTGGACCCTCACTTACTGGCAATTTCCTGGCACTTTACATGCTCTCCTCTCACTCAGCTTCCAGCTTTCGAGGAACCTCTCCTGGACCCATTCCTAAGGACTCTTCCTGTCTCTCCACTTGTATTGACCCAAATGATGTTCCCACCTGTTTCCAGCCCATTTCCCTAAAGCCTCAGACTCTGTGGAAAGTTCTAGACAAATGGAGGGAGGAGCGAGGGGTGAATTGTTGCCTCTGCCAGCACAGCCGGCATCCCGGATCTTAACGCTGGCCCAGGAATTCCACTACCAGGAATTTCTCTGCTCCAAGGGTCTCAGCCTGGGGTCTCATGTGGTCTTGATTCCCCTCTCCCTTCCCCCAAAACCACAGTCCCCACTCGATGGTCTGAGATGGTGTTTTCCTCTTTCACCATCTCTAGTGAAAGTTTCAAAGGACTAACAAATGTACAGTTTTCCACCTCACAGAATTAATCACGTTAACACTTTGGTATATTTAATTCTAATTTTCTCTTCTCCCTACTGTCTTTCCTCCCTCCCTCCCTTCCTCCCTTCCTTCCTTCCTCCCTTCCTTCTTCCCTTGCTTCCCTCCTTCCATTCTTCCTTCCATTCTTCTTTCTTTCTTCCCTCTTTCTCTCCCTTTCTTCCTTCTCATTGAAAAGACCACTCTGTTGTTTTTATAAAATGATACATACTTATTGTATCAGTCAGAATAACCTAGGTTACACTGCAGTAACAAACAGCCCCCAAATATCAGTGACTTTAGAGCCTGTCTTTGAAGTGACAGCACTCGATTGCTCACATCCCATAGGCCAGAGCAAGCACATGAGCAGGCTGAGGGTCAAGGAGACAGGGAAACAAAATCCTGCCAGGTGCCTGAGGGAGTGATCTGGGACGAGCAGCCTGCACTACCACCACCCTCATCAAAGAGGACAAACAAGCACAAAAAATACACTGTTGAAGGTATACAAAACACCCACATCCTACTGTCCCGAAGTCATCACCCTGCAGATTAAGTGAACATTTTTCTAGACAAAGAAAGAAAGAAAGAAATAGACTTTAAGAAAATATTATCCCTTATGACACAGTGGTCAAGAATCTGCCTGTCAATGCAGGGGACATGGCTTTGAGCCCTGGTCGGGGAAGATCCCACATGCTGTGGAGCAACTAAGCTGTGTGCCGCAACTACTGAGCCTGTGCTCTAGAGCCTGTGAGCCACAACTACTGAGCCCACGTGACACAACTAATGAAGCCGGTGCACCTAAGAGCCTGTGATCTGCAACAAGAGAAGCCACCACAATGAGAAGCCCGTGCACCACAACGAAGAGTAGCCTCTGCTCACTGCAACTAGAGAAAGCCCATGCACAGTAATGAAGACTCAACATCACCTATATATATATATATATTATTTAACACACAAGATTTTTAATGAAAATATTATCTTTAATTTTTACATTCAGGTAAAATTAAAAGAAATGGAGGGAATTGTTAAACTGTTTTCTAAAAGATCCCTTTCTGAAAAAAAAGAGATTCTGAAAAACACTAAAAAATTAAAATGATTATAGGTATTTACCTACTTGTGCCAATTTCAGACAGGTTCCATTAGTTCCCTGCTACGGAATAAGAAGTTAGCACTACACACCCTCTCCTGCCTCCCCTCCTTTCAGCTCATGGTTTTTATAGTTATAGTATTATTACTTTTGACAGTTTATGACATTCACCTTCTTTTCTGTAACCTTAATTCCTATAATTTCTGACTCTCAAGTACATATTTAAACGGATTGCATGTTCACCTGTTCTTTAATTGCCTGGATATTTTGTAATTTGTTTATATCTTTTTCCCCCAGAAGGGCACATGGGTGTGTGTTCCCAAAGTTCTTCCTGTCCTTGAATGTATTTACAAACAGCATCCTGGATGTGAATATTTTCTTGAGTCACGCTTTCTTTCCTTCAAAATCTGGTGCTTCATGGTCTTATGAAGTGGATGGTTGCTGCAGAAGCCTTAAGCAGGCAGCTCTTTCCTTCTTGTAAACAATTTTCTTTTTCATCCTAAATGCTTGAAGGAGTCAGTTTATTTGAAATTCATAACTTTGCTAAGAAATATGTGTGGAGCATTCTGTAGCAGCATTTCTGAAGCATGGCATGCTGTTTTGAATTTTGGATTCAATAATTTCTTTATTTCAAGGACTCTCATAACACATTTACTACATGATCTGCAGCAATTATTAGGGATCTGGATCAGGGCCACCAATTATGCTCGTGTTATACTATTTTCTACCTTCATACACTTTCCTCTAACTCTCCTTTTTCTCTTTCTCTTTTCCAACTGCAATCATTGTGATTGTTGCAATTAATGATACCTCTTTATCATTAATTCCATTTTCATCAGTGTCTATTCTGCCCATTCATTTATTCACCATGTATTTATTGACGGCTTACTATTTACCAGGCATCTTTCTTGGTATTGGGGAAACAGCAAGACAGGTAAATGTTTCCCTCTTGGAAACTGTGGGGGGAGAGAGATGAATTGTCAAATAAATAGATTGTAGAGTATGTAAGAAGTTGATAAGGGCTGTGAAGAAAATAAGGCAGGGACGAAAGAGAGTGGTCAGGATGGTCTTGATGAGAAGGGGACGTTTGAGCCACGTCAGGAAAAAGGCAAGTTTCTTTGCTGTTGCTCATCTGTTAATTTTGTCCTTAATTTCTTTCCTCAGGTCTGACACCTCCCTTTCACCTCATTCTGTTGCCTAACGATCCTCTCTGTGGGTTTTAGTTTTGTAGAATTCATGTTCTTGGTCAGTTGTCCCATAGTGCGAAGCAGTCTGTTTCTTGGATGATTTCTTTGGGTTGGGCTGTTGGTCTGTCTTGTGTATGTGCTAGTGCTCCCCCTCCCTTTCCCTTTCTCTTTTGGATGCCATGTGTTTGCACGGTTGCCATGGCATCTTTTCATCTTGCTTATGCTTGGGTGACTCAGTCCTGATCGTCTATTTGTTCTGGAAATTGGCATATTTACTTCCAGTTTCTCTTTTTATTTTTCTCATTTGTTTTTCTTTGAAAATCATATCACAGTGTTTGCAGTGATACACACTTCCTGTGGATGAATTTGGGGTGCTCCCACGACTGGCTCCCCTCTCTTGAGGCCAGTCTCTTTCTCCTCTAGCTTTAATCCATGGTGGGCATCTGTTTGCAGCCCCTGCCCAGGGGCATAGCAGAGGTAATGCTGTCCGGGTTGGGAAACTGGCTGTTTTCTCCCCTGAGATGGTGTTGAATGTCTATACGGGGGCTCACCCACTTACGTAGGACCCTCCTGCAGGGGGCGCCCGTACGGTGCAGTGTGCAGCTCCAGAGCCTTCATGCCGGTTGATGAGACTCATGGTCTTAGTGCCCCCACAGCCGCGTCCATTCCTCTGTGGTCTCAACAGGCTGGAGCTCAGAGCACCACCCACCTTGCTGTTTTCATGATTCACTTTGCTCCTGATGTTCAGAGGGAAGGGACGGTGGGAGTCAGGACACCAGAGGGGTGATCTAGAAAGATGGGAGGTGGTGGGATGCCTCACACTGGGAGGAGTGGTGGGCTTGGGTGACTGGGGATGACATGGTATAGGCAGGGCACCATGCCTGTCTGATGGGTCACCCCCTGTGCCAGGCTGGTTATTAGGGACCTGAAGTCACTCCTGACCCTGGCAGTGGGTGGCTGACATCAGATGGAGGAAAGATCCTGGAAGGAGAGGGCCCAAGACGCCACAGGCCAGGCTGCTGGAAGGATCAAGTCCGTGGGCATCGCAATCACTGGGAATTCTATTAGGAGTGACATTGGAGGGAGTGACAGTGGTCCAGGGGCTAAAGTCTCCAGGGAGGGAAAGAGCATGACCTGGGGGTGGGCAGGGCCTGTGACAAGGAGCAGAGGTGGTGGGTGGAGAAGACAATGGTCCAAGAGCAGCAGTGGGGAACGAGGAGGCCATGATGGTGTGGGGTGGCGGGGAGGGGGCCCAGTGGGGACAGACGAGGTCTGGCTGCAGTTTGAAGGTCAAGGTGACATTCACTCGGAGCTTGAGGGTCTGGGGGATGTTGCTGTTGGTTCACTTAAGTCCCACGGGTACAGTGGAGGAAGGGAAGGGGAGCAGAGGGAGAGGTGGCTGGAGAAGGAGTGTATGGAGACTCACGGGAGTGAGGGGTGACAGGGGACTGATGCCACCTGGAGGTAAGGGCCACATGAGCTTGTCTGTGGCTGCAGAGGCTCTTACCCGTTTAGTCTTCAGGTGAGAAGTGCCAGTTCTGGGTGTTCCTTGTCATCCTCTCCCTCTCTCTCTCCTCCCCACTTTGTTCCCGCTTTCCCAGTTTCCTATTTTCTGTCACTGCATCTTTATCCCATCAGCCAGCACTCATGGATGTTCTTCACTAGTGAAACTGTGACTTTTAGGCCTAAAACCTCTTGAATGTACTATTTATTGATTTATTGAGAATACTTGGCTGTTTTTCCTCAGATGGTTTTGAAGTTTGGTCCACTCATTATCTGTGTGACCTTGAGCCAATTGCTTGGCCTCTCTGAGCCTCAGTTTCACCACTTGTAGGAGGGTGGTGGTGACAGGCACACTTCGCTCAGCTGTCAAAGGGTTGAGCTGTGAGGCAATCCGTGCTGGGCAGGGACCCAAGCTATGCTCAGCAAAGGCTGACTGCTCTATGACCACGTGCCAGGCCTCCCCCTCCCCAGCCTCATGGCCCTTCCAGCGGCCCCCGAGGTAGGTCCTTGACCTCCACCTGGCAGAAGAGGAAGTGGGTCTCAGAGAGGCTGGGGCCTGCTGGAGGCCCACATCTGGGATGGGGCGGGGGGTGAGGGTGCATTGAGACTGAATCTGGGCTTCTCTGGAGACACCGTGGTACCTCCCCTCCTACAGCAGGACACGGGGAGGTCACACCCCGGCCAGGCAGCAGAGGGGCTGGCAATTTGTGTTCAGGGGGCTGGTGTTTGCTCAACGTGAGTCTGAATCCAAAGCCCTCTCCTCCAGGCAGCCTCCCGGCTTGTCAGTCAGGCTTAGAGGTCCTGGTAGCCACAGTCCCTGCACACTCCAGGCTACAACCCCTTGCCCTCCAAATTCACCCTGCCCCCATCTCTGTCTTCTTTAAGTCAGCAAGGATTTAGCGGGCACCCGCTGGGTGCCAGGTGCTGTTCTGGGGACAGGGGGAGGTCTCAGAGGAGGACAGATGGAGACCCCACCCCATGAAGCTGACATTCTAGAGGGGGCATCAGATGATACCATGTACAAACTATATATTTAGATAAAGCGTATTGCAGGGTGGGTGGAAAGCTATGACACTCTGGGGTGCCAGGGTGTGGGCAGAGCTGGCAATATTGATTGATTGATTGATCGGCTGAGCCTTGCAGCTTGCAGGATCTCAGTTCCCCAATCAGGGATTAAACCCAGGCCACGTCAGTGAAAGTGCCGTGGGACCACTGGACCGCCAGGGAATTCCCAAGCTGGCAATTTAAAATGGGATCATTGACAAGATGACATTTGAGCAGAGACTTACAGGAGGTGAGAAAGAGGCCCTGTGTATACCCAGGGGATAAGTGTCCAGGCAGCTGGAGCTGCTAGAGTGAGGGCTGAGAGGCAGGCGCCTGCCTGGAGTGAAGTGAGGAAGATGTAGGAGCTGAAGGTGGGGTGGGGGTCACATAGGAACTGGAGGGGCTGGGGGGCACTTGAGGGTCAGGAGCAGAGGATGGGGTGGGGATGTGACAGGACCCACATTCTAGGGTCACTTTAGCAGCTGCATTAGGAAGAGACCTTGTGCTTTGGCTGGGTCAGAGGTGGCAGGGAGGCAGAAGCAGGGAATAGTTAAGGCTTGGAGCTTTGTTCAGGCATAGACAGCTCAGGGCTGGGGGGTGCTGAGGAAAGTCAACGAGGCCAGCTTCCTTCTGGCTTCCTACTTTGCCACTCTCAGCATGTCTCCTCATAGTCACAAGATGGCTGCTGTGCATCCAGACATCATATCCACATTCTAAGTGGAAAGAAGAGAAGAGGGTGCTGCTGGTGGCTTTGACCAAAGGCATCACAGTAAGATGTAAGAGAGGACCAATGACGTTTGGAGCCCGTGAAATACTCCATGTCTTTATTTTGCCCTCTCTGAAGAGTCCACTTAAACCAGGACCCTGCAGAGTCACTCGAGGGATTAACCTTTCAAGGTTCTCTGGGAGGCATGAAGTTTCATAGGCTCTTGCTCCATCGACCCTGCTGCCCACACGTGACAAAAGGGCCCTATCCTAGAGTCAGAAGTGCTAGTCCCTGGCTGTACACTGATTCGCTGAGTGATTTTCGGTGGGTCGCTTGCCTTCTTGGAGCCTCAGTTCCGCATTTGCTTGATTAGGGATGACTGAGTTCCTTCCAGCTTGCTTGGGATCTGTGGAAGGAGGAGAGAAGTCATTAGCACCAATTTCCTGTTATTACTGGGTATGTTATTACTGGAAAAACCCAGCAACGTCGGTCCCAGCCTCTGCTGATACAGAAGAGCCCCATCCTTTATTTCCAAGATCAAAACACAAGCAAACCTCCCCCATGGCCGTCCTCTGCCTCCTGCTTCACTGAGCACTGGGGACAGGGAGGTAATGGAACTACCTTTCTGGGTCTGACTCAGCTCCATCAGTGGGGGAGTTCTGTGTGTTCACTGAGGCCCACCCTGGGCCGGGTGCTGTGAACAGAGCTGAGCCGGTGCTGCCCTGGGTGCAGGGCTTATCTAGAGGGAAACACAGGAGGTGGACAAGGCAACTCCAACATCATGGTGGGTGGGAAGAGATGTGTGAGGGGTGGGGTCCTCGGGGGACGAGACGTGGAGGTCAAGGATTGCCTTGTGGAGGAAGTGGCCTTTTAGCTGGGTCTTAACTGATGTTTTAGATTCTGACAGCCAGGAGTGTCAGGGAAAAGGAAGTCCAGGCAGAAAAAGCAACAGGACCAAAAGGAGGCAGGCGTCAAAGTGCAGGAGGTGGAAGGTTGGATTTGAGAGTGCACGGGAAGAGGAAAGGGGCTGCTTAACCAGAGGCGATGGCCTTAAACAGCCTAGTCTAACCCCCTACCTTCCTCTAATGTAGACTGGAAAGCAAAACCTTCAAGTTCTCAGCCTCCCTTGCTGTGAAATGGCTGTATCACAAGAGCTGGCCAATGAGAAGTGGACAGGACTCCCTGGGGAGAGCTTCCATCTTCTAATAAAAAGGCAAAGCCTACTAAACAAACAGCTTGTGACTTTCAGCCTTTGGCTCTACTCCTCTTTCTGCCTAGAACATGGATGTAATGTCTGGATGCCCAGCAGCCATTCTGTGACCAAGAGGAGACGCATGTTGGAAGTGGAAGAGCAGGAGGCCGGAAGGAAAGTGACCTCTATGTCTTTCTTGAGTTCCCCACCTGCCCTGAGCTGTCTGCTCCTGAGCATCAGTGCTGTATGATTGAGTGTGAACAGGGGCTGGTGGAGCCCAAATAAGCTCTGATCCATCCTGAGCAGGAAAGGTTTTGGGAGCAGGTGGTGCCTGAAGGCTGTCTAGGGCTCAGCCAGACTTCAAACCTCCCTCCAATATCTACCACCTCCTTCTCCTGGGACCTGGGTGTGACTCACTGGGCATCCTCAAGGACTGGCCTTTTAAATGGTGGTAGCCTCAACAGGACGAGTGTGGGAGCCGAGGCAGGAAGGGGAGGAGTGTGGTGTGGGGGCGGCTGTTTGAGGAGCAAGGAGACGTCTGGTTCTGCCTGACAAGTGGGTTGAACTCTGGAGTACGGGCTGGAGATGGATGTTGGGGTTCGTGAGCAGAGAGCGGGCGGGAGAAGATGGAAGGCAGCAGAGAAGCCTGCTGAGGGCTGCCCACGTGCAGGGCTCAGGTGGTGGCCCAGGAGGCAGGGATGGGATGCGGGCCAGAGGGCGGGAGGAGAACCAGGAGCATCCCTTGAGAGAGACCTTCACTTTCTGTGACCGTATGAGTTTCCTGTGGCTGCTGTCACAAATTGCCACAAACTGCATGGCTTAAAACAAAAGAAATCTATTTTCTGAGAGTTCTGGAGGCCGGAAGTCTGAAATCAAGGTGTCGGCAGGGCTGTGCTCCCTTTGCAGTCTCCAGGGGAGGGTCCCTACTGACCCTGCCAGCTCCTGGTGGCCCAGGCGCTCCGTGGCTTGTGGCTGCCTCCCTCAGTCTCCACCTCTGTCTTGACCTGGCCCCTCCTCTGCGCATCTGGGTCCCTTCCTGTTCTTATGAGGGCACCAGTCATGAGGTTTAGAGCCTGTCCTAAATCCAGGATTTTTCCCCTCCAGGTCTTTATTATATCTGCAAAGGCCTTATGTCTAAACAAGGCCATATTCTGAGGCTCTGGATGGACATGAATTTGGGGGGACACTTTTCAATCCCTCAGGGACCCTGGTCAGGTGTGGGCCCCAGAGGCTCCCCCCCTGCACCCCCTCCACCCCCAGATGAAGGTCACAGTCCCTGGGCAGCTGGCTCTCCGGGCTCAGCTGCTGCCGGAGCCGGTGGGCACTGATGCGGGTGCTGGACCGCACGCAGCTCTGCTCCAGGGTTTCCAGTAATTACGCTTCCAGGTTGGAGATGCTCTCCCCTGCTCTCCCCGAGACCCGTGTGCAGTGCTGATAACGAGCTCTGCCATCCAAAATTACCTGTTTCTGGGGTTAGAAGTAATTTTCTGTCTGAGAGTAATTAACTTGAGGCCCTGAGAAAAGCAAGCTACAAATGGGGGAACTAGGTGGTTGAAGAGTCCGTTTGAAAAGGACTGAGAACAAAGCCTCAGGATGCAGAAGGCGTGCCTGGGCCAAGCCCTTGGCCGTGTCGGGTGTGCAGGGCTGTGGAGACCCAATTACCCTCGTGGTCCCTCCTGCCGCGCTCTCCCCGCTCCCGCCACGATGGCCACAGGCAGCTTCCCCAAAGTTCTGCTCTGCAGCGCAGGCTGCGTGAGGGCGCTCAGTGATGGGGAGAGCCTGGGCTGGGCTGTGCTTGCGAATCTTGACTCCAGCCCCTGGGGAGCAGGAGGCGTGGTTGGCCTCAGCTTCCTCTTCCTTTCAAAGGGGGTAAGGTGACCCACCGGGCATCAGGCACAGGGTCACGTGGACAATGTATGTGATGTGTGAGTGAGTGCCCGGCACATAGTAGGTGCTCAGGAAAAGTGGCTCATCCTCCTGGGAAAGCAGAAGTGAGGACTGAAGGAAGAGTGGCGTGAAGATGAATGGGAGAAGGTATAAGGTCTGGGTTCGATCCTTTCTAGCAACTCACCGAGCAAGCCATCGAATATCCCTAGGCAAGCATGAAATCGGGTCAGAATAGCAGGACTGTTAAGAGGTGAAATGTAGACTTCCCTGGTGGCGGATAGCAGGACTGTTAAGAGGTGAGACGTAGACTTCCCTGGTGGCGCAGTGGTTAAGAATCTGCCTGCCAATGCAGGGGACACAGGTTCGAGCCCTGGTCTGGGAAGATCCCACATGCCACAGAGCTAGTAAGTCCGTGCTCCACAACTACTGAGCCTGGGCTCTAGAGCCCGTGAGCCACAACTATCGAACCTGTGTGCCACAGCTATTGAAGCCTGCATGCCTAGAGCCTGTGCTCCGCCATAAGAGAAGCCACAGCAATGAGAAGCCAGTGCACCACAATGAAGAGTAGCCCCGGGCTTCCTAGGTGGCGCAGTGGTTAAGAATCCGCCTGCCAATGCAGAGGTCACGGGTTCGATCCCAGCTCCAGGAAGATCCCACATGCCGCGGAGCAACTAAGCCCGTGTGCCACAAAAAAAAAAAAAAAAAAAAAAAAAAAAAGAGTAGCCCCTGCTCACCATAACTAGAGAAAACCCGCATGCAGCAATGAAGACCAAATGCAGGTAATAAATAAATAAATTTATTTATTTATTAAAAAAAAAGGTGTGAGATGTGCAAATATCATGCAGCCTGTAAAGTGCTGTCCCTCTGTGCTTTATAAATAATAATAGGAAAACCTCAATCATCACACCCCATCTGCTAGACCAGCACTACTCTTCTCATTACCCCAGCAGTTCTCAAAGTGAGGCTCTTGGACCCAGCCAGCATTATCTGGGAACTTGCTAGAAAGATACACTTCAGGGGCTCCCCCAGACCTACTGAATCAGAGACTCTGGAGTGGGGCCGGTGAGTCCTCCAGGCAATTCTGTGCGTGCTAAAGTTTGGGAACCTCTGTTTCTCGTGGGCTCCCCTCTCCTGCTCAGAGCCCCCCAAACATGCTCAACTTCTCAACCGTGCCTCCCCCTTCTCCCCAGCTGCTCCCAGAGCCCCCACTGCAGGCTTGGTATCTTCCAAACCCCTAGATATCGGCACCCCTGGTGTGTTCCAGGCAGAAGCCCCGGGTGAGACTCTGATGTCTGTGACGGTCCCAGCTCCTGGCCATTGACCAGAGCAAAGTGCTCATGGCAAGTGTCCATGGGTGTGGGTGTGAGGGGTCCCCACCTCCTCTAGGGACCCTTTGGAAACTGGCCAAGGAATCGGAATCCAGGATCCTGATTTCTTCTCTGTCACCACCCCCCGGGTGTCCCTGGACATGACCGGTCCTCTGGGCCTCAGTTTCCCCATCTGTGTCACAGGAGCGCTGCTCTGGAAGGTTCTCCATCACTTCTGAGATGTCTTCCCAGCGCAGGCCTGGCGTCATCTCCCCTGGTTTTGCTTCTGACCCCGAGGTAAGAGACCCTTTAATGTCTGGACTCAGTGTGGGTACGGTCTTCTCTGCTCTGGCTCCTGCTGGAGATCTGATGGGGAGGTCAAGGCTCAGAGGGTAGCGGCTGTATCAGCTGCAGGACTGAAGTGTCCTGTGTGCTCCCACCCCTTCTAATGACATGTCCCCTTCTCTATGCCCTAGATGCCCCAGCACCTTCCTTTCGAAGCCTGAAGCTGCTTCCTAAACAGCGTCTACATCAGTGTTTCTTGAAATGCCAATGTCCCTGATGTGGGAGGAGCCGATGGTTCAAGTTGGGGGAGAGGGCCACAGAGAGGAGGCCCCGGGTGGGTATCCATGGTCCCTGCCCAAAAGGGGTCCTGGCATGAATTCCAGCTCTCAGCAGAGGAGTTAAATATAATATTGACACCCCCTCCCCACTTTGGCTGGCACTCTACAGTTTATAAGCCCCTCTTCCTCTCCCCCCTCCTCTCTCCCTTCCTGCTCCTGCTCCTCCTCCTCCTCTTCTCCCTCCTCCCCTTCCTCCTCCCCTTCCCCCCATGGTCTGAATCCCCCAGCACAATGTCAGCTCCCTGAGAAAGTGGCCCTGTCTGCTCTGCTCACTGCTGGAGGCTCACCACCTAGCACGGAGCTCGTGTGCAGTAAGTGCCCAGCGAGTGTTTGCTGGCTGCCTGGCCGAACGTGCCTGGAGGTCGGGTGGCTGGAGGGTCTTGGCACCAAGACTCGACTAAACTGTGTGGCCCGGACGAGTCACGGTGCCTCCCTGAACCTCAGCTGCTACTTCTGCAAAATCTAGAAAGCAAACCAAGCTGACTTGAGGACTCTGTTCTAGGGCAGTGCCCCGCCCGGCACGGAGCGGGAGGACCTCACAGATGGCATCCTGACTTCTCAGCCAGGGAGTGGCAGCAGCTCCCTGTCTGCTGGGCTTTCAGCCTCCCGCCCACCACTCGGGCGTCCACAACACGTTTAATTTGATTTAGGGAGGGAAATCAGCTCTATTTGTTGGGTGTTGGTAGCACTGAAGGTCTATTTCCTGCTCAGTGCTGGGTGCCGAGTTGACAAGCACGTAGAAAAATTAGTATTATCGGGACTGCATTTGGAGCAATCTCTTGCACTGGAGTCCTTGACATGTTAATTAAACTTGATAAATGCTCTTGTCTAAAGATAACTTTTGAACAATGGAGCCAGTCACCCACTTATTAGGTGGATACATGCTCCAGCAATTTGCCGAGGCGGTGTTCTGAGATCCCTGGGGCCCGCACTGGGACCGCGGATGCTCGGTGGGGAGACGGCTGCTCAGCCGCTGCTGCAGGGCCCGGCACAGGTCTCCTGGGCTTGGGGCTGGGGGGCCCTGTGCACCAGGGAGAGCAGAGCAGTGCCTCCACCCTATCTCCCAGCGGGAACTCTGCCTTCTTCCACCTGCAGTTCCCATCACAAGCCCCCTTCGGCTCAGCACCCGTCCCACCCCATGACAGCCTATCCCACGAGGAGCACCACTGGGGGATATGGGAGAGTCTATAGATATGACCCTTGCCCTCCACCTGGAGTCACGGTCCTGGGGGCCCATCCTGGGGTGGCATCGTTTTCCCTGCCATTCTGCTCCCTGCCACCTTCCCCACACCCCAGCGCTGGCAAAGCCGGTGATGCACAAAGCTGCTACCAGGATCTCAGCAACAAAACAGCCTTCCCAGGGTCCGGCATCAGGACACCCGCGTCACATCACCATAGCATCCCAAATTCTGTCAAACTGTGCTCTGGGCACCAAACGAGACGGGCAAGTGCAGAGACACGATGGACTGTGGGATGTCGTGGCAGTGACTGCTCCGCCCCCAAAGACCCCCCAAGGGACATGGAGCGCTGTTTAGAGGGCCAAGTGAAGAAAGATGCAGGTGGTTGTCATGAGTCACCAAGACCTTGTTGGCCTTGGAGAAGGGCTCCTGCTATCCTCAGCCCCACCCCTTCAGAGCAGCCCCCTTAACTGGACCTCCAGCAGGTGGCTGTGGCTTTGACCCTGGTCTGACTCAGAGCCCGCTGTGCATGCACCCTTTCTCCGACAGCAGGAGGAGGCGGGCGGGCTGGGTTTGAGTCCCATTGTTTATTTACAGCTGTGTGGCCAGAGGCAGATCCCTACACCTCTCTGAGCCTCAGCATTGTCAGCCAGCCCTGCCTCCCTCAGGGAGTGAAGAACAAATGGGACATTCACGGGCATCTCCCCCGTCCAGGACTTCACAGAGGGGAGATGCCGTGGCGCTGGGAGGACCATGCAGAAGAAGCAGCCCTGCCCAATGCATGAGCGAGAAGATGGGCCAGGCCAGAGCCAGTTGCCATGAGCCCAGCAGCTTGTCCCTCTTTGCCTGCACAACACAGGCATGGCTGGCATCCCCAACTAGTGAAGTGAGCCCTTGCTCTTGGCAGAAGAGGTCAGGCCTGGGGTCTGGAACCTTCCCTGCCCCACCCCCAGCCTTGGCCTCAGGCCCCTCCTCCTCGGGCCCGCCCACCTCTGGTGGCTTCTCTTTCTTCTCTCCTCCTTGCTTGCCATGTTCCGGCCACACTATCTGTATTTCACTTCCACACCTGGGTTGGACTCCCACCTTCCACACGACCTTTGAAGATGCTGTTCCTTCTTCCTGGTTGCCTTTCCCTCCTTCCTGTGCCTTGTGAACTCTTAATCTCAGCTCAAAACTCTCTTTCTCAGGAAGGCCTTCTCCGATCTCTTGCACCAGCTCAAATCTTCCGTCTCTAGGCTGCATTGGTAGGAACTGAGGTAAGCTGCCAGAGCAAGAGACTCAGCTACAGGGGTTCAAGCAAGTTAGGGGTTTATAATTTCCTACAAAAGAAGCCTGGGGGTCAGGAGTGTAGAAATGCGATAGTGAGTCCACAAAGTCACAGGGTCCTTCTGTCTTTCTCCCCCGTGGCTTCTAGTCTCAAGGTTGCCTCATGATCACAAGATAGCTGCTAGAGCTCCAGTCATCTCATCTGTGTGCCAGATAGGAAGAAAGGGATGGGAAAGAGACAAAAGGGGAAGTTTTCCTAGGTGAGTAAGCCCATTTTAACAACATTTTCTGGAAGTCACACCCAACAACTTCCATTGACCACTGGCTACAAGGAAGGCTGGAACAGATAGTCTTTCAGCTGGGTTCATTATGACCCCCTTGGAGGCAGAGTCAGTAACTAAAGAAGAGGGAAGAAGGGATATTGGGCAGGCCCCTAACAGACTCTCACAATCTAAGTGATTCTCATTTGTCTCAATTACAATTTTATAATTGTTTTTTTTTAAATTTAAATTTTTTTTAATTTTTAAAATTGAAGTATAGTTGATTTACAACGTTGTGTTAACTTCTGCTGTACAGCAAAGTGACTCGGTTACACGTGTGTGTGCGTGTGTGTGTGTATATATACATATACTTTCTTTTTCATATTCTTTTCCATTATGGTTTATCAAGGATACTGGATATAGCTCCTTGTGCTCTACAGTAGGACCTTGTTGTTTATCCATTCTATATACACCAGTTTGCATCGTCTAACCCCAAACTCCCAATCTATCCCTCCTCCACCCCCTCCCCCTTGGCAACCACCAGTCTATTCTCTATATCTGTGATTCTGTTTTTGTTTCATAGATAGGTTAATTTGTGTCATAGCCTAGATTCCGCATATAAGTGATATCCTATGGTATTTGTATTTCTCTGTCTGACTTACTTCACTTAGTATGATCATCTTTAGGTCCATCCATGTTGCTGCAAGTGGCATTATTTCATTCTTTTTTATGGCTGAGTCATATTCCATTGTGTGTATGCACCACATCTTCTTTATCCACTCCTCTGTGGATGAACACTTAGGTGGCTTCCATGTCTTGGCTGTTGTGAATGGTGCTGCCATGAACACTGGGGTGCATGTATCTTTCCAAATTAGAGTTTTCATTTTTTCCAGATACATGCCCAGGAGTGGGATTGCTGGATCATATGATAGTTATATTTTTAGTATTTTAGGGACCCTCCATACTGTTCTCCATAGTGGCTGTACCAGTTTACATTCCCACCAACAGTGTAGGAGGGTTCCCTTTTCTCCATACAGTACATACCGTATTATATCCCCTTTTAAAGTTGGGGCTGGGACATCCACTTCTGGCCTCCAAGGCCTGTGTGCTTAGCCCTGCTCTGTGTGTCCTCCCAGCTCGGGGCTTCAAGCACCACCCGGGCTGCTCGGCTGTGACGTCACTCACTAATCTGCAGCCGGGGGTCCCGGCTCCGAGCTCAGCAGGCTGTGGGGCGAGAGCATCCTCATCTTCCAGGCACAGCAGCGGAAGTCTTCATTTCATTCCGAGGCTCACCTCTCAACACAGAACTAGCTCCCCCTTGGGAGGCGGGGCTGGGTCTGGATTGCCTTTGCGGTGGCATCTGCGTCAGGAGGCGATGAAGCTGTTCTTATTTGTTACTTTGCCTTTTTAGAGAAGATCGATTCGGCCTCGTTATTTCTCTCCCGGGAGCGGCCCCGGTGGCCACGGGCAGCGCCTCCTCCAGCTGGCCTGCCCTGTCTCGCTCCCTCTGCTGCCTCCGGGAGCTCTACGGTGTAAGGAAGGAGCCAGAAGCCACACCACTGGGTTTGAGTCCTCGTCCTGGGCACTGGGGACATGGCTGTGAACCAGGCTGGCCTTGAGCACATCACAGGCTGATGGGGGTGGTGGGTACCCAGGTAGGCGGTGGTCACACAAAGCGGGAGGAGGGATTACATCACTGGGGCAGGAGTCATCAGGGAGGGCTTCCCAGAAGAGGTGACAGGAAGGCAGAAGGGCACATCCAAGGGCACTTCTGGACAAAGCCTGGAGGGGGGAAATGCAGGGTGTGCTTGGGGTTAGAGGGGTAAGTGCGGACATGGGGTGGCCACAGACAGGTTGGAGAGGCCTCCTGGCACAGGGTCACCGGAGCCCTGAGAGTCCAAGTGGGTGCTGACTTTGGACCTGCCACTTGCCACTCCACTCTGAACCTCAGGCTCCTCTTCGGAACTGTGGCCTAATAAGGTGGCCCCCTATGGTGCTTGTGAGGGTGTGAAGGCTCACAGTCGGTGCTAATTAAACAATAGCTATTGCTGTAACCAGGGTTATTGTGACATCACATTAATTATTAGAAAAGCCTTCACGAGGCGTGTCTGTGAAGGTTCAGTTAGGAAAACAGAAGCCACTTGCTCTGGGAGGAGAGAGATTTCATACCGGGGATTAGGTGCTTTCCAAGCCCTGAAGTCTGGGGGAGCGAGAGTCAGTCCACAGACACTGTGGGTGTCCCGCTTCTGCGATTGTCCTGTGGGCCAGGCTGAGTCCCCGATGGCTTTTATGCAGGGAGTGGCACAGCTCCCTCAGCCCCAGTCCTGCTGTCTCGGTTGGCACCTGGGGTCCACTAGGCCCCTGGGCTCCTCAAGGGACTTCCCAGCCCCAGGTCTGTCCCAGGCTTCCTGGAGTTTATCTTGCGCTTTCTGTTGAAGTTTCTGAAAAGAGCCTTTTGAGTGTAAAATAAGACACTGATATAGAAAACAAACGTGTAGCGTTGTTACTGTAACCACCTCTCAGGTCAAGAATGAGAGCCTCGCCGGGGGCCGCCCGAGGCCCCTCCGTGGGCCCCAGGCCCGTCACAGGCCCTCCCTCCCCCAAAGCAACCTCTGTTCTGACTTCTGCCACCATCACTTGCATGCCTATCTCCGTGGTTTTATCATCCACATAGAAGTCATTCATCCTTTAAAACTTCTTATGTCCTTCATGTCTCTTTCGAGTCACAGGCGTCTTCATCCCTCTGTTTTCCTTAAGGTGTCTGTTGAAGAGTGGAAGCGACTTGACCGTGGCCTTTCCCACAGTCAGTAGTCCACCGACTGCGTAGTCCTGGTGCGGTCCCGCCTGCGCCTTCCTGGTGCGGTCCCGCCTGCGCCTCTGTGCTGGGAGTCCTGTTCACTCGGCTGGGACTCGTGGTCTCCCGGCGGGCGCGCGTGGTGTCACGTTGGCACATTCAGGGCACTGACTCCTTTGGGTTGCAGATGGCGATGGTCTGGTTCTCTCGCACCATTTTCATTTATTCTCTGGAATGATGTCACAGCGAGAGGCCCCCACCCACATCCTATCTGGTCACAGGTGGTACCTCCCCATGGGAAAGGCAGGGTGGATGCTGGGTTCTTTCCCTCTATTTTCTGCTTGTCGGGATAATGGATCTGTTCCCTGTCATCACTGGAAGGCCACCAGGCCCCACAGTGGGAATGTCCTAAGGGCGGGGACAGTGTCTGACTCGGCGGTGACCCCGAACCCAGCATACCTGCCGGGCAGGCTGACGGGGGGCACCAGAATCCTCACTGAGGAATTTCCAGAAATCAGCCTTCCCACACTACACGGAGTTATATACACATCAATGAATTATATAAGATGTATATGTCTAATACAGCAACACATGGAATACATAAATTATGTCCATTTAAAAAAACTAGGCTGATCAAGAAGCGAGGTTCCCATTGGCCGTGGGGGTGCAGGAGGCCTGCAAGGACCTCAGGAATTTGCTGATAAAAAGAAGTCACTCTGTGACCAGGCCTGGCATCGTGGGCTTCAGGGGGCCAGCAGTGGCAGTGATGGACTCAACACCAGACCACCTGGGTGGTGAGCACTCTGGCCGTGTGTGGTACCCCAGCACGTTCCCAGAAATGAGTCAACTGCTGACACGCTGTGATACAGTCCTTCCATCTTCGATGAGCTAGATTGGGTCTATTGTCTGCAACAGCTCCAAAGTGCCTTTGGCACCATACAAAGTGACAGATTCACGGGTTCCGGGGCTGAAGATATCCCTGGGGGCTGTTATTCAGCCAACCACCCCGCCAAGCCCTGCTCACACCCCTAGTCACCTCCACTCTGCCCTTAGGCTCTGCCCAGCTCCGAGGACCAGCCCCAGTGTGTCCTGGCTCCAGGTGGCCTCCACACTGCCTGTCACACTGTCCCTGCCAGCGGGAAAGCTGTCCCCACCCAAAGGTTCTCTGCTTTCCTTTCAGACTACCTGCCTCTTGAAGGGCATTTCTTGCAGGCGGGGCCGGAACACCAGCACCTACGGGAAGGTGTCCTGGGCATCTTCTCACCGACCCCCGTGGCCTTTGCTACAGGAAGGCTCTCGGTTCCCCACACCCTGCTTCCTGAGAGGGAGCATCTCCAGGGCGGGCACCACCGTGCCCCTGCCCATACCCCCCTGCTGAGCCGGGCGCCAGCCGGGCACAGCTGCACCACGACGCAGCCCTGCACAGCAACACGCACAGTACTCTGGGCTCCCCGGGCCGTGCAGCCTGGGGGTGCCTCTACCATCGTTCCGTGGTCAGTCCCTGGTGCATGGGACTGGAGAGCTCGCACACCTGCTCTTTGGGCGGCAGTCGGGGTGGAAGCTGGGGGGCAGTCGCACCCGGGGGCCAGCCTGGCCTGGCCCCTACGGCCGGGTGACCCCCAGCAGGCTGCTCGGGCTCCCTGAGCACCCGCATCACCCCCAGAACTGTGTTTTCTGTCATGCTGAATGGATGGTGGAAACTGACACAGGTCTCCTCAGCTGTGAAGGGCTTCCCTGCGGGAGGGCCCAGGGACTGGGTGGTGGGTGCCGTGGGCACAGGACATGGAGACACACCTGCTGCAGCATCTGCCTCCCTCACTCACCGGCCGGCTCCGGGAGGCCTCTCCAGGGCTCCTGCCTTGTCTCCAAGGTGAGGGCGATCTGACTGTCTCCTTGGAGAGCCGTGGCGAGGGCAGGATGTGAGGGGGAGGGGAGCCTGGGTCCCTGTCCTATTCGTGGTTGGCATCTGGTGGTTCAGGTGGTCACGGAGCACCAGCTGTGGGCCAGGCCCAGGTGCTGGGCATGGGGGCTATAGATGTGGGGCCAGGAGAAAAGAAACTCTGTAAGGTCCCTGTGTGCCCACATCCAGCCGCGCCCCTGGGGAGCCTGGGTGCCGTGGCCCCCAGTTGGGCACATTGTCGCGACGTTGCCCGCCATGGCGGGGGGTCCTCAGATGTGCCCAGCCCTGACTTGGTGCCACCAGCGAGTTTCCCAGTGAGGCCACGGGTCCCTGCACGGCGGCATCCTGGCCTTTGCTATTTGCTGACATGCAGACCTCTGACCGGGGAGGGGAGTGGGGTGTGGTGTGCGTGTCCTGAGGCTGGGAGCGCTCAAGGCGTTGGCCCCTGGACTGGGGGCTTCAGGGCCCAAGTCCTTTCTGCAGACCCCCCCCCAGTGCCCCTCATGTCCTCCTGTCAGGATCACCTCCAACTCCAGACACTGCACTTGGGCCACAGCAAAGTGTCCAAATCCTGGCCCCGCACTTACCACTGTGAGGCCTCGGGACTGTGATGTGAATGGTGACAGTAGCAGCTGGTCCTTACGTAGCACCCCCCACCTGCCAGGCACTGGTCCAAGCTCTCAGGGGCCGGGGGGGGGGGAATTACTTCACTCCACTTTCACACTAATGAAGTTAATGAAGCCGGTACCATTTGCATCCCCATTTTACAGATGAGGACGCTGAGGCCCAGAGTGGGCATGGCAACTGCTGGAGTTCAGTAGCCAGTACAGGGCCGAGGCAGGCATTTGAATCCAGGCAGGCTGGCTCCAGAGCCGTGGGCCAGACCTCTGGGCTGTCCTGCCCAGCTTGGAGGGGCACCTTGAGATGACAGGGACACAGCTCTCTCATCTGTAATGTGCAGGGCGGTGGCAAAGATTCCGAGGAGTGAGGCGTGGGGAGTGTTGGGCCTGAGCGTGTGTGTGGGGGTCTCAGGGGACATGGTCACTTTCTCCTCCTCCCCTGAACAGGCACCTGGGAGGGGAAGACAACTCCAGGGAGCAGACACCTCCTGATATGAGGAGGAGAGGGAGCTGACGGGGTCGCCGGGGCCGGTGGCATCCTTAGGAGGGTGGCATTTCGCAGACCTGGTGTTTCCGGACGGCCACAGCGTTCCCAAGTCTCAGGCTGCACAGTCCAGACCCTCTTGGCTTCCCTCCCCCCTCGCCCCCTCCCACCCCCTTGCAAACCTGATTTCTTTGCCCTTTCTCCCCTGATGAGGCTTTGGAATGAGCTACTATTTTTAGTGTCTCCAATCAGGCCGGCATCACGCCTGGCTATTGTTAGCATCTCAGTGTGATACTCAGGAACGGATGCCGCCTTCAGAAAGGGGTGAGATCATCAGCCCAGAGGTCCACAGTCACCTTTCCACAAGGCTCAGCAAAGCGTGGGACCTCCCTCCCAGCCCCCACCCCGGGCCGAGGGCAGGGACAGCACTGAGAGTCAGGATAGGATTGGGAGTTGGGAGCAGTCTGGAAACGGATGAGCAGTGAGCATCTTCCATGAGCATCTTGTTCTGCTCTTCTATGAGCATCTTCTACATGCTGGACACTGATTTACACACAACTCTGCCCACCAGCAACCCCTCCACCCCCACCCCGGTCCAGGGCCACACCAGATTTCCTCTGGGAATCAGCTCTCTCCGCACATAATGCCACGTTGACCCCCCCATCCCTCTGCTGTTCTGGGAGTGGGCATATCACCTGGGCCACCAGTCAGGAGCTCCATCCCTCTAGGTCCAGTGATTGACTCAGGAATGGACACGTGGCCCAAGCAGGGTGTGGAAATATCTGTGCTCCACCTTAAACAGAACCTGTTTTGTTGGAGTGGCAATGTGTCCTTGTAAAAATAGATGTTATCAGGCCCCTAGCAGCTAGGAGAGGACATGTGATGTAAGAGGAAGTTTGCTGATGTAATTTCTTACCAAAGAGGATGGTCTCAGCCGGCACAAACCCTTCTTCTTCCTGCCTGGAATGCGGATTTGGTGCCCAGAACAGGAGCAGTCATGTTGTAACCATGAGGATAAAAACTATTCCTGATGGTCCAGTGGTTAAGACTTCGCCTTCCAATGCAGGGGGTGTGGGTTCGATCCCTGGTCAGAGAGCTAAGATCCCACATGCCTCCCAGGCAAAAAACCCAAACAGAAACAATATTGTAACAAATTCGATAAAAACTTTAAAAGCGGTCCACATCAAAAAAAGTGTTAAAAAAAACTGTCACTGACAGCAGAACAGAGCAAAGGCTGGGCCTTCTGGGGAGGAGATGGTGGCCTAGACACATACACGCATCTGTCTCTTCTTCAAACCTCAATAAAATGATGGGGAAGATCACTCTAAAGGCATCGTCTCAAATACAAAGAGAAAAGGAGAGGAGACCAAAGCAGTACCTTGGAAGCTGGAAAACTGGTGGGTGACTGGTGACCCGCTAGGCAGGTCTGAGGGCAGTGTAGAAGGCTGAGAGGCAGCAAAGGGCTCAGAAATGGATGCCACAAATACTTCTGGAAGCCAGTGAAGGAGGATTATTTGAAACAAAAGCACTTAGCCTCCCTTCTCTGCTTGCAGGGCTGGGCGATTGCCCTTCCTCAGCAGAAAAGTTGAGATTTATTTTTGAGAGAGCACTGTCTTAGCTCAGGCTGCTAAAACGAAACCATAGACCAGGGGCTTATAAACAACAGATATTTATTTCTCACGGTTCTGGAGGCTGGATGTCTGAGATCAAGGCTCCAGCATGGTCATGTTCTGGTAAGTGTCCTCTTCCTGGTTCACAGCTGGTGTCTTCTTGCTGTGTCCTCACGTGGCAGGAGGGGCAAGGGAGCTCTCTGGGGCCTCTTTTCTAAGGGCACTAATCCCACTCATGGGGGCCCCACCCTCATGACCTAATCACCCTAAAGGCCCCACCTCCTAACACCATCACATCAGGCATTAGGATTTCAACACATGAATTTTGGGGGACACAACATTCAGACCATAGTGAGGGTAAAGCAGGGGCCCCTGGAGTGGGGGTACCAGGGACATTTGAGGATGGGGTACCACACAGAAGCAGGGGGACATGCTGAATATTGAGACCTCTTGCCCTGTTCCTTCCTGCACCTGCCGGGAAACTGGCAGCTGGGCCTTATCCTAGCAGGCAGGAGGTCGGAGATCATTTCAGTGAACCTGACTTTTCCAAGTGGAAAGATATGATATTCTGACCCGAGATGGTCCCCAAGGAAACAGCCTGGTCCTATAGCCCTGTGGTAAAGACCACTGTTGGCCAATGCTTCCCAACGGCTTGGCGCTTCCAATCAGATTCTTTCTTTCTATCTTCTTTCTTTCTTTTTCTTTCTTTCTTTCGTTCGTTCGTTCATTCGTTCTTTCTTTCTTTCTTTCTTTCTCTCTCTCTCTTTCTTTCTTTCTTTCTCCTTTCTTTCTTTCTCTTTCTTTCTTTCTTTCTTTCTTTCTTTCTTTCTTTCTTTCTTTCCTTCCTTCCTTCCTTCCTTCCTTCCTTCCTTCCTTCCTTCCTTTCTTTCTTTCTTTCTTTCTTTCTTTCTTTCTTTCTTTCTTTCTTTCTTTCTTTCTTCTTTCTTTCTTTTTTCTTCTTTCTCTCTTCTTTCTCTCTTCTTTCTTTCTTCCTCTCTCTCTTTCTTTCCTCCCTCCATCCCTCCATCCCTTCCTTCTTTCCTTCCCTCCCTTCCTTCTTTCCTTCTCTCCCTCCCCTTCTTCCTTCCTCCATCCCTCCTTCCCTTCCTTCCTCCCTTCCTTTTCTCCCTCCCTCCCTCCCTTCCTTCCTCCCTCCTTCCTTCCTTCCTTCTCCCCCTCCCTAGGAGGTTTGTGGTCAGTGAAGTGCACAGGTCTTCAGAGCACAGTTTGACGTTTGATGAACGTATGCACCCATGTGATTCCCACCTGTCTTGCGGTGTCAAACCATCCCATCAACCTCTCGCAGTCCCCCATCACTGTTAGTCCCTGGTCATGGCACCCCCCGCCCCCTCCCACCCAGAAAACCACTGCTCTGATCTCTCTCACCATCGATGAGTTCTGTCTGCTCTAGAAGGTCACATAAATGGACCACATGGCACATGCTCTCTTGCAGCCGGCTCCTTACTCGGCACAATGCTTTGAGTGTCACCTACCTTGTTGTGCATGTCAGCACTTTGCTCAATTTATGACTGAATAGTGTCCCACTGTTTGGGTGTAACACGCTCCATCTCCAGCTGGTGCACATCTTGGTTGCTGACAGTTTCTGGTTGTTTACTAACAAAGCTTTATGAATATTCTTGTACAAGTCTTTATGTGGACAAGTACTTCCAGTTTTTAATTGGACAAATGACTAGGAGTGGAAGTGTGTGGTCACAGGCCCGGTGTGGTCACGAGAAATGGACGTATCGATTTTCACGGATACACTCAGGGAATAGGGTCCTTATATAAGAACCAGATGCCATAAAACAGAGACATGCAGAGAACGAAAGAGTTCATAGAAAATAAAGATATTACAGCAGAAATGAAAAACTCAGTAGACGAGCTGGAAACCAAACATGATCCGATCTTATAGAAAGCAGAGCACAGTCCTTTACTCACGTCTTCCTTTCATCTCCCAAAAAAGGATTTCAGTGTTTGTTTGTGGTCCATGCCCACACTTTGCTAAGCTCATTATTAAGTATTTCATCCTTTTTCTTGCAACTGTCAACAGGATCTTCTTTCTTGTATTTACTCTCTGCTATAAATGCTACTAATTCTCACACTTTTATCTTGGTTTTATTCTCTTCCAAAAGTTTAAAGGCTCTTTAACTTTTTTGCTATTTCTCTGATTACATAACACTTTTTAAAACTATAAGGAAAAGCATGAATTCTACCTGAGTCCCCCCATTAAAAATATAAGAAAGCAGAGCAAAACAAGACACAGAAAAAGAAACAGAAAAAGAAAAAGGAAGGGACAATAACGCTAGAATGAAGTCCAGGAAGTAAACATCCAAATATTGAAGTTCTGCAAGGAGAGAGCATAGAAGGCAGAGGGAAGAAATGACCAATGAAACAATTTAAAAGTTTCTGCTTGTGGAGACGACCACATGCCCAGAAAACGGATGAAAATAGGCCAACATCAAAATATCTTCCCTTGACCTTTCTGGATGTTTGTGACAAAGATGTAAACCTGGGGGCGGGGGGTGGTGGGGTGGTGGAGAGAACGCTACATGCCAAGGATCAGGATGGAGCCTGTCTCAACTTCTCAAGGGCAACTTTGGTTGCGAGGCGACCACAGTGATCCTGCCAGGTCCTCTGCTCACGATGCTGAGAATTATTCTGCTGTGACCTCGGTTAACAGAACCCCCTTCCCAGGTAGTTTCAATTAGAATTGCCCCAAGGAGGATAGTGTACGTGATGTGGGAGGAAGAAGTAGCAGTGTGCTTTTCTGAGAGTCTTTGCAGCTGGACACTGCGGCAGAGATTTGCAGAAGGTGCCGGAAGATTCCAGTCTGTTCTCAGTCTCTTCCTATTCAGACATGCTCTTCTCCTGCCAGCCCTGCCGGCCACCAGCGGCACCAGGCCAACCCCAGGAGGCCATAGCTTTCCACAGACCTCACAGACCACCCCTCCAGCCCTTGAATTTGCTCCTATGTCGGTGGCGGGACACCCCTGGTTCCAGGATTCCCCTGACTTGTCGATGGCGACCTGCTTCAGGAGATTGGTCACCGACTCCTCTTCTGATCCCCCCACTCTCCCTCTAGACATCCCATCCCAGCTCCTCCCACAACTGTGCAAGTTCCCGTTTCTATAATGGACCCCACAGCATCCATGGTAGCTCTGCCTCCCTGACCAATTGCTGTCAGATACAATTTTGGCCCCTGAAGTGGTTCCAGAAACATGTGCATCGAGATGGAGTTGGTTTTCTGATCTGATCAGTTGCGCAAAGCGTAGGCGCCCTTTCTTCCGCTCCTACTAGTTGCCTGAAATGCCCACTGATCACGTGGTTGCTCCCAAACCTGGTCTTCCCGGTGGTCCTTGTCACTGAAAAATGATGAAATACAAGTGAGGAAAGAGTGCGTGTTTCTATGGAAAAGAAATTACAGGACTTGAAGCTTCAATAAAGGTAAGATGCTAAAATTGTGCTGCAAAAGAGTTGGGAAGAAATTTGAAATCCAGAAGGAATTCTGTACTCTGCCTGTTTTGGATGTCTCTTTAAATTTTTCCTTTAGTAAGAAACCTAAACTAGAAACTAGGAAATTCACCAGGAGTTAGATTCTCACAACAAGTGCTCCAAGAAATGCCCATGGAAGGTTATACCAACCATAGCCAAAAAAGAGGCCCCACATCAAATGGATGCACCATCAGACATTTTCAATTTGAAATAAGATGGTTGAAGTTACATACGTGTCATTTTGTTAAAAAAAAAATGGAGGTAAAATCCACACGAAATAGTGTTAATCATTTTAAAGTGTACAGTTGAGTGGCATTTAGTGCATTCACATGTTGTGCAATTTTCTAGTTTCAGAACATTTCAGCACCCACCCCAGAAGAGTCTATGCATCATTTAAGAATGGTTCACTGCTCTGCAATACCTCTGACAGACATTGGTTGGGAGGGCTGGGTGCTGGGGAGGGAGGCTTTGGGCTTCTAGCTGCTCCCTGTCCTTCCTCATGGTGAATCTTCTGAAGCATGAAACCACCAGACACAGGGGTGCAGAGCTGGGAGGTGGAAGGAAAGGCAGATCCTGTTGGCACCATGAGAGCCTCTGGGTCAAGCTATGCCTGAGGCTGGCTCCAAGCCTGGGGCTTCTGTGTTTTAGGAGTGAGTAAGGTCTCAGCTTTGTCAGTGTGAGTTTTCCCACCTGACCTGTAACAGACATGATCGCATTGAATCCTTGCCGTGACTTGGTGTGTAGTCACCTGAGCTCTGGTTCCCTGATCTGGACAGTGAGGCTCAGAGAAGAGAGATTCAGGGTCTGATCCTCTTACCTCCTCCTGCTCCCCCCTGTCTCCACGACCCTCAGATATGAGGGAGGAAGGGGCTGGGTGTGAGCCAGGCTCTCTGCCCTGAGGCCCGGGACCCTCCCCTTGCCCACCTCTCTGCTCTCCTGTCTGAGCAGAAGCCCCTCACTGAGAGAAGCGGGCAGGGGTCCTCGCTGGGGTGGGAGGTTTGCAGAGCTGTCAGCCACCGTTGCTGTTAATGCCAGCACAAGACGCCTCCCATTAAGACCTTTTCTCTTTTTCTTTCTTTTTTTATTTATTGGAGTACAATTGCTTTACAATGTTGTGTTAGTTTCTGCTGTACAGTGAAGTGAGTCAGCTATGTGTATACATATATCCCCTCCCTCTTGGTCTTTCCTCCCATCCACCCCATCCATCCCATCTAGGTCATCACAGAACATGGAGTTAGCTGTAAGACGTTTGCTTTGCCATCTGAGTGGGACATTGAGTTTTCTCTATATGCCTGTGAGATGGCTCAGCTTCACGACTCCATGCTCGCATGCCTCTGTGTGACCTTGAGCAAGTTCATTAACCTCTCTGTGCTTCACTTTTCCCATCTATAAAATTTAGTGGTTGGACTACACCAGCTCCATCCAATAGATACATAACGTGAGCCATATATGTAGTTTAAAATTTCCTGGTAACCACATTTAAGGAGTAAAAAGAAGTAGGTAAAGTGTTTTAATAATACATTTTATTTAACTCAGTATATCCAAAATATTTTTACAGTATGTCATCAGTGGGAATTGTTAATGAGATATTTTATAATATTTTTGTATGGCATCTTCAAAATCTAGTTATGTACTTTACAGTAACCATGCTAGTCTAGTAGCTATTGCATTGGATGGTTCTGGGCTAGACTAGGTTTCAAATTTTCAAATTTGTGTTTTAAACCACTGGTCCATTTTTCCCAGTGAGATTCTCTTCAGTGTCCCATCCTGTAAATGGACAAAGGGAGGTTTCTCTGGTTGTTTCAGGACCTTGTACATCCTTCTCCCCTGTGCCCTCACCGCCCCCTTCTCCTGACTCCTTGTTTCCTCTCTGCCTCCAGTGGCCCTGAGCCTACTCATCTAACACGGGGACTCCTAGAAACCCTATTTGGAAATCACTGCTCTAGGTGACCCCTGAGGGCCCTAATTACTTTGGTCTTTGCTGACACTTAGATGTAGAGAAGTACTGTGATTTCTCCCTCTCAAGCTCCATGCTGCTGACTCCAGAAACCCTGGAAATCCATTTTTATTCATTCATTCACAGCACCAGTCAGTCTGGGAGAGACGATGCTGCTATAACAAAGTTCTCAAACCTCAATGGCTTAACACAGAGTTTACGTCTTCATCATGAGAAGTTTAATGCAAGCTCGGAGCTCTCCTGGGTGGTGTACTCCACACAGTGACTCAGGGAACCAGGCTGCTCCCATCTTTATCATGTGCTCTTTGTAGAAGGAAAGAGAACGGGGGCATCACCCCAGACATGCCATTTTGCAACCTTTCCACTGGCCAGAATGCAGGATGCGACCCCAGCTTAGAGCAAGAGGGCTGGGAAATGTGGTCCTCCTGGGAGCCTAAGAGGAGGAAATGATGCTTTCAGCTTTGAGCAAGCTCCCTCCTGTTTCAGGGCCTGTTCCTGTCAGTCTCCTCTGCTTGAAATGCTCTTTACCTCCCATTACTCTTTAAAAAAATGTGATTTTTATTTATTTTTAACTTATTTACTTATTTATTTTTGGCTGTTGGGTCTTTGTTGCTGCACACAGGCTTTCTCTAGTGGTGGCGAGTGGGGGCTACTCTTCATTGAGGTGTGTGGGCTTCTCATTGCACTGGCTTCTCCTGTTGCAAAGCATGGGCTCTAGGCACCCAGGCTTCAGTCATTACAACACGCGGACTCAGTAGTTGTGGTGCATGGGCTTAGTTGCTCTGTGGCATGTGGGATCTTCCCGGACCAGGGATCGAACCTGTGTCCCCTGCATTGGCAGGCAGATTCTTAACCACTCTGCCACCACGGAAGTTCCCCTTTACTTTGAATTAAGTTCTGATGATCTCAGTTCCAATGCTACTTCTTCAGGGAGTGCAGAGAGGAGCTGTTGCAGGGCATGGGCTGGAGCACCAAGAGGGAGGGTCCTGTAGGCCTGGTCCCCCATGGCGGGGAGCTCAGATTTCATCCCATGACTCAGGACCAGAGTGCAGAAATGGAAGGGTTTTCAGCCAGGCAGTGAGAGGATGCGATTTGCATTTGAAAACGACCTCTTTGGCTGCCTCCTGGATGGAGAGCTGATAATGATACTTCTATTTTTAAGAAAGGCCAACTCCCTTGGTGGCACCCTGAGGAAAGGGCAGCCCCGCATGAAGCCAACTTTGATGAATAATCTCGACTCCATCGAAATATTTTCCCAATGCTTCATGTAAGAGGCTTATACATTATTCAGCCTCACAGCTGTCTCTGCAGAGGGGACCCTGGCTGTTCCCTAATGAGTGGCCTAGGGCCCAGGAGTGGGCTGGGGAGACAGCCTTCATGTCTTCTCTGCATCTCAGCCGAGGCATCGATCCCCACCACTTCCAAACCCAAACCACCTCCTTCATGTCCATGGACCTTGATGAATGCTGACTGTGGGTGGCCCAGGCCCTGGGCTGGCTTCTGGGGACACAGAGATGAGCCAGTTGCAGTCTCTGTGCGATGGGGAGACTGACACCCAGACAGGTGGGGGGTAGGGTGATTCTTGGGAACAAGGGGACTGTGGGAACCCAGGTCTGGGATGGCTGCCTGGGGTGATAGGAGAGGTGATGTCCAAACTGGGTTTTGAAGGATGAGTATGAGTTCACCAAGTGGGCGAGCAGGGTGAAAGTCATCGTTACCTCTGGAAGGCTGTGAGAGCATAGAGCCTGATGTGGGTGGTGTAGGATATGTGATTGCAGGTGTAAACAAGGGCCTGGTCCTGAGTGTTGCATGTCAGGACAGGTTTGGACGCTGCCCTGGAGCCTTGTGGAACTGTTGAAAGGACTTCAGCAGGGGAGTGACACAGATCTGTAATTTACAGGACAGGTCACTCAACATGCACAAGAATGACTGTGGGCTGGACTTCAGAGCTGAAAAAGACACAGGCCTGCCCTCAGGGAGCTCCCAATCTAGTGGGGGAGGACCAAGTGGTCTGTATACCCTGGAAGTTGGGTAATGTTACCCCCCTTACTGATGAGGAACTTGAGGCTCAGAGAGGTGAGGGGTTTGCCCAAGATCACACAGTGCAGATGGCAGCTGGGAGGATAGCCCTGGTCACCACCAGTAACTGGTTTCCACCCGTGTGTCATCTCTGTCCATATCAGGGTTGGTCTGTGTGACCAGCAGAATTCAGAATAAGTGATGATATGTGATTTCTGAAATTAAGATGCAAAAGACACTGCATTCTCTGTCTTGGTTGTTCTCTCTACGATCACTTGTGCTGGGAAACCCCTGCTGTTGTGTCAGCAGCCCTATAGAAAAAGCCACGTGATGAGGGACTGAGGCCCTTGCCAACAGCCACGTGAGTGAGCTTGGAAGAGGGTCCCCAGCCCAGTCAAGCCTTCAGATGACTGCAGCTCCAGCCCATGGCCTGACAGCAGCCTCATGAGAGATCCTGAGCCAGAACCACCCTGCTTAGCCACGGCCAGATTCCTGGCCCTCATACACTGTGGGAGAGAATATGTCTGCTGTCTTAAGTGGCAAATGTTGGGGTAATTTGTTATGCAGCAGTTGGTAGCTGATGCACATAGCTTGTTAGTGGTGGGGCCAGGTCTGCAGGGTCTCAAGGCTTTGTCCCCAGAGCTCAGGCCTCCACTGTCCCCTGCCCTTGCCTTGGTTCCTCCCCCCAAGTCTGCCAGTCACTCCCATGGATCCCCATTGCCCCCATGGTGACAGAAGCCTGGGGCTGGGAGGTGGATGTCTTCACCAGTTAGGGACCTACCTGTAACATGTGAGTTGCCTGTGGGCAGACCTCCATCTCTCTACCTGCCCTGGACACTATCTGTAACTGAGACCCCCTTACCTGGTCTGGCTCCCACCCTGACCCTGGCAGAACCCTGAAGGGTGCTGTATCCTCAGCTGGCACCCCTGTCCCCCTCCCCAACTGCGGCTCCAGGAAGGAAGAGGTCCTGCCTGGATCCCTGGTGCCTGGAACAGCACCTGGAACAGCATGCACACAGAGTAGGCACACCGCACAGACTGGAGAACGAGTTACAGCCACTCCAGGCACAATTGCAGCCCCAGCAGGTTCCCAGCACATGTGCCTGGCTCTCAGATCTGACAGCAGCCCAAGGCCCCAGTCTACTCCTTGGTGACCAGGCTCAGACCTGCTGATGGAGGTGGGGACAGCTTGTTCGAGGCAGTGTGGGCTTGAGTTGGGATGAGCCGTTCTGAGTGGTTGTGCAGGTCACAGACACCTGCTTTACCCAGCGTGGTGTCTGGACTCCTTGGGCCACTGTGACAAAGACACATGTCCTCCGCATGTTGTTATGGCCTCCCCAGCTCTGCCCCTAACCAGCCTCCAGCAGCAGTGGGGGAACCTGGTTGAGTGAGTGTCCCTCTATGTCACCTGCACGGGCCCAGCCTGGGCTGAATATGCTGGGGACAGAGAGAGGGGTTGGGCCAGGCCCTGCCCTCGAGGAGTTCGGAGTGGATGGAGGGGCCAGAGCCCTTATGCTCAGGCTCAGAGAGCAGGACGGCAGGGCTGGGGGAGCCCAGAGGAGGCGCTGGCCCAGCATCTGGAGGTTGGAGGTGGGAAAACCACTCTGGAGGGCAGCCCATGCTGAGGACCTCAGCAAAGCTTGATGGGAGTTGTCTGGGCAGGCAGGCAGGCAGGCCTCATCCGTGTCTCTGCTTCTTCCTGGGCTATGGGGTCCCTCCATGGCTTTAAGCCTCTTCAGGACGCTGAAGACAGCCACCCCCGCCTGTTACTATCTGTGTTCTGAGCCCCTCCCTCTCTGCCCACCCACATCTCCCACCTGATGGCCCCCAGGCCTCTCAAACGCAACAGCACGAGAGCAGAGCTCACGATCGGAGGGGCAGGTGAGGGTCCTGGGTTAAAGCAGGGACCCTGGAGTCAGGCTAGCTCTGTTTCCATCCAGGCTCTATTGCTTCCTAGCTGTGTGATCCTGGGCAAGTTACTTAATCTCTCTGCGCACACCAAGGATGTGCCAAGAGGTCTGGGCCAGGAAGCATGGGAGCAGGCAGGCTGGGCGGAGTGTGGAGGACAGTTGGGGTGGGTGGTAAGCGGCGCCGACTGAGGCTGTGACACTTCCGGGGGGTGACGGATGGCAGCTGCTTCATTGGGGGGGGAGGGTTATCTGTGGGATCAGGCAAGGTTGAGGCAGGAGCGGAGCCCAGGCTCTGTGAGCCTCTGAGCCGCTCTCTAACTTAAGTCACACTGTCCCCAAGGTGCATCTGCTGGCCCAGCCCAGCCCTGGGAAACTCTTGGTGGTTCAATAATTAACGTGCTGCAGAGAAGTCTGGCCTCAGCATCTGTGGGTGAGGCTGGGGGAAGAGATGCTCTTATGCGTGGTGGCTGGAAGTGTGAGACAGTGGCCACCTTGGGAAGGGAAACTGGCAACATCCACCAAAATGACCCTGAGCACGACCGCTGAGCCAGCAGTCCTGCTTCTAGGAAGCTGTTCTCTAGAAAGCCCTGCACACTTACAAACGGTCAGTTCTGGGACGTTCACGCCACATGACTTGTAGCAACAAAAATGGAAACAGCCCGAGAGTCCATCAGTGGGGCGGGGCTGGGGGGAGTTGTTTCATAAAGTGTCGAGAACATTCAGCTGAAAAAGATGAGAAAGTTTACCACTTACCTATGAGGAAAGATCTCCAGAATGTGCTATTAAGTGAGAAAAGCAAGTGCAGACTGGATGTACGATGCTAATTGTGTGTGAGAATATAGATTTGCTTGTATTCGCATAAAGAAACACATTGGAAACATACGAAAGAAATGAATAGAAACGATCGCTTGGGGCAGGGACAGAGATGGGAGGGAGGCTTGTTTGGTTACAACCTGTGAATTTGTGTTTTGAATGGGGTTCTGCTTATTTATTACTAAATTTAAAAGAGTAGCATAAGAGGACTTCCCTGGCGGTCCAGTGGTTAAGACAGAGCTTCCACTGCAGGGGGCATGGATTTGACCCCTGGTCGGGAACTAAAATCCCATATGCTGCATGGCGTGCCACCGCCCCCCCCAAAAAGAGAATAATGTAAGAAAATTCGTTAGAAGGCTCCTTACACAGGGACAGCCTCACCGAGGCAGCGATGTTCAAGCTGAGCGAGGCAGCCCGTGGGCCGGCAATTCTACTGGGAAGATGGCAACACTGATTGGGGGCTTCCTGGGTGTCAGGGATCCAACAGCCTCCCATCCAAGGAGGCGCTGGGTGTGCCCATTTTACAGATGAGTAAACGGAGCCTCCAAAAGGTAAAATTACTTGCCCAAGATCACATGGCTGGTAAGCAGCGGGGTGGTGATTGGAACCCAGGTTGGTCTTGAGCCACTGCCTGCGTTGCTGCCCAGAGATCCTGGGACCCAGGAACCCAGGGGGTATGTGCAGGGGAGGGGACTGCTCCAAGAAGCTAAGCTTGCGCCCCCGCCCAGGTTGGTGGACACATTGATTCAGCCCCAGCCTGCTTTGGCTTCGAGCAGAAGCCAAGGCTCAGAGGCTCCACTGCACCTGGCTTGGGAAAGGCTGAGCCTGAGAAGGTTCTGGAGCTGGAGAGGTACCCCTGTGGGCAGAGCTGAAGTGAGGGGCCACGAGGTTGCACAGTCACGGGAGCCGGGCACTAGGGAAGAGGCTTAGACTGGCTCCCCGGCCCAGGTGGGCGAAGGGCTGCTGCCGAAGCCCCTGTCTAGGGCCCGAGGCCAGGGAGAGCCAGAGCAGAGCCTCACCTCCCCGTCTGCACCAGAGCGGGGCTGGGCCCTTCTCGGTGGGGGTCTTGGGTGCAGGCGTGCGCCTCGACGTTCCCCACCCCCGGGGTGAGGGTCCAGGCTGTCCACAGAGTGAAGCGTTTGGACCTATGCCGTCTTGGGCCACAAAGGACCTGAGGCTAATGGAGCATGTGTATTTCCAAAATGACCTAGTTTTGGTGAAAAGTCCTTCTGCAGTTGCTGCTCTGATGGTTGGCAATTCTGAGCCGACTGAAGGACAAGATGCTGGTGGCACTCAACCCTGTTGGCTCTGGTTGGCGAAGCCACTGCCCAGGACCACAGATAACGCCAGCTCCTCCAAACAAGTTGGTCCGCGTGTGTGAACCCTCTATGAGCACCTACTGTGTGCCAAGCCCTGGGTGGGCCCTGGGTGGGCACACAAGTAGCCCTCTGCCTCCCCTAGCCCTGGGTACCACCCCAGGCTCCACGGGGAAGCACACCCTCAGCCTAAGACGTTCTGGAGAAACACCTTCCAGGGCCCCTGTGTCCCTCCCATCAATACCACCCTTTCTTCTTTTGTTTACCTTCAAGTCTTCCCTACTTCTCATTCAACTCTTCTGTTCTGGCTTCTGTTAACAAATACCTGTCCCGATGCTAGAATTGTGAGGTCTTCCTTCCTGATCAGGCCGACTCCTCGGCATCCTTCAAGACCCACAAATGCTTCCTCCTTTGTGAAGCCTTCCCAGTTCCCCCAAGCAGACATTCCCGCAATCCTGGTGCTTCGAAGACATTCTATGTAAATGAAGGACATGACATCGGCTACCCCCAATAGAGTTTCCAGTGTCTGTTGGGCACAGTCCTGCCTGGTCAGGGTAGCTTGGGGCTGAGGTGGAGCCAGCTGGTGGCTGATGGATGCTCAGCTCTGAGAGCATCGCACCAGGGGGTACGATGCGTCTTTGCTTCCTCCCCTGTGGCTTCCTTCCCTCCACAATCATTCTGACGTTCTGCCCCGGAGACGAGCCAGGCTGAATGGGTGCTGGGCGGAGGGGACAGCAAGGTGGACACAGAAGGTTGGGGGAAGGGGAGCACCCGTCGCCTGGGACCTCCTGGAAGCCTCTCCAGAAGACAGCAGGTCTGAGCGGAGTCCTGAGGCTGAGCAGGTTGGCCTGGTAGACCAGTGGAGACGGCAGTGGGAGGTACAAAGGCCCTGAGGCGTGTCCTGGCTGGCCTTGGGTTCCAGGCTCTGGTCACCAGCACTCAAATCCTTGCTCTGCCACTTACCAGACATGCAACATTGGCCATGAGACTTCTGCTCTCTGTGCCTCAGTTCCCACACTTGTAAGTGGGGAGGGAGAAAGGAGTGACACTGCTTACCTGTTAGGGTTGTTGGCAGAGGTAAGTGATGTGTGTACAGTGCTTTGAGCAGGGCCTGCAAGTCTTAGTCAAGATTAATATCTATCCTGTGAATCATCTGGAAAGCTCGCTCATAGATTTAACCCACCTGCCCCCCCTCCCCGCCCCCAGTGGAGACCAGCTTGAGGAAATAACAGCAGGAATGTAAATTCTTGACGGGCAAATACGGATTTCAAATCCGGCTGGTGATGACCTTCTAACTGGCTTTGAAAAGGAGCGTTTGGATTCCCTGCTCAGATCCTGGCAGCTGCTGGATGACAAGCTGCAATCAGACACTTTGAACAAGCCTGGGGGTCCAGAAGGCCAAGGTACCGCCTGGACCAGGTCTGGGATAACTGGGTCCTTTGAAAGGGTCACCAAGAGGGACACGGATGAGATCTTGCCCGACTTTGAGCTGGTGATGCGAGCACAGGTATTGGCTGCCGTGACCCAGCTACACACTCCCTTTGTCAGCACCTGAAGTCTCCAGCACCTGGGGCCCCTGCGCGCCCCATGGCCAAGTGATGCTACTGCTGGCACGGTCCCGGGGGCAGGGGTGCAGAGAGCTTGGCCACCTCCCCTCCAGGGAAGTCACATCCCACAGAGGAGTGGAGGTGGGAGGGACCCTGGCCACACTTGCCTCTGGCTGTTGAGCTAATAAACAGCTGTTGCCTCCTGTGATCCAGATGGATCCCGGCACCATGCGCCCAAAGAGTTCCGCTAATTAAAATCGGGTTTTGACATTTGGGGCTTTCTGCTGAAGACGGGAGATCACGCTCTGCTGTCAGGAGAGAACTGAAGTGTCAGGTTCTGCTTAAACACAGGGCTCCAGACAGCTGGCTGTTATGACTCCAGACATTCCATGTTTCTATTTATTTATCGAATACGTTGGTACTCTTCCCCCACGTTCCAGAGAGGGTCTGAAGCAGCCGAAAGTTCATCTTGATATGGAAAAAGACCCCCCCCCCACACACACACGTGTGCACATGCAGGATTTCTGGAGTCAGAAAAGACTGCGTATGAATGCTTCTCCATCCCTTTCTTGCTGTGTGTCCTCGGGCAAGTCATTTCACCTCTCTGAGCCTCTTTTTCCCTGTCTGTACAATGGCTGCATGCTCCCTCCCCGCTCCTCCCTGCTCCTCCCTGCCCCACCGTGCTCCGACTGCCTAGCTGGCCCCTCCCACCCTCTCACCTCACCTTGTTCTACTCACCCCCTCACTCTCTGCCCTTGGCCTCCAGGCCCCTCACCGGTCCTTGAGTGCCCCAACGTCTTCCCCCGCTGTCCCCAGTGCCCCGGACACTCGTCACCCTCCACCCCCTCCTCATCCCAGGCTCCCCGGCAGCTCTAGGACAGCACTTTGCTGGTGGCCCCTGACTCAGTGCGGGCCCCTCCCCGCTCTGGGCAGCACCCTGTCCTTCAGCACACACGTCACATCAGCCCGGGTAGATGCGCCTCTCTGGTCACTGGCTCATGAATTTTCTCTGCCACTAGCAAGCCCGCCCTGGGGGGCAGGACCGTGCTTGACGGGGGTCCCGCTGTATCCGCAGAGCCTGGCCTGAGCGGGTGGCCCACAGCCATGTGAATATTAAAGGAAAAGGTGACCACGATAGCTAGAGGACGTGGAGGCATGTGCGCGTGTATTATATACGTGAATATATGTGTATTTATTTACAGAAATATTTTTCTGAAACATCTTATTGAAGTATAAAACACATGGAAAAATGCAGAAATCCTAGGTGGAGGAATTTTCACCATGTACACACGCTCGTGTACCCGGCACCCAGACCTGGAAAGGAAACATTAGCGCCTCAGAACCTCCCTCATGCCCCTTGAGTCTGTGCCCCTCCCTCTCTGGGACCCACCTCCACACTACAGGTACGCGGGTAGGATCACAAGTGGTCAGCCACTCTGGAAACTGGCCGAACATATCTACAGAGCTGAACCTCAGCCCCGCTAGGACCCGGAAATCCTACTCCTACGTGTAGACATGGTGGAAACGTACATAGATGCTCACCAAGGATGCAGAGGTACATTCTGGAAGGTTCGTCATCACCTCAAACTGAAAACCACCTGTACGTCCATCACGGTGGATGGAGAAATACACCTGGGGTATTCACACCATGGATTTTCATGGCAGTGAGAACGAAATGAGAACAGCCACGCAGTGGCCTCGATGACGCTCCCAAACAATGTTGCGCAGAAGGCGCCAGACAGAAAGAACATACCCTAGGATGACATTTACACACGAGGCAAACACGGCGAAGGGACTCAGCTGTGCCAGGTTTTTGTTTCGTTTCTGTTTCTTTTCTTTCTTTTTCTTCCTTCCTTCTCTCCCTCCCTCCCTTCCTCTTTCCTTTCTTTCTTCCAGTTTTGGGATACCCTACCCCCTCATCTGCCCCCCCCCCAGCTCTTTTTCTGTGTCAGGAAATAATACCCTTCAAAGTGATGTGACCCACGGTCACACGAAGGCTTGTGAGTGGTCTGCACCTATGGTTAGTTTAAGCATTAATACTCCGGAAGCTCTATTACCTTTTTCACAGTCAGAGTGAGTTCCAGGTCGCTGTCAGACACAGGTGCGCTGTGGGGCTTGTTGGGGTGGACACGGGGGGTGGAGGTAGTGATCACATGACAGGAAGTGCAGGCCACGCCCCACCAGGTGGGTGTCCTCGGGGGGCGGTGGGTGGGGAGAGGCATGTGGACCCGCTCCAAGTGGGAGATCCAGCAGAAGGAAAGAGTGAGGTCTGGTCATTGAAATTATGTGTCTAGATCTTTCTTGTGGCTCCAAACAGTCAGTTATCTGGATAGTTTATGGCTTATGTAACCAAATCTCTGTTATTAGTGTGGTGAAACAGGTGGGCACTGGGCCAAGCCTCGTGAGTTCAGAGCTGGGCCCCACCAGGTACTAGTGATCAATCACGGACAGGTTATTAAACCTCTTGGGGTCTCAGTTTTTTCATCTGTAAGATAAGTTTAAAAATTGCACAGACCATACGAAGCTGCTCTGAGAATTAACTGAATTCTTTGTAGAACACTTGCCAAGTGCCCAGAGCACAGTCAGCATTTGAAGTAGGTTTTTCTATTCTTTCCAGGTTCTTTTAAAAACGTCCCCAGTTTTATTAGTCAGCTTTTGCTGTAATAATGCCGTGTAATAAGAAACCCAAGCCTCTCAGTGGCTTTCGACGAGGGTGATACTCGTCTCTGGGCTGTGGCTGGGTTTGGATCTGCCCCACCTGTCTCTCCTCTCATTTCAGAGGAAGGGACAGGACCACCTGTGGTGTCTCCCCGAGGATGGAGGCGGAGGGGACCCATGTGATGCCCCTTAGGGCCACCACCTGCACCCCAGTACTGTCACTTGCACCCACATTCCAGGGCACAAATCCAGCCTCATGACCAGCCTCACGACCAAGCCCAGAGTCAGTGAAGCAGGGACGTTGGCTCCACTCACAGGGAACCATGGCAAGGGCGGGCGTGGGAGGGAAGGGAGATTGTGACAAAATCATACGGTTTCCTACTTACCCCAGATAACCTGGTTATAAGGCCCTTCCTATGGGAACATTTGCGACCCCCTCCCCTGTCTGATTAAATTCCTGGAAGGGTAACACCTGGTGAATGGTACGAGCACTTTCCTGTGGCTTCAGAACACGTTGCTGAACTGCCCTCCAGAGACAGTGACGGAGGTATGTCCCTACTAAACGTGTACGAGCCTGACTTACAGCCCCAGCCAACACTGTAAATTATTTTTTTCCATCTCTGCTAAGTTGAGACACAAAGAGGACAGTGTCATTGCTGATGGCAATGATGGTGATGACAGCACTGCCTCACACAGTGAGTCCCCTGCATACGAACGAGTTCCGTTCCGAGAGCGCGTTCCGAAGTCCACTTTGTTCAGTCCAGCAAAGTTAGCCTAGGTACCCAACTAACACAATCGGCTATGTAGTACTGTACTGTAATAGGTTTACAATACTTTTCACACTAATAATACGTAAAAAACAGACACAAAAAATAGAGAAAACATTTTTAATCTCACAGTACAGTACCTTGAAAATTACAGTGGTACCAGCTACATTGCTGGTGCTTTTCTGCTTGCTTCCGGACATCCTGGGCTTGAAACAAAGACACTGTACTACTGTACTCTATGCAGCACTGCACAGTAAAGTACACAAAAGCACAACCACGTGTAGAGGATGCACGCACGTGACAATGTACGCCAGACCCATGAGCTAACGTACATGATTGGACATGTGAATGCACGTTCGTATCTTTGAACGTTTGCAACTTGAAGTTCGTGTGCAGGGGACTTGCTGTATTACCGGTTTGGACTCTGATGGTGAGGTCTGCGGCGTGTGAAGTCAGAAGGACCTTGGATAGGTGTGGTCACATCACTGGTTCCCTCCCGCACTGCGCTGCAGGAGAGGAGCCTTCCCCTGACCTGGGGGCTGGGCTGATGGAGAATGCCCTGCCCAGGCAGTAGCTTCAATGCGCTCTGCTGGTTTGCTCTCCCCTTTCCCTGCCCCTCCCCCCCCTCCCCTCCCCTCCACCAGGAGAACAGCGCATGAACAGCGCGTCCTCTCCTGGACAGCGGCTGCTCCTCCTCCTAGGTTCCAGAATGAAAAAATGCACAGAGTCCATTGCAGCTGAACCACAGCTTGTTCGTGAACAAGAACAAGAAATAATACTTCTTGCTGCAAAGAATCAGCATTGTTTAAATGCAGTAAAACCTGCCCGAGATGGTGTGTGATTCGAATCACATCTCCCCCTCACCAGGGATGGGACGCCTCTGGGTTTACAAGTGGAAAGACCTGAATGATAATAAATAACTTACTTCCTTAGGCTGGGCTCCAACGTACAGGGGGTTGATTGGGGAAGGCTCTCAAAGACAGCTCTGGCCTGAGTGAAGGGTGCAGGACCAGGTCAGGGAGAGGTCGGTCTGTGATGGAGCTGCTGTGGAGACCTCAGCTGACACAGAGGGTCCTGAGCCGGAAGGGCCCTGCAGACACAGCCTGAATTGAGGCCTGGGGACCAGTACTTTACATTCATGCACTGACCAGTCATGGGATGAAGGCTTCCCCTAGGGAGGGCACGACCTTGCCATGGAGGTGCCCTTCAGCCGAGTCAATGTCTGGAGAGATGCAGCTGGGAAACATCAGTGGGCACAGCCGTGAATGCCGTGTCCCCGGAGGGAGGGGCCGGGTGGCGGACCAGGAGCCCCCGGCGCTGATGAAGCTTTCATAACTGAGCACCTACTGCTGCTGGACATATGTTACCAACCATGATCACAAGGGCCCTGGGGGTTAGTGTAACATCCGTCAGAGGGGATCCCGAGGTCACGCGGCTGGAAGGGGGCTGGGCTGAGATGGGGGCCCGGGTCTGTCTGACTCCAGCACCAACGCTCTCAGCTGCTGAGACTGAGCCGAGGGGGCACACCTCTCAGGGCAGGGGGCGCCCGATGGCATCATCACACCAGTGGGTAGTAACCACACAGAATATTCTAGAAAGGCCCGCACCAGGCTGACGGGACGTGACTATTGTGTCTCAGATCAGCATCTTCTTTTGTAGCAGAAGCTTTTACTCTTCTGAGAGGGAAGCAATGTAGAAAATGACTCAGCAAACAGTGTGGCAGATGTTTCCTTGGGCTGCTGGGTTTGTAGAACGTGCGCTGTCTTCGGAATCGATCACATCTGGTTGGAGTCCCAGCTCTGCCCCCCTCGCACCCACATCTCAGTTCGCCAGGGCTGGATGAGATGACACCCATCCTCCTGAGGAGGATGTTGGGGGGATGAAGTGAGATGATGGGTTTGTGGAGTGTTCAGGTCTCCTCCACAGGTCAGGGATGTGCTTCAGCTCCGGGCCTGGGGACGTGGAGGTGATGGGTGTGGTCCTTGACCTCAAGGAGGCCACAGCCCAGTGGGGAGCCATCCACATCTTCCACCCATCACAGGGCTGCACTGGGTGTGCCAGGATGCAGGGAGAAACAGAGGAGTGTGGGGGAGGCAGGCCATCAGGAGGGACATGGGAGGTGGGTTTTGAACGTTGAATAGGAGTTCACCAACTGGCCAGGAGAGAGTGGGAAGAGATGTGCAGAGGCGGAGGGGGTGTGGGTCCAGAGCATTTCAGGTACACGTGGTGAGAGGATAACTTGAGATATTTAACTTTGTGGTCAGGTTCTCTGACTCCCCCACATTTCTGTGGGGTCCTTAAGACAGAAGACTGTGCCCTGAGGCACAGTGGGGCCAGGAGTTTCTAGCAGTGGGCTGAAAAAAGAAGTGAGGGAAAGGGGAGACCCCCCACACCCTGAGCAGGACCAGAGGGGGCTCCCCTGTGCTGCGAGGCATCGGGGGAGGCTGGTGAGGTGTGGCTCTTGAGGGGGTGGGTTGACGTGGGTGGGTGTGAGGGGTCATGTGGATGCAGAGTCAGCATCTCCAAGGGGTCGGGCCTCACCTTGGCCAGCACCTGGGGCCCATCATGGGGGCACTGACAGGGGCTGGGACCTGAGCCCATCTGCCCAGAGGGATACCTCCGTCTCAGTATCCTGGGCCCTCATGAGACCCTCCAGAGACAGGATGGGGTGTGTGTGGGAGGCCTGTGGGCCAGCATGTGTGAGACCCTCCCTGATGATAAACAGTGAGGTCCATGGGGCATGGGGGCAATGGCCAGAGACGAGAAGAGGTCAGCAGGGGCCTGGCCATCTGGGTGTCCTGTGAGCCAGTCAAGCTGAGTGCTGTGCAGTCACTGAAGACCTGAAAGCAGAGGCGTGATGTGGTCAAGTTGTGCTTTTGAGGGATGACTCTGGCTGTTCTGTGGAGAACAGAGAGGATTGGGGGAGGCCCAGGCTGGGAGCTCACCCCCTTGGCGCTTGCATGCAATGAGGTCCGAGCTAGGACCAGGGTAGGGGGGTTAACCTAAGAAGACCTCAGAGACCCTGAAGCAGCTCTGAACCCCTCCCTCCACTGGTGATGGGGAGGTAGTTGCATGGGGAGGGATGGGCTGCCCCGGGCTGGGCCGTGTAGCTGTGCAGGTCATTTATTCATTCAACAAACATTCATGGACTACCCACAGCAGATGTCATCCATTAGGCTCGCCATCCCCTTGAGAATGGCCCAGAGTGAAATGCCAGGCTCAGTCCTGGACCGTTAAGCCCAGAGCAGACACCCAGCACCGGGCTGGACACACCTCATGTCACTCTCTGAGGACGGTGATGAAAATGCTGGACTTCCTCCCATAGGCTGAGGCCTCCTGCACTTGGAGGGTCAGAGCAAGCTGGAGACACTTGCCTGGTCACCAGACCAGACTCTGTAAGAGGGGCCAGGCCATCCTCCACGCCTGGCTTGCTCCTGAGGCGTCAGTGACCATTTGGATTCTAACAGGTTACACTGGTCTAGAGTTTGGGTCTGAGACTGCGCTTAAAGAAAGTAAACTCAGGGGGCTGTGGGGTGTCTAGGAATGTCCACGGCGCACCCCTTATGGGCCAGGTTCTGAGCCAAGCGCTAGATGCAGTTCTTTTTTTAAAAATTTAATTAATTAATTAAATGGCTGCGTTGGGTCTTCATTACTGCACATGGGCTTTCTCTAGTTGTGGAAAGCGGGGGCTACTCTTCTTTGTGGTGCGCAGGCTTCGCTTTGCAGTGGCTTCTCTTATTGTGGCTCACGGGCTCTAGGCACGTGGGCTGCAGTAGTTGTGGCGCACGGGCTTAGTTGCTCCACAGCATGTGGGATCTTCTTGGACCAGGGCTAGAACCCGTATCCCCTGCATTGGCAGGCGGAGTCTTTTTTTTTGGGGGGGGGATGAAGTAGAAAAGAATAGCTTAATGTTTTGCCAGGCAAAGGGGGCCACTGTGGGGTAATGCCCTCAAAACTGTGTGTCCCGACCTGGGGTGGGGAGTGAGCAGTTTTATAGCAATGGTTTCAAGAGGGCGTGAACAGCTCGTGGACATTCTTCTGATCGGTTGCTGGTGAGGTAACTGGGAGTCAGCGTCATCAGTCTTCTGGTTGCAACCAATCTGGGGTCTGTGTGCTCGCGGGAAGCAAACAGTTAACTTCTCCCACCTGGTGGGGGTTTCGGTATCTGCAAAACAGCTCAAAGATATTTTTATATATATCCCTTAAAGGGGAACCAGGACCCTGCCCCAAGGCTGCACTATTGTTTCTTTCTTTGTTTTTAAATAAATTTATTTATTTATTTTTTGGCTGCATTGGTCTTCATTGCTGCACGCAGGCTTTCTCTAGTTGCAGAGCAAGTGGGGGCTACTCTTTATTGCAGTGTGCAGACTTTTCATTGCAGTGGCTTCTCTCGTTGTGGAGCACAGGCTCTAGGCGCGTGGGGTTCAGTAGTTGTGGCACAGGCTCAGTAGTTGTGGCGCATGGGCTTAGTTGCTCCTCGGGCATGTGTGATCTTCCTGGACCAGGGCTTGAAGCCATGTCCCCTGCATTGGCAGGCGCATTCTTAACCACTGTGCCACCAGGGAAGTCCCTAGATGTAGTCCTTGCCTTGAGGAGCACGCAGCCTAGGGGAGGGACAGGTTTGCAAGATGAGTTTATCTGAGCACAGCACGTACCTGACAGGCACCCGAAGGTGCCTCGGGCGCACAAAGCAGAGTGCAAGCTGTGCTCCAGGCTGTTTGCGAACATTTCCCCAGAAATGGACATTCCAGCTGGGCCATAAACATGGGTCTGCGGGACATATGACAGGGTGATGGGTATCAGCCTTCCACCCCCACGTGCACTAGCCAGCAGTGGAAAAGATACACCAGCTGCGGCTTCCAGGCCTTGGGCGGCAGTGGGGCAGGGCTGCGGTCCTGAGCAGGGAAACATGAAAGCTGAGCTCCAGCTGCCCCCAGCTTCTCGCCTGGGGCACTTGCCAAAGTAGAACCCAAACAAGGAGCAGGGTCTTATTGTATAAAAGAAATAGACCGTAGAATCTGGGGCTGTTGAGGTGGTCGGGACGGGCGGAGCAGATGACTAAAAAGCGGCAGAAGGTAGAAAGGGACCCCAGGAAATCTGCACGGGGTCCCTTGGGTCTCCGGGTGAACACCCAGGGGATGGTGCAGGGCGAGACTCCACCAAGTCCAGCAGAGAATCACTGCTGGGTGCTGGGGGCTGCGTGGGGCCATGGGGGGCACGGCGCTGGCACCCGTGCACATTCCTACCAGCCAGAGTGGAGCAGCCTCGCCCAAGACCCTGGGCACACGTCCAGCCGAGGCTCCAGGAAGGCAGCACCTTCGGACAATTCCAGACCCTTGCTGACAAAGCCTCAGACTTGAGAGAATCAAGGGGAAACCCCAGTAAATTAAATGTCTTCCAGAACAAAGCCACACACCTTTTAAAGGGAAATAAAAGAATCCCGACTGTCAATAGCACAGCCACCGTGATGCCAGCACAGGACAAAAAACCACCCAGACAGGTGAAGGGCCAAGCGAGCTGTGGTCCATCCGTAAGGCAGCATCGTTCAGCAGCACAGGAGAAGAGCCTCTGACACACGCAATGGGGGTCTTGTCTAAGCGAGGAGAACCCAGACACAAAAGACCACACGCACAAAAGACGTCTCCGGGGCAGGCAAAGCTCATCAAGGTGGCGGTCACCTCTGGGGCAGGCCAGCCAGTGACTGACCGGGGGCACGAGGGAACACTGTGAGGTGATAGAAACATCCAGCAGCTTAGTGGGGCTTTGGCTTCATCGGGTGTGTTTATTTGTTCAAGTCAATTGCACTTAGGATCTGCGCCTTTTACTACATGTAAATTACACCTCGATAAGAAGCCAAAAGGGGCAGGAAAGGTTTGCAGGTGAAGTGAGGGTTTTCAGGCAGGTGAGGACCATGGCAAAGGCATGCAGGCATCGGGGGCTGGTGTGCTCAGTGGAAACTGAACGATCTCATTGGGCCAGATTAGGGTATTTGATTTAGGGGTAATCCAGTAGGAATCTCCCATTTTACAGATAAGGAAACAGATCAGAAGGAGAGATGCCTTGTCTACGGGGATGCAGTTCATCACTGGAAGAGCTGGAACTCAGACTCAGGGCCTGGTGTGTGTGCCTGTGTGTGTGTGCAGGTGGGGAGGGAGGGGCAGTGATCCCATCAGGGTGATATTTGTTGACGGGGAGGACGATTCACTTTGATCAGCGTTCATGCCACTCAAACGTGCTAGCTATATTAAAATAACTCGTAATGAAACAGACGGAATTTTGCCCCAACCTGGCACGCCAAGAGAGCCGACGGCCCCTCCTCCACCCCCCACGGGAGTAATAACCAGAACGTCACTTTTGCGCCAGGGACCGTGCTAAGCTCTTTACCCAACTCAGCCTTGCAGCCCTTGCAGCGGGATATACGGGGTGGTTATCGCTCCCTTGTTTCGCAGACAAGGGCTCGCAGCTCGGGACAGGGCGGGCGGGAAGTTCTCTGCCTGCGGTCACATGGGCAGCAGGCGGCTGTCAGGTGTGACAGGTGCGTGGCACTTGGACCCTGGTTATTGGAGCCTTTGCACTTGCGGCTCCTGCAACCTGGAACCCTGTACCCCCAAATATTTATGTGGTGGAGGCTTCACCTAGTTCAGGTCTCAAATCAAGGTCAGGGATGTGTTGGCCATTCCAGCTAAAGTGCCTCCCTGCTCTGTCTCCAGCACTTTCCGACACACCCCCCTTTTATTGCCTTCAGGGTGCTCGTTTTATTAACTCATCCTGTCTATTTCATGTGGTTATTATCTGCCCTCCTTAGTAGGACGTACGTGCCAAGAAAGAAGGGCCTTAATTAACATACTCATATCAAACAATATACATTGTGTACAAATACACGAACGAATGAATGAATGTCCCAGAATCCTGCGCTCTTCTCCTAATTTCTAACAGTCCATCATTTCCTGCTCTAGTGTTTTTCTTAGGCCCTTGGATAGTTTCCAGTTTTCACCGGTCTCTAGATTGCTGCAATCCGTCATAGAATCACGCTTGTGCATTTTGTAAAATTATGGATGTGTGTGTCTGGTGAACAGGAAGTTAAAAAAATATTGAGATGAAAACATTTATGACGGTTCTTATCACTCTAAGCCTCCCGTTTGTTAAAGCCAGCCACGTTCCAGGCTCTGTGCATATGCTTTGCCTTTCTGTTGATTTTGTCCTCGACTTCCCTGCCTCCTCGCAGATTCAGAAAGGAGAATTTTTGGTATGCAAACAGCTTAGTTTTGCCAGAAAGGTGTAGAAAGAGTCCCATCCAGCAACTGGCTCTGCTATCTCACTTTCTGCCATGAAGAGCTCAGCTCTTTGAAAATAAGAGCCAAGAGGTTGCAGTCCCTGGAAATGAAATCTGTGTTCCTGGTGGAGATTAGTGAGGCTGTGACAAGTGGCGACGCCCAAGCCGGGGAGCTTCAAGTCACGGCTGCGCCACTGATCAGCTCGTGGGGCTGAGTGGGTGGCTTCCCTTTCTGCGGCTCCATCTCCGCATCGGTAGGATGGGGACAAGGCCGCAACTACTTAAGAGGATCAGATGAGATGATCAGAAGCCTAGCCGCCTGGCTCACCACACCTGTCCTCCAAAAGGCAGTCCCAGTGCTCATGTTGCAAGAATCTGTGATGATGAGACACTGGTTCCTGGGGCCGTCCCTCACATTCTGCTTTTCTGTACCCCCCCACTACCAGGGCTCTTGGGGGCTAACAGAAAAGTCCTTAGAAGGGTTGACACAACCATGCCACTATACTGAGATTGCCGTGCCAGGGTGGATATTAGCGCGGACTCCGTTCCTCATTCACTCACCTATATGACCGCACTGTTTGCAGCCCTGGGGGCCATTGGTTCCTGGAAGACACAAAGGCCACTGACTCCGGGTGCTGCCCCGCCCAGAGCAGGGCAGGGAACCCTCAGGAAGCTGGGGCAGCATGTCTCTGGGCTGTATTTTCAGGTAATTTCTCTCTAATCATTTCCTTGAGTTAATTTACATTTGTTATCATTATAATTTGCTGGACTTTATTTCTAATTCGCAGAAATGTATCAGCGGCCCAGAAGTGGTTCAGTACAACATGAAAGCGTGGCAAAGACAGAGACGGTGACCAGAATGTAGAAAAAGTTTGCAATCGTGCACCAGCAGTAAGAAGGGGCTGTGCAGGTCCTGGGAAAGTGGATCTGCCTACATGAGGGTTTTGCACAAGCCTTCAAAAAACATGAGCACAGATTCAAATACGTAAGTTCAAATATCTGAAAAATTGATCTCATTGTACCAGCGAACTCTTGTCCCCAGGTCTTGGGACATTATTGGTATGAGAGTGTGAGATAATGGCCTGAAGCCAAAGACTTCACTTCTTAAAAAAAAAAAAGTCGAGATCCATCTGGCAAAGCAACAGAGTTTTTTGGAACAAGTGTGAAACAAGACCTGCCAGTGCAAAATTGAGTAATTTTACTGATAAAGGCTGAAGTGAGATGAAAACTCCACCATTCAAAGCTGCCCTATCTGTAGCAACAGCAGAGGAAGTGAAGTTACTGTGTCTTAATGAGCCCCAGGGTTAGAGTCAAGTATCACGCTCAGGGAGAGAACCCAAAGAAGCACCTGCAGAATCTTCTGTCAGTGATGCTTTGAGATGTTGCCTGGCGGCAAGTCTGCATGATGCGTAAGAGCGATTCCTGTGCGTCGCCTGCCAGCAGGTGCTCTTCTTCACCCAGGAAAATCCTTGCTGTGATGAGGACGTATCAGCCCCCTGGCAGGACGGGGACAGATGACAGCGATTATGAAGACAGTCCCATTCCCACCAGGGCCACATTCACTGGGCAGGCACTCGGGCCAGGAAGCCCTCAAGGCACTTTACAAGAATCAAGCAACGTTTACTCTTATTTATTTCTTTTTTATCATTGTAGTTTATTTATCTAATAAAAGATACTTTTATTAGGCACATTTTATGGTTGGCAAGCCCAAGGCCCATGCATAGGTAAGGAGTTGGCCCCAGGTAACACGGCTGGTTAGCAGAGGAGACGTGCCCACCAGGACGGATGTGTCCACACACACCCTTATGGCCATGCCAGTCTCTGCCCAAATGTGAGAGAGAAGTGGATTTTTCCTCCTTCTTTTTTTTGGGGGGGGCCACGTTAAATGGCTTGTGGGATCTTAGTTCCCCCACCAGGGATAGACCTGGGCCCAGTGAAGGCGTGAGTCCTAACCACTGGACTGCCAGGGAAGTCACGGATTTTTCCTTGTTGACTGTAAGCCCACATTTCAGGAGAAGAGGCTTCTCACAAAGTTAAATTAATATAATTTTCTGGGACTTCCCTGGTGGTGCAGTGGTTAAGAATCTGCCTGCCAGTGCAGGGGACACGGGTTCGATCCCTGGTTGGGGAAGATCTTATATGCTGTGGAGCAACTAAGCCCGTGTGCCACAACTACTGAGCCCACGCACTGCAAGTACTGAAGCCTGTGCACTTAGAGCCTGTACTCCGCAACAAAAGAAGCCATTGCAATGCGAAGCCCCTGCACTGCAATGAAGAGTAGCCCCTGCTCACCACAACTAGAGAAAGCCAGCATGCAGCAATGAAGACCCAACGCAGCCAAAAAATAAAATAAAATAAATAAAATTAAAAAAATATTATTTTCCGGTAGCCATGGTGTGGATTGGAAAAAGCACATTAGGATCAGTTCTGACCCAGCACCACCTCTGAACAGCAAGAAAGGAATTTGCTAAGTGAAGACATTGCCAGTACACCTCCCTTTTATTTACTGCAAAGAGTTGACAGTCCAACTGCGCCCTGGTCCTGCCTCTCTATCCAAGGAAAAATCACAAATAATCAATGCGACCAAGCTGAGCTGCTGAGCTGGCATCTTTCACACCGCTGAATTAATTAAAACTCTCTCATGGGAGTTTTGAGATGTGAACAGAGATAAGACTTTACTTCTTGACACGGATAAAGCAAGTACAGGCCAGTCCCAGGATGTCAAGTGGCTCATCTGAGTATCTCGAGGTTCTGTTTAGTATCTATTTAGCATCACGACCACTTGGGATCTGTCATTTCAGGACAGAAAAGTCACAGATGCCTCACAAAGACCAACCATCCTGAGAACTGTTGGAAAAAGGGAGCAAGGATTGGACACATTTAAAACATCACATCCACAAGCTGCACAAGGATGTGAAACATTTCCAGAATATTCCCTGAGTGCAGGAAACAAGTGGGCTGGGGTCCACTCACTGCTACCTCTTACACTGAACAGCCCCACCTTCCAGCACCTCAGTGTCTGGCAAAGCGGTGGAGCTCATTTTCTGAGAGGTTTAGGTTAGGTGTGTGTTACACTGCAGATAATATATAATACATCTGGAATCTCTCCACAATGACTGCTCATGTTTGACTTGTGCCTTCATAATTGTTAGAAGGAGTCACCGTGGACTCCCTGCCATCATTGAGCCTGGTCGTTCTGAGTTGAGATTTTCTAATTCAGTAGGAATAACGAACTAGGAAAGATTACTTAGCCATAAAAAGGAACGAAATTGGGTCATTTGTAGAGATGTGGATGGACCTAGAGACTGTCATAGAGTGAAGTGAGTCAGAAAGAGAAAAACAAATATCATATATTAATACATACATGTGGAATCTAGAAAAATGGTACAGATGAACTTACTTGCAAAGCAGAAATAGAGACACAGACATAGAGAACAAACATATAGATTCCAAGGGGGAAAGAGGGGGTGTGGGATGAATTGGGAGATTGGGATTGACAAATATACACTATTGATACTATGTATAAAATATATAACTAATGAGAACCTGCTGTACAGCACAGGGAACTCTATTCGGTGCTCTGTGGTGACCTAAATGGGAAGGAAATCCAAAAAAGAGGGGATATATATATATGTATAGCTGATTCACTTTGCTGTACAGTAGAAACTAACACAACAGTGTAAAGCAACTATACCCCAATAAAAATTAATTAAAAAAAGAGAAAACTAATGAACAAGTCAATCTTTCCATTCTTGAGAAGGCTACAGCCACCTTCACAGAAATTAAGAATGGTTTAATCTCTCAAACTTACAGGAAACAGTCATTATTATTAACTTTTAAAGCATTGGCTTTGCTTTAATTGCTTTTAAAAAGTGGGATGATGTTCTAGAGAAAACAACTCCCCAAGTTGTTGGGGCAGGGGATCTGTTCCCCCTTTCTCCTTCCACCGAGTACCCCCCTTGAGGGGTCACAGCCGGGCCCTGGCCTCAGGGCCAGGAGGCGGTGGCTCCCATATCTGGTCTTGGCCAGTCCTCCCACCCCCACGACTGACACTGACCCCAACTCAGCCCTTCAGTCTCGACGTCAGACTTGACACTTCCCTCTCCCTTGTCTTCTTTTCCTAATTCATCACCAAACCTTGGAGACTTTACCTCTTTACAGTATCTGGAGTCTGACCCTCTCCCTGCATCCCATGGCTGCCCAGATCTGAGCCCCATCCCTCGCCTGGAACATCCAGACGGCATCCTCTCGAATGTGCTCTGAATTCCCCCAAAGCCATTTGCGGTCGCCAGCCCAAGCGGCTATTCCTAAGTGGGAATCTGCTCTCTCCTCTGCACGGGAAAGCTCTCTGTCACAGCTCCTGCTCTGGACGCTTCTGTATTAACACTCGAATCCCACGGCAAGACCGTGAGGAAGGTGGCTCTGTTTGGGCTGCCTTGAAAGCTGAGGCGTGGTGCAGGTTGGACCCCAGGAGGCAGGAAGAGGGGGTGGGGAGAGTGAGGCAGGTGAGGAGGGACGCCTCGGGCACTTGGGAGCTGCCCATCTGGACGATGAGAAGCAGTGCTCACCATTGCTCCTGCCCATTGACTAAGGACTGTCCTAAGGGGTGGTGACTCCCCTACATTTGCAGACTCCCCAGAGGGAAGGCCAGGTGAGTTCCCCCCGCCCCCAGCTTCAGTGAGAGCCCTGAGGGGCTGGACACCAACATTGGCCTGGCTGAGACTGACTGAGGTGCGGGGGGGAGGGGGGTTCTGGGGCAAAACGGTCCCTTGCCCCCAGAAGATGCTGCTGTGATCCCCATTTTGCAGATGTGGAAACAAAGGTCCAGGGCAGTCAGTGGCTTGCTCAAGGTCATGCATCTGTTAGAATAAAGTCCCAGGGACTTCCCTGCTGGCGCAGTGGTTAAGAATCCACCTGCCAATGCAGGGGACACGGGTTTGATCCCTGCTCCAGGAAGATCCCACATGCTGTGGAGTAACTAAGCCCGTGCACCACAACTACTGAGCCCATGTGCCACAACTACTGAAGCCCAAGTGCCTAGAGCCCATGCTCCGCAACAAGAGAAGCCACGGCAATGAAGAGCCTGCGCACCACAATGAAGAGTAGCCCCCACTTGCCGCAACTAGGCAAAGCCCACGTACAGCAATGAAGACCCGACACAGCCAATAAATAAATAAAATAATTTAAAAAAAAAAAGAATAAAGACCGAAGCTGTTCACCTGGTCCGCAGCTCTCCTGGCCCATCAGACCTGCTGAAGGATGCATGCCCACAGGGAGCAACCCTCACCCAGTGACTGGTCGGGGGTGGTGTATAAATACCCCCCTCCCTCCCCCCCTTGCAGCATCACTGGGGCACGTGACCTAAAGCAGCTCCCATGGGTGTAAACCCACTTAGCGGCAGCCTTCATCAGGCTCTTCAGCAACAGCACATCCCACGGCTGAATCGCATCGCCGGCTCCTTTAGGCTCTTGGAGCTGTCCTTTTGGATGAGTGGGACAAGGACCTGCAGGCTGGCCCCTTTGGTGCCCCTGTCAGTAGTAAACTGTCTGACTCTAAAAATGGCTTGTTGTGTCCATACCGGCTAAATCTTCTGGTCAGGCCTCGGCCAGTGTGCAGTGTGCTTCTGAAAAACCCAAACTAAAACAGCGTCCTGTGTGTTCTGTGCACACTATTCTAGAAAAATATAAACAGAACCACACTCCCTAAAGCTAAATCAAGCTCTTAAGGTTGGTTTTTTATAGTTTTGTTTTGTTTTTTTATTATAAGTGGACTTTGATTTAAAGGTAAACATTAAGTAGTTCATCGAGTAGTGAGCTGAGAGCTGGTCCCTGGATGTCGAGGGAGGGCTGGTACCTGCGGCTGAGAAAGGTCCACCTCCTGGTCCACAGGTTTCCCATCATCACTGCCTTAGCTGAAAACCCCAAAGGCTTCCTGTTTCTGCTCTAATAAAGCCCAGCCTCCTGAGCTGGTCTGCGTCACTTGCTCCCTCTGCCCAGGTGTTCTTGCCCTTTCTTCACATTGCTGACTCCTTACCACGCCCCTCTTAGCTGGCACACCCCCTCAGAGACCAGAGACCTTCCTGGCCGCACCTAACCAGGCATTACCGACGACACACAGGGCACCTGGAACTGTCCATCCCTCCATCCATCCTCAGCCTCCTCCCCCCACAGATTTGAGGCGGCACACAAATTTGATGTCCTCGTCCCTATGGGGGCCCCAAGCCTAAGGTCCTCCATTGATTTTATATCAGTTTTTAAGGAAACTCACAAACATGACTGTACATGCAAGATCTGGGAGAAAAAATACTCGCTGACAACTGCATACCCCACCCACACCATCCTATCCCAGTTTCCAAATTGCTTTCTGCTTGCCACCGTCAAAACTGGAGTCTGAACTTTCTTCTGAATCACGCTTGGCTGTCACGGCGGCACAGCACAGCACACATCACAGCTTCCCAACGCCTGTGCTTGTGATCCGACCTCTTCCGCACTTTCAGAATGGGTGGTACGAGTCTGCACTGCACCGAGGAATCCTAGGGTTTGGAGCGGGAGCAGAGTTTCATTTTCCCCTTAATTGAGTGACTTATCACTAAGCGTTAAAACAGATTCTTCTTGCCACAGCTACTGAAGGCCGCGTGCCTAGAGCCCATGTTCTGCAACAAGAGAAGCCACCACAATAAGAAGCCTGCACACCGCAACGAAGAGTAGCCCTCACAACTAGAGAAAACCCATGCACGGCAACGAAGACCCAATGTTGCCAAACAAACAAACAAACAAACAATCAAAAAACCAGCTTCTTCTGAAAGGCAGCCAGAAGCTATCGACAGAGGGATGTTTGGCTCCCGAGTGACCTTCCTTTTGGCAAATGAATTGGTCACCAGCACCTCTCCAAGCTCTGGAGCGCCTGGAATTTCTTCTGAGAGATTTGGCAGTGTCACCTGTTTTTAATGCATTGGCAGGTGTGTGACAAGAATGGGACTTATACACAGAATTAACTTTCCATCTTTTTGTCTGTTATTGCAGCTCAGGGATAAACTCACAGAATTTGAAGGGTGTATTTGGGATGGTGTGACGCAAAATATAGCCTAAAAAGTAACCACAAAATTCATTTTGGGGGGCGAAGTAAGGGATGTAGCTCAAAGACAGAGGCAAATATCATCTTAAACAATTGAAACAGAAGCACTCCCGCAAGTCCACAGGACTGTCAATTAAGAGAGGTAGGCTGTGAGTATAAAGATGCTGAGATAGGTTAGATTACTGTTCCAGAATCTTCACTCCCTGCCCCACCTCCGTGGGTGAGGACACTTCTCTGCCTCATTGATGCTGAGCCTGATCATGTGACTTGCTTTGCTCTGTAGTGAGTGGTCCTAATTCTCTGTTCCTTGACCTGAGGCTTAGCTGAGGAACTATATTGATCAAAATGATATGAGCAGGTGTGCTGCAGCAAAGGCTTGGATGTGCTTGTGAAGTGTGTTTCTTTGGGGCTTCTGCCATCCCACGAGCAGAGCCTCCCCTTGGGTAGCAGCTGCCTCTTTAGCCTGTGCCCCTGAATGAACACAGGAGGGGCACACCTACATTAAATGTGCAGCTTAGGGTCAAGCGCAGCCCAGTCACTGTCAGCCGACCTCCCACCAATCACAGGCACATGAGAGAAAATTAAATGATTGGTGTTTAAGCCATTGAGTTTTGGAGTGGTTTGTTATGCAGCATTATTATGACCATAGCTGACTGATACAGATACCGACATGGTTTCAAATATGTCTCAAATTAAAAGGCACAAAAGAAACCCACCAAAATGCAGCCTTGACTTGAAATTGAGCAGCTGACCATGTAGACAATGCTGCACCAGGCTTTATTTCTATAAGGATGATTCATGATTTTTTCCAGACAACATGGAGGAACCAACTAGGAGGGAAATTTTGCTTTTAATGCTTCATCTTGTCCTACTGTAATGTTGTCATTTATAATTATATATACATATATATATATGTGTGTGTGTATATATATATATTTGGTCTTCATACCACTTCCTGGCACAGAGCTTATAAAACCCTTGGTATTTCTTAAGTGATGAGTGTTAAAAGTGAAAAGAGTGTCTTTCATCATTCATAAGAAGCTCCTTTCAACCCCACTTGAGTTTATGTTAATAAGGTGGCTTTTGGAAAGTCCCTAATAATAGGGGCTGGTAGCCGGGGAATGAATCGAGTGATTGGAGGGTTGGAACTTTCAGCCCCTTTCCACCGCCTTTGACTTTCAGGGAGGGGAGAGGGGTTGAAACTTGGATTAGTCACCAATGGCTGATGATTTAGTCAAGCGTGGCTATGCGATGAAGCCTCCATACAAATCCCTAAAGTATGGGCTTGCAGGATGCTGAATGCATGGAGGTGTTGGGGGGGTGCCCCTGGAGAGGGCATGGGAGCTCTGTGCCCCTTCATCCCCACCTCGCCCTTTGCATCTCTGCTGCCTGGCTGTTCCTAAAGTGTATCCTTTATGATACATCAGTAATCTAGTAAGTAAACTAGATTTCTGAGTCCTGTGAGCCCTTCTAGCAAATTATTGAACCTGAGGAAAGCATTGTGGGAACCTCCAATTTATAGTGAGTCCATCAGAAGCACAGGTGGCAGCCTGGGACACGTGACTGCATCTCGGGGGGGTTGGGGAGTCTTGTGGGGTAGAGCCCTGAACCTAACTCTAACTCTGGGTAGAGAGCGTCAGAACTGGGTTAAATTGTAGGGCACTCAGCCAGTGTCTGCAGAGAACTGGAGAATTGCTTGGTGTGGAGAAAACACCCCACACATTTGGAGGCCAGAGTACTGACAAGAGTAGAAGGAAGCAGAGTTTCCCTTTAGAGTAGAGTGTTGACAGGAAAAATAGAAAGTTTTTACTTTCATTTATTTAAAATTTAATAAAATTTCATTTAATAAAATGAAATTTCATTTAATAAAAATTAAAGAGAAATCAGGTGTGCACATTTAGGTTCAAAGTTAAATGCCTGTGGTGCCACCAATGTCCACAGATGAACTAGTTGACAAGGACAGACTGAGGTCACAGCTCAGGCCTCTGCAACCAGGTCACCTATGAGCAGGAGGATGGACTCATCGGGCTTTAAAATGGAAAGTCCCACATTCCAGGACCCCCTTAGTCCTGGGGAAAGTGGGACAGTGGTCACCCTATGCCCCACCCTAGGCCTGGGGACGGGGCAGATCTTTGACACCAATTGTAAGATGAATTTACTCATTTTGGAAACATTTACACTTTGAAAAATTACATGTTTCAGGATGCTAGAGACATTATGCCTACAGTAAACCAGATAAAAATGGTGAAGACATTAGGATGGAAATTAAGATGCTGAAGGTGGTCAATGCAACACACAGTATTTCTTACCCTCCTTCTTCAAACCCACTAGTGTGGCATTGAAAAATGTGGACTTTTAAGAGCTATTAATCCACGAGGACAAAGAGAAAAGGAGAAGAAACAATGGTATTAAGATCTGAGAAGCAGGAAGGAAGATGGACGTATGCACATCAATCTAACCATAATCACCATATGAACAGGAGGAGGAGGGGAAGCGTGTGTGTGTGTGTGTGTGTGTGTGTGTGTGTGTGTGTGTGTGAGAGAGAGAGAGACAGAGACAGAGACAGAGACATACGGAGACAGAGAGAGAGGGAGAGACAGAGAGAGAAGACTGAGTGGGGTTTGCAGCCGTGACAGGAAACTAAATCATCATCCTCCATAACAGGACATTGACAGATAACGCCTACAGCTAAGTAATCAATAACAACATAAGGGTACTGTTTATAGATTTAAAGGTACGTGTAAAAAATCAGGCAGGAATCCATGTCTTGGGGAAGTGGGAATTTGGAATCACGAGCAAGGACTGTTGTGTTGAGTAAGGAATCATTGTACAAAGACATGATTCTTTAATCTATGTTCGTGTAAAACTTAGATAAAAGTAAAAACATGGAGTAGAGGAACACACGGAGATGGTACAAGAATATGGTGATCTGTTGCGGACTTAACTTCTGTTTTCTTGATTGCTAGTATGAAATAAAATTCATATTTTAGGGCAAGACAAGAACAATTTAAACAGAAAAAAATGTTCTCCGCTCTTCGGCCTCCTCTCTCTCTGCTGCTGTGCATCATGTATCTGCATTAGGCATCGATCAAATCTCCCATCGGCAGAAATACCTGCTCAGCCATAAAGAGCAACATCCTCGCAGCATCAACAAGATGACTGCTTAAAAGATAACATTCCTTCTTGATCTTGTAAGGGCCCGCAATGACGCTTAGCTCTGGACTGTCAACTGTCATTAATACGTCATTTAACATTCAGCCTCCTGTCTCAAAAAACTTACATAACTGTGTCTTGACTTCTAAGGGGTGGAACAGTTCTCAGAGCTTTCTGAGATGCTGTTCCTGGGTTATAATCCTCAATTTGGCTCGAATAAAATTTTCCACTTCTTTCTTAGATTGACTGATTAATTTTTCGTTGACACTAGTGAGGTTGAACATTTCTTTATCAGTTTGCTGGCGTTTTGGGTTTCTCCATCTAAGAACTGCCTCTTTACCATCTTTCCTCATTTTTCTATTGATTGATTTTCTTTCTTATATTGATTGGTGGGGATTCTCCATGCATTCTGGATACTAACCTTTGCTGGTTATAACTTATGCAATTATCTTCTCTCATCTTCACTCTAGCTGGTTTTCATTTTATGTTGTGTGTGTGTGTGTGTGTGCGCGTGCGTGCAGGAGTGCAAAGAAGTGTAACATTTCGATGAACTGAAGTCATCAATCCCCACCCTGTAGCTTGAGGTTTAGGTTCTCATTTAGGGGAAGCTTCCTAACCCTATGGCCAAAATGATGTACTTCTACATTTTCTTCTAAAAGTTTCAGAATTTTGCTACTGACTTTTAGATTTTCAATCTATGTAGTATTGATTTTCGTATAATGTATAGAAATAAATAGGCCACAGCCTTCAATACAGCAGGGAAAAGTAAAAAGAATTAATGAACCTGAAGTATACCTGAAAAAATTATCCAGAACACAGTGCAGTGGGACAAAGTGACAGAAATATGAAGGAGACTGAGTTACACAGATGATGGACGGAGATCACAGACCGAGAAGGAATAACAGACTGGCTCTGTGTTCCAGATGAGCAGTGATTGTGTTCAGCTGAGCAGTACTCACCATGTTTATTGACACATTTCCAGAACTAATGTGAGACATCAATCTTTGAAATCAGGAAACCCAATCAATTCCAAACAGGATAAGAGAAATTCACACTTGCAGTGGGAAAACAGGAGGGTGGGGGAGAGAGAGGGAGGGAGCAGGGCAGAATGAGAAGGATGGCTGGTTCTCACTTGCACAAGTCATGGTCTGAAGACAGTGGACAATGCCTTCAACATGCAGAAAGAAATGAACTGTCTCTCCAGCAAAAATGCCTTTTAAAAATGAAGGTAAAATAAAGACATCTTCAAACATTCAAAAAACTGCATGGATTTTCCCCCACGGACCTTCACTAGAGAGAATTCAAGCAGAAGAAAGTGCTTTTTAATGGGAGGCCAGATGAATGAGAAAGAACGATGAGTAAGCACAGGGGTGACTATTTGGGCAAATCTATACAAAATTGATGATGTAGAAAAACAACATTTCATGGGTTTGTAAATTTTGTGTGAATTTACATAATCCATCAATAATATAGATCAGGAGAGGAGTGATCACAGTTAAAATGGTTTAGGTTCTTGTGTTGTTTAAAAAAAGAGCAAAGCTTGTGATGAATCTCAGAATTCCTGATTAAAGTTACTAGGGTAATGACCGAAGGAAGAAAAAGAGGAACATAACTTCCAAATTAATAGAGGGAGAAATGCAAAGAGGAAAAAGAACTTAATCCAAAAGAAATCAAAGAAGGATAGGAAAAGGCAGAAATGGTGGGAAAATTTGAAAGCACCTAATGTGTTGGTAGGAATGAATCCAAATAGAACTGTAACTACGACACATACAAACGAAGTAAACTTGTAAATTCTACAGTTAAAAGATAAAGATTGTCATATTGGATTTTTTAAAGCTCTTTATTGGAATATAATTGCTTTACACTCTTGTACCAGCTTTTGAGGCACACCAAAGTGAATCAGCTGTATTTATACATATATCCCCATATTCCCTCCCTCCTGAGACTCTCCCACCCTCCCTCTCCTGGCCCTCTGAGGCATCACCCATCATTGAGTTGATCTCCCTTTGTTATAATGCAACTTCCCACTAGCTATCTATTTTACAGTTGGTAGTGTATATATGTCTATGCTACTCTCTCACTTCGTCCTAGCTTCCCCTTTACCCCCCGCCCCCCCAACCCCGTGTCCTCCAGTCCATTCTCTGCATCTGCATCCTTATTCTTGCCCTGTCACTGGGTTCATCTTTTTTTTTTTTTTTTTTTTTTAGAGTTAGCATACAGTATTTGTTTTCCTTTTTCTGGCTTACTTCACTCTGTATGACAGAATCTAGGTCTATCCACCTCATTACATATACCTCAGTTTCATTCCTTTTTATGGCTGAGTAATATTCCATTGTATATATGTACCACAACTTCTTTATCCACTCATCTGTTGATGGGCATTTATGTCATATTGGATTTTTAAAAAATCTAGCTACATGATAGTAACAACAATTATACCTAAGACATAAAGGCATAAAAAAATGGAATGCCGCTCCCTAAAAGAAAGCTATAGCTGTATCCATACCAGACTAACTGATTTTAATGTAAAACATTTTACTGGAGATTACACATGCCACTTATAATGATAAACAGTTCCATTAACTAGGAATATATAACAATTAAAATGTATGTACTTAATAACAGCAATAAAACACATAAAACAACAATTGACAAAATTATAAAGAGATAAATCACCAGTGTTGGGAACTTTTAAGATTCCTCTCTCAATGATTGTTAGATTAAGCAGATGAAAATTTAGGAAAAATAGAGAATACTTAAATAATAAAATCACTAAACATTATATAAAGTTATACATATATAACTATATATCTCACTGTAGACATATATATATAATATAACTGTATAGACAACTGTAGAATACAAATTCTTTGCAAGCACACATGGGCATTTATGAAAACAGATCACAAACTGGATCATTCTCTGACTACAATGCTTTTAAGTTTGAGTAAATAATCTCTAGATAATTAGAAAAGATCTAGGTTTGGAAATAAAGAATATACTTCCACATAATTCATGGGTCAAAGATCAAACCATAATGAAACACAAAATAATTGAATTAAGACAAAATACTAAATGTAAGAACTTGAGGGATGAAGTTAAAGTAGTATTCAGAGGGAGATTTATAGCCTCAAGTGCTTATTTTACATGGAGAGACAAACAAGATTGTCTAGCAAATGGCTCTGGACATTTGTGTGGTCTACAACAGATATTCCTGTGAGCAGGGGCTCCCTTCTCCCAGCAACACAAATCCTACACCTCACTTCATCTCCAAGGCTAGCAGCTGGCATTCCAAGACAATCCCCTGCATAGATAGCATTCACTCTGGGTTTCTTGCTGCCTAAGCCCCAAGAGTGCATTCCCTGCACCCATGCTTGGTTTCTCATGTTTGACTACAAGAGATGGAGAAGTGGGCAGGGATCATGCCTCCCATAAAATGTAAACCAAGGCATGTCCAGCAGCCCAGCTCAGGGCTGGTAGAGCCCCTGTGGGGTTATGAGAGCACCAGGCATTGTGAGTCTCCTCTTATTGGCCTTGGACTTATGAGATTCCTCAGAAAATCCTGTTCTTCATCCCACATGGATGGAATTGTGGCATTTGCCTTCTCCCTCTTTGCCATAACTCCACAAGAAGAAAGATGAAAACTGATGCACAATTAATTGCACGTGTACAAAGCAAGTATTTCTAATGTTGCCTGCAAGCTTTCTGCAATAGCATCATCTGGGGTACTTATTACAATTTAAGATTCCTGAGGTCCATCCTAAATCCTCTGTAACAGAATTTTGGTAAATGGGGGCCAACAATCTGCATTTTAATGAATTCCCCAGTTGACCACTGTGAATCAGTGTTCTCGATAATATCAATGTAGCTTGCAGCCGGGATGAAGTGAGAGAGTAGCTTTGATGTATATACACTACCAAATGTAAAATAGATAGCTAGTGGGAAGCTGCTGCATAACACAGGGAGATCAACACCATGATGGGTGATGACTTAGAGGGGCGGGATAGGGAGGGTGGGAGGGACTCACAGGAGGGAGGGGATATGGGGATATATGTATAAATACAGCTGATTCACTTGGTTGTACAGCAGAAACTGGCACAACAGTATAAAGCAATTATATTCCAATAAAGAGCTTAAAAAAAAGAAAAGAAAACTGATAAGAGCAAATTAAATGAGAGCATGTAGAGGAAAGGGAGATTGATCCAATCACCATCCTCCAATGGGCACTTAACGCTACGCAGCAACCACCTTCTGCTCACTGGACCCTGATTCTCTGACCGTCCTAGAAAACGGTTCTGCACCTACTTCTCTTCCTCGGATCTCCAGCTCCTCCTCTTCACCTCTTCACCTCTCTCAGCTAATGACCTTCCTTCTTGTTATGGGCTGAACTGCGTCCCCCCCAAATTTGTGTTGAAATACTAACCTCAGAATGTGACTGTATTTGGAGACAGGGTCTTCAAAGAGGTGATTCAGGTTAAATGATGTCATATGGGTGGACCCTCACCCACTATGAATGGTGTCCTTATAAGAAGAGGAGATCGGGACACAGACATGCAGCGGGAAACCATCTCCAGAAGCCGAGGAGAGAGGCCTCAGCAGGAATCAACCCTGCCAACACCTGGACCTCACACTTCCAGTCTCCAGAACAATGAATTTCTGCTGCTTGAGCCAGCCCATCATATAGAACTTTATTATGGTGACCTGAGCAGACTCACACACTCCTTATTTCACCATGAAATAGAAGCGACAAGAGGAGACGTGCCATGAGCCCCTGCCACCCTGGCTGCCCATGCCCCGCACCTCTGCTTCTCTCCTGTGACTGCGGAAAACTCCCCACGCTCCTGGTGGACCAGCTCCTCCCCCACTGCCTCTAGATCCTCCTCCTACTGAGGCCCCTCCCCCACTCCATAGCCTCATTCCGGCCCTCCTACCATCTTTCTCTTGGTTCGTCAATTGTTCCTTCGCCAACAGGTTAGTCACAGAAATGTCATGCTGTTTTCCCATCTTATAAAGTGGTTCTTGACCCCACTGCCTTTCCCACCCCACACTACCACCCACCCTCTCCTTCCTTGCACAACAGAACTCGTGGCAAGAGCTGTGTCCACACTCACTGCCTGTAATCCAATCTCCCTCCTCCCATGTTCTCTCTGCTCAGGTTCTCTTCTCTTTTTTTAAACTTCGTGTTGAGAATTAAAACGCACATGCAAAGCACACAAAACACACGCATGTGCTTTACTAACTAATATGAAAGGGAACATCGGCGTGATTACTACCCGGCCTGAGAACCTCTCTGTTGCCTGTAACCTGGAAGACGAGCCATGTGTCTCTTCCTCCTGATGGACCCTCTGCCTGCCCCGAGGTGTCACTGTCCTGAAGTTTGTAGTAGTGATTGTTTCGTTTTTCTTAGCACACGTCTTACCTAGTATGCAACCTTAAGGAATAAAGTGTAGTCTTTCCTGGTTTGTTTAAAGAGGTTATATGATACACATTCTTTTTGTCTTCTTTCACTCATTACAATGTTTGGAAGACTCATCCTTATAGGAGTAGCTCATTGATTTTCATTGTTCTGCAGCAGAATTTCTCAAAGTGGCTCCCCAGAGCAGCCGCATCAGTGTCACCAGAAGTCTTGTTAGGAATGCAAATTCCAGGGTCCCTCCCAGACCTATTGAATAAATCAGAAACTTGGGGTGGGGTCCACATTTCCAGAAGATTCCAATGTACGTGAAAATTTGAGACTCACTGCTGTACATTATTCCACTTTATTTTTCCAGCCTACGGTTGATGAACATTTGTGTTATTTCCATGGTTTTTTTTTTTTTTTTTGCTATTATAAACATCTCCTCTATGAACAGTCTCACACAGGGGTCCCATAGGACTTGTGCATAGGACTTGGGGGCAGAACTTTTGCTCTGTCCAGTTTTCACCTTTCCCGATTCATGCCAGATTGTTTTCTGAAGGGACTGGTATCAGCCTGGGTCCAAGCAGAAAACAGCAGACACCCTTGATCCAGGCAAATGAAGAGAGTTTGATAACAGAGATGATTTACAACAGTGTCCTGAGAAAAAGCCGTGTTTTCACTAAATTAAAAAACCAGTGGAACACAGATGAATTTGGGATTGGTTGCAGTGAACATGCTATTCTTAGTTGCACCCAAATAATCTGTGATATTTTATCCATCAAATAGAGGCTGTAGTTGTCAACATTGATAAATATTTCTGTATATACCGTTAGAGAAATTAGGCTACAAAAGTTTTTGTGACAACATTAGGATTGAATACAAAAACAGACTTCCAGCTCCTGGTTTTCCCTTTCTGGGTTTTCTGCGATCATTAATCAGACCCTTGAAATGTCGGTGCCTTAGAAGACCTACTTTGTACATCAACCTAGTGCCTTAGAATGGGATTGAACTTTGTGTAAATGAGTCTTCTGATTTTTTTGTTGCATTGTGTTCAAAATCTGTTGGAAATCTTTCATCAAAGTATTCATTAAATTGGTGCCAAGAATTTTGAGCTTTGAAGCATTAGCGAATTGTAATTATTAGAATCAACCCTCGCCGATAGGGAAACATTGAAATTCATCTCTACAAAAGCAAGGGAGGAGCTGAAGAAATTAAATGCTGAGAGTTCCAGTGGTGTTCGAGTTCTGATTTTCACATTCCATAATTGTTTTTGGAATATCTCAACAAGTGAGAAGAATCTTTCCGTGAGATTCTTAGTTTTAATTGGATAAATTTATATTCTGTTCTGGAATGGGAGGGAATCAAGAAGGCCTACAATTTTGCAGCCTTTAAATTTGATGGAATACTCAAAAGAATAATAAAATTTGAGGGGCACATGTTTTGGCTTATGAAAATATTTGTCACAGAATGATAGCCCATTCTATCAAAATTGAGTCAAAATGACAGCCTATGGAGATATCTGAGCTGGAACATTTATACATTTCAATTAAAAAAAAGAATTGAGAATATCCTGCATTTACTAGAGTTCTTCTGAGTTTACCTGGGACCTTAGTACCGATAGGAAGAGGACTTTCTCAATGAAAATCTAGTCTACGAAGCAGAGCTGGTTGAAAATGTCAACAGATTTAAATTTATCATCACAGAATGCAACTTTGAGTAAGATTGCAAGCGATTTTATGACAAACCAAAGAATAAGACCACACTGAAAAAAAGAGCATTCTTCAGAAAAATGTTGGTGACATGGCCATAGATAGAGGTCCACCAATAGAATTAACTAATTCGTTGGGCTGTAAGTAATGTTTCAGAAAATGCCTTAGTTTAATTCTCTTTATCAAGTTGTTGAGCTCTCAAAAGTATCCTAGTTTGGCGGACTTCCCTGGTGGCACAGTGGTTAAGACTCCGAGCTTCCAATGCAAGGGGCCTGGGTTTGATCCCTGGTTGAGGAACTAGATCCCACATGCATGCTGCAACTAAGAGTTCAAATGCCACAACTAAGGAGCCAGAGAGGCACAATTAAGGAAACTGCCTGCCACAACTAAGACCCAGTGCAACCAGATAAATAAATAAAATAAAAATAAATTTTTTTTTTTAAAAAAAGCATCCCAGGGCTTCCTAGGTGGCGCAGTGGTTAAGAATCCGCCTGCCAATGCAGAGGTCACGGGTTCGATCCCAGCTCCAGGAAGATCCCACATGCCACGGAGCAACTAAGCCTGTGTGCCAAAAAAAAAAAAAAAAAAAAAAAAAAAAGCATCCCAGTTTGAATGGTGACTATGCCCACGAGAAGACTTTGACATGGTGGCCACCCCTCCTCTTCCCTGAAGCCAACTCTTGGCTTCTGAGTTCCACAGTTTCCTTCTTTCCTTCTGGCCACTCTTGAGCAGGTCCTCCTCATTTCCTAGCCCTCTAAACCATGGACTGCACAGCTCTTCATCCCCTTCTCCTTTGTGTTTACACTCTCTGCCTAGTCTTAAACACCATCTGTCTATAAATAACTTTCCAATGGACCTTTCCCCAGAACTCCAAGATCACATCCAGAGCCAGCTGTCCAGCATCCTTCCACATGAGTTGGGGGAAAAGGTCTCCCCAACTCAACTTTCAGTGATGCCCTCTTCAGCAAAGCCCACTTCATGTGCATTTGTAACAAACAATATAGACAGACCTGTATACCCTTTACTCCGTTTCCCCCCAATGGTAACATCCGGCCAACTCATGGTACAACATCACAACCAGGATACTGACCTTGATAGAGTCAAGATACAGAAGATCCTCTTGTTGCTCTTCTATAGCCCCACCCACTTCCCTTCCGCCCCAACACCCCCTGATGTTTCCATTTCTCTGAGATAAATGGGTGCCGTGAAATCGCTGGGTTGTACCGCCGTTGTACTCTTCATTTTGAAAAGAAATTATCATACTGTTTTCCAGGGAGGCTGGATCACTTTGCATTCCCATCAGCAATGTATCCAGTTCCTCTGCATCCTCACTGGCATTTGGTGTTGTCACTATTTTTTACTCTAGCCATTCTCGTATGTGTGTAATGATATTTCTGCAGTTTTAATTTTCATTTCCTTAATGGCTAATGATGGGAAACATTTTTTCATGTGTTTATTTGCCATCTGTATAGCCTCTTGGGTGAAATGCCTCTTCATCATGTCTTTGGTCCATTTTCTAATTGGGTTGTTTATTGTTTTACTGCTGGGTTTTGAGAGTTCTTTATATGTTTTAGATACTAGTCTTTTGTAGACCATTTCTTCCAATCTCTAGCTTGTATTTTCACACTCTTAACAGGGTTCTTCACAGAGCAAAAGTTTTAAATTGTCATAGAGTCCAATTTATCAATTTTTCTTTTTAATGGATCATGTTTTTGGCGTCAAATCTAAGATTTCTCTGCCTAGCCCTACACTGCAAAGATTTTATCTATTTAAAGTTTTAGAGTTTTATATTTAACATTTATTTATGTCTGTGATCGATTTTGAGATAATTTTTTAGAAGATGTGAAACTTAGATTAAGCCTTTTTAAAATTTTAAACATATGAATGTTCAATTACTCCATCACCGTTTGTTCAAAAGGCTACCTTTCTTCCATTGGGTTGCTCTTGCATCTTTGCAAAAGCAATTGAAGATATTTGTATGGTTCTATTTCTCTCTATTCTATTCCATTGATCTACATTCCTACCCCTCCACCAATATAATACAGTCTTACTTACTGTAGCTATACTATAAGTCTTGAAATCAGGTAGACTGATTCTCTCACGGTATTATTCTTTTTCAAAATTGTTTTAGCTATTTTCTTTAGCTAGTTACTTTGTCTTTTCATATGTATTTTAGAATAATATCCTGTGTCTCTACCAAAATTTTTGCTTGGGCTTTGATAGACGCTGCATTAAACCTGCATATCAATTTGGGGACAACTGACATATTTACTGTGTTGATTCTTCCAAACCATTTCGCGGTGTCTCTTCCTCTTTTTAAATCTTAAAGTTTCTCTTATCAGTGTTTTGTTGTTTTCTGCATACAAATTCTGTACATATTTTGTTAGAGAGACCTCTGCATATTTTTTGAGTGATTGTATATGGTATTGTATTGTAAATTTTGCTGTCCTTGTGTCCGTTGCCAGTATATGCAAATAAAACTGATTTTTTGTATATTCACCTTGTATCTTGTAACCTTGCTGAATTCACTTGTTGTTCTAGGAAGTTGTTGTTTTTGGTAAATGCTTTGGGATTTTCTATGTAGACAATCACGCCTACTGCAAATAAGGACAGTTTTATTTTTTCCGTTCCAATTGGAATGTCTTTTATTTCCTTTTTTCCTTTCCTCATTGCTCTGGCTAGAACTTCCAGCACTATTGGTTAAAAATAGTGAGAGGGAACATCCTGGCCTTGTTCCCATTCTTGGGGGAAAAGCACTCAGTTCTGACTGTTAATTATGAAGTTAGCTATGGGGTTTTTATATAAACTCCCTGTCAAGTTGAGGAAGTTCCCCTCTGTGCTCATTTTTCTGTGAGTTTTGATGATGAATGGCAATTGATTTTTTTAGATATAATTCACATACTATAAAATTCCCTTTTAAAAAGTATACAATTTTGTTGGTTTTAGTACATTCACCGTGTTGTACAACCATCAACACTAACGCCAGCACATTTTCATCACCCAGAGAGAAACCCCGTCCCCTTCAGCAGTCACCCTCCCTTCCCTCCTTCTCCCCAGACCCTGGAAACCAGGACCTTACTTCCTGTCTCTGTGGGTTTGCCTAATTAGGACGTTTCATACAAATAAAACCACACAATATGTAGCCCTTGAGTCTTACTTCTTCCACTTAGCAGCATGCTTTCAAGGTCCATCCAGGCAGTAGCACACATCAGTACAGTCAGCCCTCTGTCTGCGGGATCTGCATTTGTGGACATCCAACCGTGGATCAAAAATATTTGAAAAAATTCCAGAAAGTTCCAAAAAAGAAAACTTGAATTCTCTGTGTGTGGCGACTATTTAGATAGTGTTTACATTGTATTTACAACCATTTACATAACATTTATATTGTATTAGGTGTTATAGGAATCTAGAGATGATTTAAAGTATATAGGAGAATGTGTATAGGTTATATGCAGATACTATGCCATTTTATACAAGGGACTTGAGCACCCACAGATTTTGGTACCCATGGGCAGTCCTGTAACCGATCCCCCATGGCACTGAGGGACAGGAGTATTTCACGCCTTTTTATGGCTGATTAATACTCCATTATATTGTGATACCACATTTTTTTGATCCATTCATCAATTGGTGAACATGCAGTGGGTTCCATTTTTTTTTCTCTTATGAATAATGCTTCTGTGAACATTCATGTACAAGTATTCATATAGACATGTGTGTTCAATTATCTTGGGCATATGCCTAGGAGTGGAATTGCTGGGTTATATAGAAACTCTGTTTAACTCTGTGAGAAACTGCTAAACTGTTTCACAGTAGCTGTGCCATTTTACATTCCCAGCAGCAATGTACGAGAGTCACAATTTTGCTGCATCTTCACCAATGTTTGTTATTATTTGTCTTTTAGATTATAGTGATATTGGGGAATGTGAAGGGATATTTCATTATGGCTGTGATTTGCATCCTCCTAAAGGCTAATGATGTTTAGTATCTTCTCATGTGCTTATGGGCCCTTTGTGTATCTTCTTTAGAGAAATGTCTATTCAAATACTTTGCACATTTAAAAAACTTGGGTTATTTGTGTTTCTTATTATTCAGCGGTAAGAAGTCTTTATATATTCTGGATATTAGACCCTTATCAGATATATGATTTGCAAATATTTTCTCCCATTTTGTGGTTATCTTTTCTCTCTTTTGCTAGTGTCCTTTGAAACACAAAAGTTTTAAAGCATTCCAGTGCTCTTTTGGTTAGTTTGAATGGTATATCATTTTTTGTTCTTTTATTCAACTTATTTGTGTTTTTGAATCTAAAATGTGTTCCTTGTGGATAGCATCAAATTGGGTCATTTAAAATATCCATTTTGCCAATCTTGACCTTTTAACTGGAATGTTTAATCCATTTACATTTAATGTATTATTGATAAGGTAGGATTTACACCTGCCATTTTGTTATTTGTTTTCTGCATGTCCTATGTTTTCTTCCTCTGTTCCTCCTCTACTATTCCTTTCCTTCATATAAGATAGATATTTTCTACCATACTATTTTAATTCCCTTGTCATTTCTTTCACATATTTTTTTGAATTATATTCTTAATGGTTGCCTGGAGGATTACAATTAAAATCTTAACTTATAAAAATCTAGTTTGGATTAATACCAACTTAATTTCAATGGTTTAGAAAACTTTACTCCTAAATAGCTCCATCTCCTCCTTACCTCCTTTGTGCTATTATTGTCATGCAAATTACATTTAAAATATATTATACGCTCATTAATATAGATTCATAATTGTTGCTTTACACTGTTGTCTTTTAAATAGCAGTCCCCAACCTTTTTGGCACCAGGGACCAGTTTCATGGAAGACGATTTTTCCATGGACCGGGGTCGGGGGTGGTTTCGGGATGATTCAAGCACATTACATTTATCATGCACTTTATTTCTATTACAGTGTATTTCTAATACGCTGTAATATAATGAAATAATTATACAACTCACCATAATGCTGACAGGAGGTGGAGCTCAGGCGGTAATGCAAGTGATGGGGAGTGGCTGTAAATACAGATGAAGCTTTGCTTGCTGGCCTGTCGCTCACCCCCTGCTGTGCAGCCCAGTTCCTAACAGGCCACGGGCCAGTACTGGTCCATGGCCCGGGGGTTGGGGACCCCATTTTAAATGGTATGGGAGAAAAAAGAGTTACAAACAAAAATACACTTACACTGTCTTTTTCATTTACCTATGTTGGTACCTTTACTGGGCTCTTTATCTTTCACACGAATTCCAGTGACTGCCTAATGTCCTTTCATTTTAGTCTGAAGGACCTCTCTTTATTATGTTTTGTAGGGTAGGTCTGCTAGTGATGAATTTTCTCCAGTTTTAGTTACCTGGGAAAGTCTTAATTTTCCCCACATTTTGGAAAGATAGTTTTGCTGGGTAAAGAATTCTTCATTGATAGTCTTTTTTTTTTTCAGCACCCTGAATCTGTCTTCCCATCACCTTCTGGCTCCTATGATTTCTGATGAGAAACAAGCTGTTAATTTTACTGATGACACCTTACAGACTATCACTTTCTTCTCTCTTGCTGTTTTTGAAATTTTCTCTGTCTTTGATTTTCAAGAGTGTCATGATGATGTGTCTAGGTGTTTGAGTGTATCCTACTTGGAGCTTCTTGGATGTGCAGATTAATGTATGTCATCAAATATGGGAATTTTTGTTGCTTTCTCTGATACCATCCCAGCCAAGGGGTGGGGTGGGGAGCTTCATTTTAGCTTGGCAAGGGTGGAAGTCTAGGCTCCCTGCTTAGTCTTTGCTGGCATGAGTTGTGGCGGGGCCACTGATTTTTCTGCAGCATTTGGCTGGAGTAGAGTGGTTATTGTCTAAAAGTATTCCATCTTAATAGGCTGTCTGTTTCCTCATTCTCTGGCTCAAGACAGCAAGCTTTTTGGAGGAGCTTTATTTACTTATTTATTTTTTTGGATGGCACTTCCAGGTTGCCAGCTACTTTGACTGTAAATCTGAGATACACGATGCAAAAGAATACTCAAAGAACCCACCACTGTGTCATTCCTTGGGTCCTGAGCAACATAGCCAGTCTGCCATTTTTTCTCCACTTTTTTGAGTCTTTTTTTTTTTTTTTTTAAGTTGTTTCAGTTGTGCTTTGCTGAAAGAATAGGGAAGGGTGAAACTACTCCATCTCCCCAGAAATGGAAACTGAGTATATTTCTTTTCAGAAGATACTTTTTCATAGCCACTTCATCTTGTTACATTTCTGCCTCCCTCACCCCCATTGTCCATTCTTTTCACAAATGTTATTCCTTCATTAGTCTCATTGAGGATGCTAAATCTGTTTATGCAAAGTCTTTTTTCCCCCAGACTGTCCTATTATTTTAATTCCATCTGGAGTTAATTCAGATTATGATTATTGATTTTGGTGGTCATTATTCTTAGCATTAGATGTCTTCTTCATGGGCTTCAGAGTTTTGATTTTTAGGCTCACTTTTGGGTAAAAGGGTGTCTTTCACTTTCTTCCCCTCTTTGTGAACTCAACCCTCCTTCATCTTGGGGCCCCTTCTCCCCCTGGTCTAGCAGTTTGGGGTCACTCCAATGATATCTGGCCTGCAGTACAGAAACGTGTTTTATATCTGCAGTGGTGGTTCACAGTTCCTGGCCCTCCGGGGTCTACTTGTCAACCAGGGGGCATGAGATTAATGATATTGGATGTTCTCTCTTGCCCCAGGGCCACGCCTTCACAGAAGGTTTTGCCCCATGAAATGGCTGAAGCAGATTTATCAGGCTCCTTTTGGACATAGGGGTGAGCCCCCTCTCCCTTGGTTTCAAATAGGAAGCCTGGCTCTGCTGCCAGCCTTGTGTCCCCATTATGCCTTGGGATCCAGAGTCCAGCACGCCCATGGCTTTGTCAATATTCAGCAGTTTGTGTTTCTGGACCACAGTGGAGTTTATATTGCTTTTGAGCCCAGGCACATCCTCTCAACACTTTTATTGTATAGTTTATCGTTGTGTGTTTGCGACAGAGAGCAGCATCCCCGAGACTGAATCAAAGCATTATCTGGATCTGAAGCCAAATACTCTGTTTTTCTTATTTTAATATTGAGTTTCACTTTTATTTAGCTCTATTGTATGCAATGCCACTTCATATCCTATTTGAAACAGCTGAAATACAAATAAGTTATATATTCCTTCAAGTTCATGTTTTCTCATTTCTCAAATTGGGGCACACCTTATATTCAATGCATCTGAGAACTTAAGATGTATGGTGTCGACCACATCTGGAACTGCAGTTAGACACTTCGCTCATACACACAGCATCCAGTAACCTGCGCAGGTGCAGTCAAGGCACTGAGGGCAGAAAAACCAGTCAGGTGACTCACAGGAGTGGATTCCTCTGTGCGTTTGGAAAAAGTGGAACAGGACAATTTCTGCATTTGAAGTCACCGACCTCAGTCAAGATGAATGCAGCTCCTACCCCCATGTGATGTAGGAGCTCTCATAGAAGCAGTTTAAGGAAACACTGTCACCTTTCTTTCCTCTCTTGCTTTATGTCCTAGACATTTTCAGCTGGTCACAAAAAGTGCACATTTTGTCACACTGGGGTACACACAGCTGTGGGCACAGCTACACTATCCTTACCAAGTACTGACACCTTCATGTCCCAATTCCTATTTTGTAGAAGCAAAAACTGTAAAGGCATGAGTGAAGCTCACCCTGCCCAGGCCTGCCAGAGGGGTGCACAGGGCTGCCAGCAGTGCAGCCTCCTTGAAGACCATGTCCTCGAAAGACTGGCAGGGTGGGTGTCTTTTCTCTCCATCCATGCTCCAGCCTGGAATTGACCATTTTGAGGTAGCTCAGCAAAGTCAAGTGGGAAAGGCAACCAGGTCCTGAGTCAAATAGCTCATATGCTTCTGCCCAGTAATTTCACTCCCGGGTGATATTACCCTGGTGAAGCTGGCAGAGGAAGGGGCTGGGATTTATACACAGTGTGGTTTATGAAACTTCCACAAGTAAAATAAGATAGAGCTCTATAGAAGGGGGCATATTAAATAAGCTGGGTACTGTACACGATTTCATTGGAACATAGGCAGTAACTGAAAACCATGCTTTTGAAATATCTTTAATGGAAAATGTTCAAAATTCGGGGTGCTATTAAGGTTGCAAAATACAATAATTATTTATTACTTATTTTTTGGCCGTGCCAGGCGGCTTGAAAGATCTTAGTTCCCAGACCTATGCCCCTGGCAGTAGATGCACTGAGTCCTAATCACTGGACTGCCCCGGAATTTCCAATAATTAATATCTTGTAATAGAATATATCATAGAAAAGTGACTGGATGGAACTACAGAAATATTAGTTTGTTCTGTAAAATAGTGATATAAACTGTTTTTAAGAAGACTTCTCGGATATCAAGATTTTCTACAATGACTATATACTACACTGAGTTTGTATTGAAGTTACAATATGTAAAGCAAGCTTCATAAAAAAAAATCACAACCTATACAAAAACAGCTTCGCTAGCAGGCTCAGAAGGGAGGGAGGGAATGCGGGGATATGTATATAAAAACAGATGATTGAACTTGGTGTACCCCCCCAAAAAATAATAAATAAATAAATAAAATTTAAAAAAAAAGAAAGAACTTATAAGAAAGGAAAACACCTCGCTCAGTGCTAAGGCAGCAGCAATCACAGTCGTCACTGATTGGCTGCCGAGGCACGGGGGGGGCCCGGGAGGCGGAGCTGCGCGCGCAACTTCCGGGGCGGGGCCTCGACTGCGCGGGCGCCGGTGGTCTCCATGGCAACCAGCGCGGCCCGCGCGAGGCCGCCCAGCCGCCGCCGCGCCCGCAGGCCCTCCCGCAGCCCGCCCTCCGCCGCGACTCCGGCCCCGGCCCCGCTTGTCCTCCCATCGCCCGCGCGCGCCTCCCGCCTCCCGCCGCCGCCGCCGGCCCGGCCCGGCCCGACCTGACCGGGAAGCAGTTCCGGCGGGCCGCCGCCGCCGCCGTGACGCACCGGCCTGCGCGCACCCCCCGAGCGGGCCATCTTGGTGGCGGCCGGCGCGGCGGCCGGAGCGGCGCAGGGAGCCGCGCAGAGCCAGGTAGGCGCCCGCCCTTTGCTCCGCCCCGGGGGGGCCCCCGTCGGGCCGTGCGCTCTCAGCCCCCGCCGCACCGCGGCCCGGGCGTCCGCGCCCCCTTTCCGCGGCCGAACCCTTCTCCCAACCTTGTTTTCATCCTTCAGGGCCCAGCACTAGGCCGCCGTCCTGCGCAGCCCGCGGCGGCCCTGTGAGGGCGGCGCTCGTGGAGCCGCGTCCGGAGCCGGGGATCCCCGAGGGCCCGCACCCCCTGCCTGGCCCGTCTGCGCTCCGCCCTCGGTCCGGCCGCCCAGCCTTCTTGCTCGGTCTCCTCAGCCCCGCTGAGCCTCGAACCCCGCCCTGCACCTGGTTCCTCTCTGGCTCTACCCAGTTTTAGCATCGCAGCTGCTCGGGTTCTGGGTCACCCCAAACCCCCTTCCCCCGCGCCATCAGCCTCAGCCTCTGGCGGACCTCTGGCCAACATGGTCCAGCCCCGGACCTCGAAAGCTGAAACCTCAGCCTCCGCAGCCTCTACTGGCGCCCCGGTGGACGACGTCATCGACACCCTGACCTCCCTGCGCCTCACCAACTCGGCGCTGAGGCGGGAGGCCTCGACCTTGCGGGCGGAGAAGGCCAACCTCACCAACATGCTGGAGAGCGTGATGGCCGAGCTGACCTTGTTACGCACCCGGGCGCGGATTCCGGGGGCGCTGCAGATCACTCCACCCATCTCGGCCATCACCTCCAGCGGGACCCGGCCGATGACCACGCCCCCCACCTCTCTGCCCGAGCCCTTTTCCGGGGACCCCGGGCAGCTGGCGGGGTTCCTGATGCAGATGGACAGGTTCATGATCTTCCAGGCCTCGCGCTTCCCCGGGGAGGCCGAACGAGTGGCGTTCCTCGTGTCCCGGCTGACCGGGGAGGCGGAGAAGTGGGCCATCCCCCACATGCAGCCCGACAGCCCGTTGCGAAACAACTATCAGGGATTCCTGGCCGAGTTGCGGAGAACCTACAAGTCTCCGCTGCGGCACGCCCGGCGCGCCCAGATCAGAAAGACTTCGGCCTCGAATCGAGCCGTGAGGGAACGGCAGACGCTCTGCCGCCAGCTGGCCGCCGCGGGCACGGCGCCCTGCCCGGTGCACCCAGCCTCCAGCGGGACCGGTCCAGCCCCGGCCCTGCCCACCCGAGCCCGGAACCTTTAGGAGCTGGCCACCACCCTGGTCGCGCCCGCAGCCACCTCGGTAGCACATCCCCTTTGCGGCATAGAAGAACTGTCTGCACCGCAGCGTCGCCCTTGTTTGACAACATCTCTTCCTGCCTCTCCTGTTCCGTGAGGACGTCTGTCGTTGCTCCGGGGCGCCCTGTGACCCACCTTGCTTCCTGGTATTACGCTCTAGTTTGGGACCTCCACTGCATGTTTCCCTTCTGCTTGCAATTCTAGCTCTTCTAGTGACCACAGCTCTGCTCCTCGGTCATGCTGACCCCGTAACACGCTTCGGACCATTTGGGCCGACCTTCCCCAGCCTGACCAGGCTCACAGATGCTCCTTCGTCACCCTCTGCAGGCCCTGCGGCAGCTCCCCGCCTGGTCGCCCTGTTCTCAGGGATGATTTCACTGACGACAGAAAGAAGCCTCTTTGGCCAGGCGGGTGGCTTGATGGGGGCACCTGGAGGGGGCGTCTGGCGTCCCACCAGTAGGTGATTCCCAGCCCTGCCAGGGCCCAGGGTGGCAGGCGGGGCCTTGCCTCTGCTATCCGTGGCCAAGTGATCACGGCTGGGAGTGTGGTTCCAGCGTTTCCGGGGGCCAGCTTGGCTCTGCACATGAGTGTGTGGTCCGTGTGCCCCAGTGCTGCCACTCGGAAAGACCGATAATGCGACCCTGGTGGGGAGCCCCTGGCAGCGGCACCCCCATCAGTGCCTGGCTTTAGCTGCCAGTGTTCTCATAGCACCAGGATTGGGGGGAATCCGGAACGCGCCTGCTAAGAAGGTCTTTGTGACTTGGGATCACTGGACAGTTCTGTGACGCCTCCACAGACAGCGCACACGTGTCCGTCCCTGCCTGAGACCCCCAGCAGGCTGAGGGGTGGGCTCTAGAGGCTCACTTTGCTGCCCTGGCCCCCGTGGGAGTCAGTGGGAGTGTGCAGTCCCCCCACCCCTTTGCCCCCTGGAACTTGGTGGTAGGCCTGTCTAGCTTAAGACCTGCTCCCTTCTCCATGCAGGGGACACGTGGCCTTCACCTCAGCCCCTTCAGCCACACACACGGTCTCTAGGTCTCCAAAGCTTCCGTGTAGCACGCCCTCCCCCGGCCTGGGCTGTCCATCAGATGTCCAACCTTTGTCCCAGAACACACGGACTCAGGGCTTGGAGACCAGACTCCTCTGGGATGCATCACTGAGCCCTTAAGGCGAGGGCATGTCCGCCTCTGCAGCCCCAGCCAGGGCCTTGCTGGCATTTGCAAAGCAAAAGAGCTGCCTTGGTCTTCATGCGGTGGTAGTGCAGAACTGGCGCTCGTGTCCTGACTCTGAGGGACAAAGCTATGTCTCTTCGTGGTGAGTGGGCTTGTGCTTCCTCACGGGGGATGCCCGGAATCGCTTCCTAAATGAGACCTGGCCACGCCCTTTGGACTGTGATGCTCCCACCGTATTTCAATGCCAAGTGAACCTCATTTCCATGACCACCCCAGCTGTTAGAGATGGGCTGTCTTATCCTGGATTCATCTGCCCCTGTCCTGCTGGTCCCGGCCCGACTGCAGGATGACAGCCTCCACGCCCCACGTCCCCCACCCCCAACCCACAGGCCTACGTCTTGAGATCCCCAGAGCTTGGCTCCCAGGGCCCATCCCCTCTCCCTAAGAGTTTCCACGATGCTGGGGAAAGTGCTTGTGTTCCTGAAGCAACCACTGCCTACAAGGTCAGGGATGTTCAGTGGTTGCCGGGGGTCGAGGACTACTGCCGCCCACTCATTGTAAACTGTTAGCCCAGTTGCCCTGCTGAACCACTGCCTGAACACAGGCTTCAGGCCCCCCTGTATTGCAGCCAAGGCTGTTCAGGCGGGGCCATGGTGCTCATTAAGCGGGAAGGGCAGGAGGACACACAGTGGGCCACGCTTCTTGGGGGTGGGGGGCATGCGGATCCCTTGCACTTCCTGCTCTGTTCTCTTCTGTCTGCCTGCCAGGTAGAGGTGCCCACAGCTGAAGGGGTACAATGACACCCGGGGAAAGGAGGCCTGTAGGGGTAACTGACACCTTGAAGGTTTCTGTGTGGCCCAGCCCAGCCAGGGTAGGAGACCCCACACTGGAGCAGGGCAGGAACTGCTCAAGTGGGTCTGCTCAAGTGGCGTTAGGAGTCCTACTGTGTTTGCATTTGTGCTGCATTTCAGTCGCTGCTTGTAACCAGGCCAGAGCTGCTAGGCCAGGGCCGGCCCTCTGCACGTGGGTCGTCGCCCAGCCCGGCTGCTGCTGCAGCTTCGTCTGGCTTGGTGATTTGGTTAGGTTTTGTCTGTCAGTGCTTATGGTCATGGGCTGGGGCCTGGTGCTGTTGGACGTCCGTGACCTTCTTGATCGCTTCCTGTGACCTTGGAAACCGGAGTAGATGCAAGGCTCGGGGTCGGACTTGGAAGAAACCCCACATCGGGAGCCCCTGGTGGCTCTCATGGAAGACACCTTAGTCCCCACCTAGAGAGGATGAGACCCAAGCTCCACGCAGCCCAGAGCAAGAGCACGTGACTGGGAGGTTCAGGCTGGAGAAGGCAGCGGGGGAAGGGAGCTGCTTTGTACATATTTGGGGGTTATAATTTCTCTACATTTAAGAGAACAGGTCTTGATTTATAAGAGGGACAGGCAGTTAGTGTTAAACAGTGCACGTGAGGGAAAGTTTTATGTTTTTCATGGTATTGACATTATTTGGACTACACTGTGACTGTTTTCTGGTCTCCATGGTACCCCATCTGGTAAGGAAGCTTTGTTGTGTAACAGGGCGTCATTCGAGATCAGATTTAGAAGGGGTGACCTTTGGCCCACTGTATAGTGTGACCTTGGGATTAACTTAATGTCCTAAAGCATTTCACTGACTTCTAGGAAAAAACCAAGACCCATCTCACTGGTCCCAGGTGAATGTATAATGAGTAAGGCATGACACAGAGCCCAAAGGGTACCCCGTGAAGATGCAGGTAGGACTTTCCTGATGCACAAGCTGGTGGTGTCAGGAGGACAGAACCACCTGCCAGACCACAATCCTGACAGTTTGGCCTTTAGGCTAATGAACACGTGGGGAGAGCTGGGCAGGTACTTAGGTTACTGTAAGGGAACAGCCCTGTGACTGTAGGAGCACACACGCTAGGGCCAGCCAGCTACCAGGGCTGGAGTTTGGGTGGGAAGAGGGGCAGGGTCTTAGCAGACGTCCCTTGCATCTTGCAGCCAGAGCTGTAAGCCTGAGATGCCCTCTGCTCAGCAAGCCTTAGGTTAGGGGCTTAGAGATGGATGAAGACCGATGGGGCTGTGCCGATTGTTGGACGGGCAGCAGGAGCTTGCGCGTGCAGGGAGAGGGTTGGGGTTGAGGATGATTCCACCCGCTGCACATGGACCAAGCTGCTGACTCTGGTGTGGTCTCGGAGCCCGACGTTGGGCATGGTGGTTGGTGTGGCACGGACGCAGTAGAGGAGGTGGGGTGACGCTGACTCCTCGCTGCACCTCACGGACTCCTTTCCATAAACAAGCAAGGATGTCTAGTTCTGTTCATTATCAAAGCCAACGGACACATTGTAGACATTTTGGAAAATAAAGTAGTAGAAGTACAATTTTAACATTTTGGTGTTTCTCCTTCCAGTCTCCCCCACCCCCCGACCCCCAGTCCTGGTTTCTCAGCTTCTCGTTTTAACATAGTTGTGATACTACCTTATGTAATGACACAGTGTCGTGTAGCTGTTCTCATTTATGTCACAGGCATCTCCCCGTGTTATTTCTAATTTTGTCTGTTTACTCCTCCGTCAAGCAGTGCCAATGGTTGATCACCACTAATGCTCTTTACTGCATAAAGCTTCCCCCAACGTCAAGTTATTTCCTTAGGATAGATTCTCAGAGGTGGGATTATTGAATTAAAGAGTATGAAAACTTTTGAGGCTCTGATTACATACGGACAATGGTTTCCATAAATGTTTGTATCCATTTCCACTGCCACCAGCAAAGATAAATGTGTCCATTTTCCCATCTTGCCAGTACTGAGTGTTCTCATCTGGCTAAATATTTATTAATCTGATCATGAACAAATAGCATTGTATTTTAGTTTGCATTTTTTTTTTTTTGATTTCTAGCAAAGTAGAACATCTTTTCATGTTGAGCAGTTGTATTTCCTCTGTGGGTCGTCAGTGTCCTCTGCTCGTATCTACTGGGGTCTCATCAATTTGTATGAGCTCATTATATATTAAAGATACTAACCTGTTGTGTGTCCTACTCGCTGCACGTGTTTCCAGCTTTTTGCTTTTTCGTGAGCGTGTGTACTGAAATTTTAACTTGATACGTAACCGATCCCTTCCCTCACTCGGCCCTGTGCCCACCAGACGAACACAAGGCAGGCCCTTTGTTCAGGGCTGTGTCACTGTGCCTGTGGCAACGCCTGACACACAGTAGGTGCTCCATAAACGTTCGTGAGACTGTCGCCCGGATGGATGTGCAGGGGATTCGTGGTATGTCAGACAGGCCCCGCCGAAGTGCTGATGGACCGAGGACAGTTCACAGACCTTTTGGTCCCAGAATCCCTTCGCACCGTTAAACATCCTGTAGGGCCTTGGAGAGCTTCTGCTCATGTAGGTTTTTCTTATCAATATTGACCATGTTACAAATGAAAAGGGAGAATGTTTCAAAATACTATTTTGAACATAAACTCGTTACCTGACAACACAAATAGCATATTTTAAAGAAAACTGTTTTCTAAAAAAAATTATTGAGAAAAGTGGCATTCTTTTGTGGTTTTGCAAATTTCTTTAATGTCTGGCGTAATATCAGTAGAAGACAGCTGGGGCCTCAGACCTGCCTCTGCACTTCATCTTTTGCAAGATCACACATCCTGTAGCCTCTGAAAAATTCCACTGTACGCTCAGGAGGCAGCGAGAGTGGAAAAGACACAGGCTATTTTAGTAGCAGTATGGAAACCGGGATACCTCCCAGACCCAGAAAGGGTCCTGCCCACTTTGAGAACCTCTGGTCTTAGAAGAGACGAGCATAGTCCGTCCTGCAGACACTTCCATCTTCCCTGTGTGGTTTCCTTCACTGCTTTCTACTGAAGGTCTTTGTTTCCCTCTAGCATTAATAAAGGTGTTTCTGGCATTGGTTTCGTGCAGTGTGAGGTGAGGCTCCTCCCCAGTGTTTAAATGCGAGATCATCTATTGGCTTCTTTCCCTCCCTCATCCATGTGTTTCCTTCTTCACGTCGGAAACCTTGTCTCCTGTAGGCCCGACTTCCCCAATATCTAGTGACCCATTCATTTCCCCCAGAACCTCCCTTTTGAGAATGATGTCGTTTCTATTTTGTATTCCTCTCTAGTGGGTCTTCCTCTTCAGGTTTTCTTAGCTGTTCTCACCAGGTGAACATAAAAATTGATTCTAAATTTTGCCCCCAAATCTCAGTACAGGCGCAGGGCTGGCAAGCTGTGCACAGGCCTGAGTCCTGGAGGGTGCGGTGGCCACTGCTTCCTGCCAGCGGGAGGCCTTGCCTGTGGTTTCAACCAGCATTCCTCTACGACTGGTGGTTGGTTTGGGATCGGGGTGAAAATCTGTGTCCCAACTGGCTAGCCTCGTGCCTAGTCAGGGTCTTCTGTTTGGAAAAGTCTAGGGTGCACACAGTGCCCTGCTGGCTGGTCCTAAGAGGTTTACAAGGACATTGCTGCCTCTTTCAAATGTCCTTCCCTGGGTTCCAGAACATCTGGATGTAGCTGGGGAGTCTAGGATTCCACATGGTATTGTGTCCCCAGAAACCTGCTAGTCACACTTCAAGCACCACAGTTTAAACCAGTAGAAACTGCTGACTCTCTCAGATCATATCTGAGCAATTCTGAAGACAGAGGAGTCTCATGTGATCTGCCTGTGAGTTTACAACGGCTGCCTCAGGCTCCGGGCATCTGCTAAAGACTCCCTGTCAAGAAAATTTCATTTCTAGGCATACGCTATAGCAGGGTATCCAGCCGGGCTTTCCCGGTTGTGGCCAAGACTCACATAGGAGAATGAAAGCCTGTATTCTGAGCTTGGGCAGCTGCTGACAAGCCGTCAGCCCCCACACTTGAAGGGAAGGGATGTCTTAGCGAATATCACTCTACCGGCACCCAAAGATTGCATAGGCTGGCTGGTTCTTTACCGAATCCATTTTCTCTTCTTTCTGGGCCAAAAGCTAGACTACGTTCCCCAGCCTCCTTTCCAACCTGGTGGGGCTCAGTGATGTAATGCGGGCGAGAGGGATGCTGCGTATTCTCTCCCCTTCAATCGTTTGATCCATGCGGATGGTCCAGGTGAGCTTGGAAAACATGTGGTGAAGATGGCAGATCCAATACAACAGAGACCTCAAGCTTCAGTTTTGGGGGAGGGAGGCCAGGATCCCCACAGGGTGGGGCCCACCGGTCTGCAGGCCTGGGGCACTGAGCATGACTGGAGAGTCAGCCCCCAGTGGTGGGCAGGTGGGGGTGGGGAGCGGGGCTGGGAGGCCTTAGGAGGAGTGAGCACCCGCGGCCGAGACAGTGTTGCTAGGAGCCCTGCGCCCTCTTTCCCCGAGTGGCCCTGACACGAGGACCAGTGTGGCCTGGCGAGGCAAAGAGCGAAGTCCAGTCAAGAGAAGGCCTCTTAGCCCCTCCAAAGCCACCAGGGTCCCAGAGAGCTCCAGCCAGCCCTGGGGAGAGGGGACAAGACACGCCCCAAATTGTGTTTGAGCCAAACATTCTTTAGAAGCAAACAGGGCTTAGTCTTAACAAGAGACTGTTCTACAGACAAAAATGACCAGGAAACCTTGGAATGTGGCCAAGATATCATTAAGGGACCTCCTACCTAGTGGGAAGGGATTCAACAGATCCCCCCAGACTGAGGATTGGAAGAAATAAAATTGTTCCTATTTCAATTCCTAACCAATTGAGATGCTTCAATAAACCAGTTACACTTAATTCACTTAAATGATGAAAACCCCACAAAGCTATGAAATAACAAAACAGGAAAAGCAGAGAAACCTCTGGTATTCTCAGTCCTAAATGAGCTTTAGGACATGAGAAACAGTGCCAAAGCAATGCTGTTCTTTGCACGCTGACCGCCTGGAGGGGTTTAGAGGAAACTTTGGAATCTAAATGAGAAAAGGACCACAGAAACACACAGCTGTGCACCTGCGGTCTGCCAGACTCGGTTCTAGAAACTGAAGATATAAAGGTGAGCAAGACAGAAGTTTTGCCCTGGTGGAGTCCTCCTCCAGGGAGAAGAGAACGATAAGCCCACGTGTATCTCATACAAGGGAGGAGGGTACCTGGGGTCTGAGAAGATGTCTCCAAGGTCTTGAAATAGAGCAGAGCCCCTGAGGAGATGAGTGAAGGGAGCTTAGACTAGAGCCTGACTGTGGTCCGGAAGAGGAAAAGTTATTGTGTTGGCCAAAAAGTTCATTCGGGGTTTTTCCATAAGATGTTACGGAAAAATCCGAACCAACTTTTTGGCCAATCCAATGTTATTCAAATCCGTGCTTAGTCTTAAAATCAATAGTGTCTTTGACTCAAGGAACTATTTTTTTTCAGATTTGAGATGACGCTGAATATACAATTTTACGTTCTGCATAAAACTGATTTAATATGATACACATTTGATCACATTGTTAAAAAGATTATTTGAAAATAAGCTAACAATTTCATAATATTTCCTTACATGGAGGTATATAACTTGTGTAGCTGTTCTTCCTGGCCTGGCTTCATTTTTTTTTTTATAAATTTATTTATTATTTATTTATTGGCTGCGTTGGGTCTTTGTTGCTGCACACGGGCTTTCTCTAGTTGCTGAGGGCGGGGGCTACTCTTCATTGCAGTGCACAGGCTCCTCATTGTAGTGGCATCTCTTGTTGTGGAGCACGGGCCCTAGGCACGTGGGCTTCAATAGTTGCGGCACATGGGCTCAGCAGTTGTGGCTCAAGGGCCTCAGAGCACAGGCTCAATAGCTGTGGCGCATGGGCCCAGCTGCCCCGTGGCATGTGGAATCTTCCCAGGGCAGGGCTCGAAACCATGTCCCCTGCATTGGCAGGCGGATTCTTTACCACTGCGCCACCTAGGAAGTCCTGGCTTCATTTTTTAAGAATCAAGATATAATTTACACACAGTGAAGTAAGCCCACATTAAGTGCGTACATCGATGTGTTTTGACAACTGTGTGTACCCGTGTCTCCACCCTTCCAATCAAGATGTAGAACGTTTCCATCACTCCAGAAATTTCCCTTGTGCCTTCTGCCAGTCAACCTCTCCCCACCCTGCCAGGCAGCCACTGTTTCAATATCTATGCCCCTAGATTAGCTTCCACTGTTCTGAAACTTTGTATCAAAGGATTCATGGACTGTTCTGAAACTTCCTATCAAAGGATTCATGAAGCCTGCACTCCTTTGTATTTAAGCTTCTTTAGCTCTTAGGATGTTTTGAGATCCATTCGTGTTGCTGCATGTATTGGTAGTTCATTACTTATCATTGCTGGTTAAAAGTCCACTTCATTCTATAGACAGACCCCAGCTGTTCCACCACTCATCTGTTAACGGACATCTAGGCTGCTTCCAGGTTGAGCAAACACGAATAAAGTTGCTATGAACATCCCCAGAAAAGTCTTTTTTGTGCACATGTGTTTGCATTTCTCTTGGGTAAACAGAGGGGCTGAATTGCTGGGTCAGAGGTAAGCTGTACAACTTTATAAGAAACGGCCTAACTGCCTTCCAGGACAGTCGCTCCATTTTATGTTCGCGGTCACGTGTGTGAGTTCACATTGGTCCAGCTTCCTCTCTTCACTTGCTATTTATGGTCTGTCATTTTAATTTCAGCCATTCTGGTGGGTGGGTAGTAGAATCCCATAACGGTTTTACTTTACATTTCCCTGATTGCTAATCATTCTGAGCCTTCTTTTTTTGCTACCATTAATATATCTTCTCTCTCCCTTGACGTTTTATGAAAAATATCAAACATACGTAAAAGTTGAAAAAAACTGTATCATAAACATCATATATCCACCAACTAGATTCTACAGTGAACATTTTGCTAAATTTGCTTTATCACATATCCATCCATCCTCAATACATCTTCTTTTTAATGCATAATGAAGTAAGTGAAAGACATCAGTACACTTCACTGCTAAACACTCAGCATGCGTGTCACTAACTAGACTTCCACATTCGTATACAGTGGGAGGGAGATTAATTCACATACACAGTGAAACTGTCTGGGGAGTTTGGAAAAATGCATCCACCACTGTCACCCAAGCCCCTATCAAGATAGAGAACATCACCACCCAGAACATTCCCCTGTGCTCCTCTCTAGTCCTAAAAACTGTTGTCCATCTCCAGAACACAAAATATTCTGTAATTCCTTTAAAAAAATTATAGTTTTAACTTTAAAAAAAATTTTTATTGAAATTTAGCTGATTTACAATGCTGTGTTAGTTTCAGGTGTACAGCAAAGGGATTCAGTGATACATGTCTATGTATTTATCTATTCTTTTTTAGACTCTTTTCCACTTTTACCTTTTCCTTGTAGGTTTCTGATTCATCTCAAATAAGTATTTTGTGGATGATATGAGATGGGTTGAAAGTTGTTTTTTTCCCATAGGGATATCCAATTGCTTTAGAATAACTTGTTGAAGCATGTCCTGTTTCTCCATTGGATTGCTTTGGTGACTTTGTTTAAATCAAAGGACCTAATAGAGTTGGTCTACTTCTGGACTTATTCTGTTTCATAAACCTCTCTGTCTATTCCCATGCCAGGACCATGCCATCTTGATTACTGTGACTTTGTAGTAAGCTTTGAACTGGGGGAGTGTAAGTGCTGCCATGGTGCTCTCCCTCTTCAAGATTGCTGTGGGTACCCTACATCCATGCTCTCCAGTTAGTAAGTCGCTCAACACATGTGGCTGCTTAAATTTATTAAAATTAAGTAAAATGGAAGATTTAGTTCCTTGGATACAGTAACCACATTTTAAATGCTCACTAGAGCATTTCTATTATCATGGTTCTTATTTTAGGTCCTTTGCAATTTCATATAAATTTTATAATCATTTCATCAATTTCTATTAAGGAAGCCTGCTGGGACTCTGATTGGGAAGGAACTGAATCTACAGATTAAAGTGGTTGGAAATTGACATTTTAATAATGTTGAGTCTTCCAACACATGAATATGGTTTACTGCGCACTTTGTTTAGAATTTCTTTAATTCTTCTCCGCAGTTTTATGGTTAATGGCCTTACACATCTTTTGTGAGTGTATTCCTAGGGATTTTATGATTCTGGGTGCTATTTTAAATGGAATTAAAAAAAAATTCATTTTGCAATTGTTTGTTGCTAACGTATAAAACCCAAATCTTTATATTTGCTTTTATTCTGTGGCTTTGCTAAATTCATGTGTTGGTTCTGGTAGTTATTTCCCAGTCTCCTTAGGATTTTCTACACTCGTGATCGTATTGTCTGTGAATAAAGAGAGCTTACATTTGTCTTTTCATTCTGGATGCCTTTTGTTTTTTTCTCGCCTTTTCACGCCGTCTAGGACTTTCTAATACAGCGTTAGGCAGAAGTTACGGAGCAGATAGCCAATGCCTTATTCCTGACCTGGGGAAACATGGTCGATATTTCACATTAGCTTTGATGCCAAGTAGTAGGTTTCTCATACATACCTTTTAACAGACTCGTGAGCTTTCCATCTATCTCTCACTTGTGACCGTCCCTTTTTTAAAAATCATGAATGAATGTTGAATTTTGTTAAATGCTTTTTCTGCGATTTAAACGATCATGTTTTTTCTCTTCTATCCTGTTAACATGGCGAATTAAACGGATCGATTTTCCGATGATAAACCAACCCCGCATTCTCAGGATAAACACCACTTGGGCATTGAGTATTATCCTTTTTATAAAATTGTGCACTTTCTTTGCTAACATTTTAAGTACCTTTGGTTTTTACTATCAGTAGGGATACTGGTCTATAATTTTCTTTTCTGAAACGTCTCTGTTACTAGGGTTTATGCCCACCTCGTAAAAGGTTGGGAGCTGTTCCTGTTTTCTGAAAGAGTTTGTGTAAGATTAGATTATTTCTTCCTTAATTGTTTGGTAGAAGTAAAGCCACCTGGGCCTGGAATTTTCTTCGTGGTAATAAGGTGTTTGCCAGTAAGTTCAGTTTTTTCAGGGGTTCAATGGGACTGATCAGTCATCTATTTCTTCTTTTTTAAAAATTTTATTTATTTATTTATGTATTATTATTTTTTGATTTATTGACTGCGTTGGGTCTTTGTTGCTGTGTGTGGGCTTGCTGTAGTTGCAGTGAGTGGGGGCTACTCTTCTTTGCAGTGGGTGGGTTTCTCATTGTAGTGGCTTCTCTTGTTGCGGAGCACGAGCTCTAGGTGCAAGGGCTTCAGTAGTTGCGGCATATGGGCTCAGTAGTTGTGGCTTGAGGGCTCTAGATCGCGGGCTCTAAAGCACAGGCTCGGTAGCTGTGGCACACAGGCTTAGTTGCTCCACGGCATGTGGGATCTTCCCAGACCAGGGATCGAACCCATGTCCCCTGCCTTGGCAGGTAGATTCTTAACCACTGCACCACCAGGGAAGCCCCTCTATTTCTTCTTTAGTGAGCTTTGGCAGCATGTGTCTTTTGGGGGAATGTGTCTGTTTTATTTAAGTTAGCAAATTTACTTGAATAAAGTTGTTGATAATATTCCTTAGTTACCTTTTTGAAGTCTATAGGATCTCGTGTTTTCCCCTCTTCTATTGCATAATATTGTATCTTTTTTATTATTCTGATTAGATGTTTATCAATTTTACTGATCTTTGCAAAGTACCATTTTTTTTTTTTTGGCACACGGGCTTAGTTGCTCCACGGCATGTGGGATCTTCCTGGAGCTGGGATCGAACCTGTGACCTCTGCATTGGCAGGCGGATTCTTAACCACTGCGCCACCTAGGAAGCCCAAAGTACCATTTTTTATTTCATTGATTTACTCCGTGTTTCTGTTTCCCGTATCATTGATTTCTGCTCTTTGTTTTCTTTTTTTAATGATACTATAGTTGATTTGCAATGTTGTGTTAATTTAGTTTATCACAGGATATCGAACATAGTTCCCTGTGCTATACAGTAGGACCTTGTTGTTTATCCCTTCTCCATGTAATAGTTTGCATCTACTAACCCTACACTCCCAGTCCATCCCTCCCCCACCCCCCTCCCCCTTGGCAACCACCAGTCTATTCTCTATGTTCCTGCTCTGTTTCATAGATAGGATCATTTGAGCCATATTTTAGATTCCACATGTAAGTGATATCATACGGTATTTGTCTTTCTCTTTCTGACTTAGTTCATTTAGTATGATCATCTCTAGGTCCATCCATGTTGCTGCAAATGACATTATTTCATTCTTTTTTATGGCTGAGTAGTGTTCCATTGTCTATATGTACCACATCTTCTTCATGCATTCCTCAGCTGATGGACATTTAGGTTGTTTCCATGTCTTGGCTATTGTGAATAGTGCTGCCGTGAACATGGGGGTACGTGTATTTTTTGAATCATAGTTTTGTCCAGATATATGCCCAGGACTGGGATTGCTGGATCATATGGTAGCTGTATTTTCAGTTTTCCGAGGAACCTCCATACTGTTTTCCACAGTGGCTGCACCAACTTACATTCCCACCAACCGTGCAGGAGGGTCCCCTTTTCTCCATCTCCTTTTATCCTGATGGTTCCCTTCCTTCTGCTTACTCTGGGTTGAACTTGCTCTTCCTTTTCAGGTTTTGTAAGACAGAAGATGCTTTTTGCTTCTCTTCTTCAGAAGCAGCAGGTCTTCCCCAGGCCTTGTGGTTGGGAGGACTTCCTGCTGCTCCCCAGGGCTTGAGGCTTTGCTTGCTAGAAGAGGAGCATCTGGAAACAGGAGTGGTCTTGCAGGTCTGTGTATCAAAGGAAGCATAGCTTTCTCTGGGCTCCTGTCCTGTCACCCAGCCGGGGCCCATGGAAAAGAGCTGGTGAGTGAGCGCGGCCTCTGCTGTGTCCGGGGCTCCCGGTCATTGTAAACGGTCACACTATCCTGTAAAAACTGAAGAATTTATTAAAATGTTAGCTGCTTTCTCCTGACCTGTCTCTGTGGCGCCCTTGCATCTGTGCTTTCCTGGAGGTAGAGAAGTTGGTGGCTCCGTCCCTGCTCACAGAGGCTGCCACTGTGCAAAGTCCCCTCCCTTCGCTGCCTTGTGATGTGAGCTCTCCATGGGCTCAAGAAAAATTGTGATTTGGGAGATTGTGCAGGTTTTTCTCATTGTTAGGTTGGGAGTGATGTTCTCTGTCGACACCCTGAAACTGACTTGGCTTTTTTTTTTTTTTAAGTTATGTTTTCTCTTTTATTGAGCATATATTCAAACTCAAAAAATAGTTTATTTTCTTTTGCCAGAAGATTGTTGGAAAATATAAATCCATTTTTATTTCTACTTGGGAGCAAATTTCCTGCTCACCTGCATTCTCATTAGTCAATCAATAATCAATTACATTGGATTAAAGTCCAAGAATTCACCTGTACTGAAAACATTTAATTAAAACAGTGAACGCTCTGTTTTTAAAGCTCTTTATTGGAGTCTAATTGCTTTACACTGTTCTGCCAGTTTTTGGTTTTTGCTGTACAACAAAGTGAATCAGTTACATTTATACATATATCCCCATATCCCCTCCCTCCCATGGCTCCTTCCCACCCTCCCTATCCCAGCCCTCTAAGTCATCACCCATCATTGAGTTGATCTCCCTGTGTGATGCAGCAGCTTCCCACTAGCTCTCTATTTTACATTTGGTAGGAACACTCTTTTCATAAGCCTCAGCCTTACTAGTAGCCCAATAGCTTCTTTTTTGTTTTCCTTTGGGAACTATAAAATATTTTGAAATTTTGTTAGATAATACACAAGCAGGAAATGTTAGAAGAAAATTTATCTGAACAACTTAAAAGAGAAGACAGTCTCCGGCCAGCAGAAGCATATAATTTGGTAAAAGACTCAAATAGTAGGCATAAGTGTTTGATAAAAGCCTTAGGACAGAGGAGAAGGAGGAAGTAATATTTTCTGAGGAAGTCAAGAGATACTTCCTAGGGTCTTCATGTAGTTAACTTCTAGATATTGGACTGACTTGGTTTTTCAAAGACAAGAAGAGAAAGGAAAATAACTTCTTTTATTCATGATTCATATTGTTTTCAAATTTAAAATAGTTGATAGAGCATGTTTTCCCTCATCAGTGTACATTTTCAAAAATGTATTGGCTATTTATACCCACTTTTTATTTCTCATGAACTTAGCTTTCCATAATGTTTATCAATCTGTTCTATTTTATAAAAGTAATACGTGATCATTGTAGAAAATTTAGAAAATGAAGTATAAAGGGTGAGTATAAAGGAAACAATAAAATGAAAGAGATCAGTTTTAAATATTATTAAGTACAAAATAATGTATACGTATAAAAAATTAAACAGTGCAGAAATATATAGGGTAGAACCCAAGGTAAGCATTTTGTCTGTTAGCATTTTGTGTGTCCCTTTTAGACCTTTTGCAATGTAAATACATACGTGGTACGTAAGTTCACACCAACACCCCATTTAAGGCAGCTCCCTCTCAGGGCTGTGTGACTGCAGGGTCCCAGGGTGGCGGGCTGCCCTTAAACCCTGCCCCTCGCTGGTCTCACCGAGTCAGCCCAGCTCCTCAATGAAGTTTTGGGTTTCGCTTTACTCAGGGCTTGTACCTTTCTTGGATTAATTGCATCACATTTACCTTCCATACTCTATCTGATTATTACTGGATTTTACCTTCTTTTTCTGTAATACTTAGAGGCAACCATTCTCAATTATCCATGATTCTAGTGGTTTCCTGCTGGTGCTTCTGGACTTCCGGTAAGACCGGCATCTCCTGGGCAGATGAGAAGGTCTGTCTCCTCACTGAGGACATCACCTACTGATTTATCTTCCCGGATTGGCTGGAATTTCTGGTATTAGGTAACAGAGATGATAAATGACACTTTTATCCCAGATCAGCTTACTTCTACTTTAATCCCTTTTGGGGACATTACAGAAAATTGTCCAATTCATGGAGATTTTTCAGCTTTACCAGCATAAAATTGTGCATGGTATTCTCTTAGGCTTTGAAAATCTTCTCTGTAACTGTAACATCCTTTTTCTTCTTTTTAATTTAATCTGCTTTTCTTTTTATAATGATTAGATTGGTCAGAGATTGACTACTGTCTTACTTATTTTTAAAGAATCAGCTATTGATTTAACACATTGTTTTTCTGTTTCATATTCATGAATTTCTGCTTATATTTTTAGCACTTCCTTCCTCCTCCAACACCAGCACTTCCTAACAAGTCAGAAAGAATCCACTTTCCAGCTTGCACATTAAAAGAATTTAAGTTCCTGGGCTGTTGACAGGTATCGGGAGGAAACAGAATTCTGAAGCAATTAAGTGCAGGAAACAGTGGATTAAATACAGTTCGTTTCCCCGACCCCCAAATTCTCCTCAGAAACCTAAAAGCGCCAGCCTTCTTTTAGAATGTCAGAAAACAGTCAGTTTAAATTCTCCCAAACTAATTTATTAGAATATAGAATCCTTTTCTTCCTTCTGATCTTTTAAGCCTAAGATGTCTCAGAATTTGTGCTGGGAAATGCTCCTTTCGTGCTTAATTGTTCCATTTGATGTGTCTAGTCTCTCTCTCTGTGTTTCTCTGTCTCTGTCTCCTTCTCCCCTTCCCCACCCCCTGGAGCCCACTGGAGATCACTGTGGATCCTGATTCTGCCATCTCCACGTGTTATCGAGATCGATGAGGAACGCGGCGGTAGATGATAAGGACTGTTCACCTGAGCAAGGTCTGCTGGTTACAGGCGTGGCGGAATCGGGCCCTGTGGATACCTTGACTTCAGCCCCATGTAACCCATTTTGATCTTCTGGGCTCCAGACGGCACAAGAGTAAATTTGTGTTGGTGTAAGGCCCCAAGTTTGTGATAAGTTGTTACAACAGCTATAGGAAACTAAATAGAGGCTACTATGGGAACAACTGTGACAATCTAATATGACATTTTACATGAAATGGATGAATTTCTAGAAAAATACAATGCTCCAAAATCGGCACAAAAAGAAAGGGAAAATCTGAATCTGTAACTAAAAGGCTTCCCGCAAAGAAGACTCCAGGTCCAGATGGCTTCACCGGAGAATTCTACCTTACATGTAAGGAATAAGAATGCTACCCTTACGCAAACCCTCTCAGAGAAAGGAAAAAGGGAAGATTGCCCAACTCGCTTTGTGAGACCAGTTTAACTTGATATAAAAAAGGGAAACAGATAATATGAGAAAGAAAAATTACAGGCAAATCTCACTCATGAACATAGATGTGAAAATTCTAAGCAAAAATATGAAAAAAAACCCCAAACTGCAAGGTAGATTTAATATTATAAACGCAAACGTTATTTTTTAAATTAACGGATTAGAGGAGAAAAATTAAATGATTATTTTAATGGATGTAGAAAAAGCATTTGATAAAGTTCAATATCCACTCGTGAAAAAAGGAACTCTTAGAAAACTAGGAATATCAAAAAATTCCTTAGTCTGTTAAGAGGTATCCACCCAAAATCTATAGAAGATACATATTTATTGGTAAAATGTTGAAAGCTTTCCTTTTAAGATTGGCAGCAAGACAAAGAGGTTTGCTATCCCCCTTCTATTCACCATTAGAATGGGGGTCCTAGCCAGTGTAATAAGGCCATGAAAAGAATGAAAGAATGAAATCACAGGGGCTGAAAATGTAGCAGCGGATTTGTCTTTACCCACACAAAATGTGATTATGTATGTCTCAACTTACAGAGATGCTACAGGTGAATTATTAGAATTAATAGGAGAGTTTAAGAAGTCGTATACAAAAGCCAATTGGATTTCTATATATCAGAAATGAACGGAAAATGAAAAGTTTAAAAGATACCATTTAAATACTATGAGAAAGTGTATGCTGATAAAATTAGATAACTTAGACGAAATGGACAGATTCATGGGAAGATATAAACTATCAAAACTGACTCTAGAAGAGATAGAAAAGCTGAATATATAAGTAAAGGACTTGATATTAGTAGTATAAAAAACTTTCCACAAAGAAAGCCCAGGACCAGATGGCTTCACTGGTGGAAGAATTAATACCAATTTGTTATAAATTCTTTCCCGAAAAAATCAAAAAGGAGGGAATACTTCACAACTCATTTTGAGGCCAGTCACACTCTGATACCAAAAACAGACAAAGCTATCACGAGAAAACTACAGACCAATATCACTTAAGAATATACATACAAAATCCTCGATAAAATACTAGCAAATCAAATCCAGTAACATATAAAAAGGATTATCCACCAGGACAGTAAGACTTATTCCAATAATGCAAGGTTGGTTTAACATTCAGAAATCAATGAACATAATTCACCATATCAATAAAATAATAAACGAAAACAAAACAATCATCTCAATAGATGCAGATTAAGTATTTGACAAAATCCAACGCACTTTCGTGATAAAAACACTCAACAAACCAGGAATTGAAGGGAACTTCTTGAATCTGACAAAGGGCATCTATGAAAAGCCCACAGCTAATCTAATATCACATGCAGTGGTGGGAGACAGGATGCTTTCCCCCTGAGATGAGGAACAAGACGAGGATAATTTTTATATTTATATTTATATTTAGGAACAAGACAAGCATACCCACCCTCATGACTTCTATTCCACATTGTACGGGGGGCTCTAGCCAGGAAAATTAGGCAGGAAAAAGAGGGATTTGTGTTGAAAAGGAAGAAGTAAAATTATCTCTATTTGCAGATGACATAATCTTGTATGTAGAAAATCCTAAGAAATCTACTATCCACTAAACTACATTACTAATTAAATTAGTAATTAGAACTAGTAAATGAGCTCACCAACGTTCAAGCTTCAAGATACAAGATCAGAAAGTTCATTGTCAGTCCAGCGGTTAGGACTCTGTGCTTCCATTGAACGGGGCACCGGTTCGATCCCTGCTGGTCAGGGAACTAAGATCCCGCAAGCCATGTGGTGCCGCAAAAAAAAAAAGATATTGATACAAGATCAATATACAGAAATCAATTATATTTCTACATACTAGCGATGAACAATCTGAAAATAAAATTAAAACAATTCATTTACAATAACATCAAAAAGAATAAAACACAGGAATATATTTAACAAAGGAAGTAAAAAATAGTATACTCTGAAAACTTCAAAACATTGTTGAAAGAAATTAAAGTAGAATAAATAAATGGAAACACACCTTATGTTCATAGATCAGAATAATTAATATTGTTAAGATGGCAATAGTCCCCAAAGTGACCTATAGATCCAGTGCAGTCCCTATCAGAATTCCAGCTGGCTTCTTCATATAAATTGATTGTCTGATCCAAAATTCATACAAACACGCAAGGAACCCAGAATATTCAAAACAATCTTGGAAACAAAGAGCAAAGTTGGAGCATTTGCACTTCTTGATTTCAAACCTTACTACAAAGCTACAGAAACCAGGGCAGGGCAGTACTGCACTAAGTATAGACATAGAGCTTAATGCAACAGAATTAAGAGTCCAGAAATGAACCTTCACAATTACAGCCAGTTGATTTTGGCAAGGGTGCCAAAACCAGTAAATGGGGAAAGAATAGACGTTTCAACAAATGGTGCTGGGACAATTGTTTATCTACCGGCATATGAATGAATTTGGGTGCCTATCTCACACCCTAAACTAAGAAATTAACTCAAAATTTATCAAAGCCCTAAATGTAAGGAGGAAAACTATAAAACTCTTAGATGAAAACACAGGGCTAAATCTTCATGATCTTGGATTGAGCAATGATTTCTCAGCTATCGCACACACACGCAATCAAGAGAAAAATAGATAATTTGGGACTTTATCAAGACTAAAATTTTTGTACTTCAAAGGACACTGCCGACTAAAGAACGTCACTCGCCATCAGGCTCTACAAGGGTTAGGTCATCAGGAATTCAGGGTGAAGATCAGGAATGAGGGCCTCTGTGCTCTGGGAAAAACTGGCAGAACAGACCTTCAGATAGTTAGATACTTCCAGGAGGAAATTTTATGAACCCGGTTTCTTGCATCTTCTCATACCTAGAAAAGCACTGAACCCATGAACGGAGACACCTGTTCCTTGTGACCAGAAGCAGATGTATGCTGACTGCATGTACCCCTTCACCAGAACCATATCTATACTGACCTCCACCCCTCCACTCCAACTCTTTGGAGCAGGTCATCAACGCTATCTGAGAGGCTGTCTCCCAGGCTACCATCCTCAGTGAGTCCCCAAATAATACTGAAATTCACAGCTCTCATGTTGTGTGTGTTTTTTCCCCAGTCGATAACCCCATCAAGAAAGAGAAAAGACAAGCCACAGAAGGGAGGAAATTTTTGCAAATCATACATCTGATTATGGCTAATATATAAATTATATAAATGTATAATGAATATACCACACAGTTTATCTGTGTATCAGTTGATGGACATTTGGGTTGTTTTCACTTTGCGGAAATTGCGGATAATGCTGCTGTGAACATGTGTGTACCGGTTCTCGTGTGGACATATTTCTATTTCTGTTAGGCAGGGGTGGAATTGCTGGGTCATATGGGAACTCTACATTTAGCTTTTGGAGGAACTGCCAGACTGTCTTCCAAAGTGGCTGCACCGTTTCACGTTCCAGCAGGGTAGGGAGGGTTCCTGTTTCTCCACATTCTTGACAACTCTTGTGATTATCTGTCTTTTTGATTATAACTCTCCCAGAGCCCATCTTGTCGTGTTTTGATCTGCATTTCCCTGACGGCTAATGATGTAGAGTATCTTTTCCATGTACTTATTGGCCCTTTGCGTGTCTTCTTCAGAGAAATGTCCATTCACAAACTTTGCCCACTCTTTTGTCTTCTTCTTATTGAGTTGTAAGAGTTCTTGATGTGTTTTAGATTCAAATCTCTTATCAGATATATGATTTGCAAAAAATCTCTCCCATTCTGTGTGTTGTCTTTTCACTTCCTTGGTGGTGTCCTTGGAAGCACAAAAGTTTTTAATCTCAGCAAAGTCCAATTTATCTATTTTTTTCTTTGGCTGTTTGTGCTTTTGGTGTCATATCTAAGAAACCATTACTGAATCAATTGTAGTCTGTGTGTGTGCGTGCGTGCGTGCGTGTGTGTGTTTGCATATGGATGGATATAATTATTTTTAGCAGAAATGAGGCCATGTTCATAATTGCTCTTTCACAACCTCCTCTGAGAATTTAGCGCTGGGTGCTGAGTGGTTTACTTTGTGAATGCATAGTGTCATGCTGCCGGGCCCCAACTTTAGTGTCCACCATTCAGATCCTGGATGAATTTTCGCCATTGTGAGCAGTGTGGGGGTAACTGGCCCTGTCCGTAGGCCCTTGCTTATGTGCTCAGCATAAATCTCCAGAAGCAGACCTTCTGAGTGCAAGGACACACATGTTTACATGACTTCCTGCTGTGATTATTGCCATTGCTCTGTGCTTGGGGGATCTGTGAACAGAGTCAGTTGCTGCAGGCGGGCAGGGGCACAGGATCTGTACATGCGCAATTGATGTCCCCGCCCGGTCGGAGCTCTGAGAGCATCTTGGCGCAGCTTCTGTCTGCCTCCAGGCCTGGAGGGAGAAGCACGATGATCGCATTTCCATGCTGGGCTGAAGGTGTTTGCTGACTGCCCCAGACTCCTGGCACCAGCCTCACGGCCCCGCTGGCTCCCACAAATGCCGGATCGATTGCACACCCCAGGAGCCCAGGGCAGGGGTGGCCTGTGCTTAGGTCTTCTTCTAGGCCTGTCTCCCCACCCCGTGCAAAGAAGTCCCTTCCGTAGGAACAGCCTCAAATCAAAGAGCCTGCTGTGACTGGAGAACTTCAGGCTGGACTTGGTCCCTGTGGTGGCTTAAAAATAGACCAGCCATTATGCAGGTGATATGTTAATGTCAGGATTCGCGTAAGATGGTAATTGGCTCCGAGGCCAGAGTGTGCCCCTTGCCTTTTGGGCTCCACGTCCCCAGACTGGGACCTCGCATCCGTCAAACCCACATGTATCTAAAGCAAAGCGTTTGCACCTGGACAAGGCCATCCTTCAAGCAAACCCGCAGGGAGGCGGGGACAGCAGAGGTCCCAGAGACAGCCGGAGAGAGCCTCTCACAGAGGAAGCTGCGGGCTGAGCCAGAATCGTGTATTCATAAACCTGCGCAAACACATCCGCCGGGGATCTGGAGTGGCAGGCGGGAGATAAATGGAAAATTTTGGAATACAATTAACATAATGGTAGTCCTCCAGCCCCACAGAGTTCAATTTGCAGAAGCAGCGTTTCAATCCTGGCTGTTTATCACCCCACGGAGGCCGGTTACACAGAGATAACGGAAAAGCTGTTGTGTGGTCCAGGCGGTGATTTGTCTTGGAGACAATCCTGATGGTTATGTGTAAGGAAGCATTGTTACCCAGACATGTGGTTCAGATGAATGTATCCTATTTGATGGCTGGCATCAAGCACTCTTGATAAGAGTCTGAGAGTCCTGGTGTGTCTGTAAAACTGCCAGTGAGTCTGCCCCTGAAGCAGGAGGTGTGGGCTCCAGAGCCCAACATGGGGGTTTTGCTACCTCTTCTCAGCATCCCAACTGCTGTCTGCCCACCCTAGGGGAGAATGATCCCCCTGTCTTTGAGGCAATCAAAGCTAGAGTGTACTCTTAGAGGTAGTAGTTGATGCTGCTAGTCGCCTAGCTAACAGCCACTCTCCCTGCTTTCAGACAGAGCTACAAAATGCCCATTTAAACCACTTGCTTTCCCAGTCTCCCTTGCAGTCAGCAGTGGCCCAGTGGCACCGTTTTGGCTAAAAAGGTGTGAGTGACAGTCACTGGGGATGGCTTCTGGGAAAGCTTTGTGAAAGTACCAGAGTTAGCTACCATTTCCTCTTTTTGGATCTTTGTGTCCTTCCTCCTGCCCAGGATGTAGAGGTAGTGGCTTGATCTCAGCAGCCATTTTGTGACCATGAGGACCATACTCACATGCTGAGGGGGAAAGGGCAGAAGGACAGAGGAGCCTAGGCACTGATGACATTGTTGGACTGAAGCAGCTGAACCCAACCTCTGGATTTTTTCATGAGACAAAACAAGGCCCTCACTTGTTTAGCTGGGCTCAGGGCTCTGTCACAGGCAGCAGTAACTGCTACAGTGGGATGGACCATCTGTCTGGAGTTCAGGCAAGACATCTGGCTGCAGATGGCAGTCGGGGATTTGGCAGCACTCAGTTAGTTGGAGGGCTTCGTTAGCAATGAATGAGGCCTCCTGGGGTGAGGAGAGGGGCCCAGAGAAAGGCTGAGATGCTGGCATTAGAGAGGGGCAGGCTGTGGAAGCAGATCCCCCCTGAGAGTGAGGGGAGACAGGAGAAGAATTTGGAGGACAGGGTACGGCAGAAGCCAAGCATCTCCTATTTTTTCAGCCTCTCCTGGCATCTCCTCCTGGATCAGTGATAGGAGAGTCACCCTCAGCAGCCCGAAGTGGAATTTATCCTCTTCCCTGATACTTACCTCCTCTTCCTCCTCTGTTCCCCATCTCAGTGAGGAGAAGGCTTTGTTACCCACCTTCATGTCTGGGCTCTTCCCTATCACACCCTCCCTTCTGAAGCTCTTTTCTCTCCCGCTCCTCCAACCCCACCCCACCCCCCGCCCGACTGCCATCATCTCCTACCTGGACCACTGCAGGTTCCTCTAAATGGCACCTGCCCCCGCCCCCACCCAGCCTTGCTCTGCATGCTGATGGCCTTCAAAATCCTCACCTTCCTGCTTTGCTCAGAACGCTTCAGTGCTTCCCCGCTGTGCTTCTGATGAAGCCTAACCTCCTTGGCATGGACCACAGGACCCGTTACTATCTGGGCCCTGCCTGCCTCCCATCCCTGTCTTAGCCAACACTGCAGGCATGTCAGATGAGGCCCCATTTCCTGAGGGAGGCATGTCTCCTAGGCTTCTGCACCTTTGCTATTCCCTCTCCGTGAAGTACCTTTCCCTTGGCCCTGGTGGTGAGCTCATCCTCATCCTCTGGGAGCCCCATCAAATTCCTCCTCTGAAAGGCCCGGCTTCTGGGGTCAGAATCAGTGGTAGCTTCCCTTTCACTCCTGTGGCACTTTGCTTGAACCGGGTGAGTCGAGGAACTCAGCGTAATGTACCACAGTGAGTCACATCCACGCCCACGTGCCTCACCAGAATGTGAGTTCCTTGATATCAAAAACCATGTCTGAGTGAAAGTATCCAGCCCAAGGCTTGGCATGGAGCCTGGTAAGTCACTGTTGGGTGGATGGAAGATGGTTGGATGGGATGGTTGGGTGGATGGAAGGATGGATCAGAGAGTCATTGTGCGGATTCATGGATGGATGGGTGGGTGGGTGGGTGGATGGGTTGTAAGTGGGTGAATGGGGGGATGGGCGGATGGACAGACGGATGGATGGATGGGTAGATCGCTGGATGCATGCATTCTCCTGTTCCCTTCCCTTGCCTAAGTCCCTTCTGCATAGCACTTAGCTATGTCCATCTTTCCAAATTAGGACATAAGCTCCATGAAGACAGAGACTGTTTTGTTGTTGACTCTGTTCTCAGAGCCCCTAACTGTTACAGACACACAGGAGCTGCTCAGTAATGAACCAATGAGGGGGAGGTATAGAACAAGGGTCCAGGCCTTGTTTCACTCACCCAGGCTTTCATTCTCTCATGTGGTCTCTTCAGGAAAAAACTGAAATAAAGGGGGCACAAAAAGGGATGCCTACACTCAAGGCCAGTCCAGGTCCAGATGGGAAACGAACTCTGCCCTCAAGCATCTGGAATCTGGGCAAGTGTGTGGCTGTATTTTTAAGCCTCAGAGCCTGTGGGGAGGGTAGAGGGACAATAGGAGGAACGAGGCTTTGGTGAAGGGAGAGTTGGGGAAGGCTTCCTGGAGGAGGTGGCATATGAACCAGGCCTGAGAGGATAAGTAGGATGAAGATGGGCAGACACAGGCATGGAGGAGCAGAGGGGTTGGGCTGGGAAACAAGGCAGGAGTCGGTTTGACCAGAGAGCTGGGTGCAGTGGATGGAGAGATGGGCAGAGAGAAAACAATTGGGCAAAGTAGCTTGGGAACAAGCCTACTTGTAATATCTGAGAAAGGACCCAGGAGAGGTATCTAGAAAGACCGGAAAATAGGCTGAAACAGGCGGTGCTCCTGGGAGGACCATGAATCGTGGAGCTCTTAATCCTGCCAACAACAGGTGTGTGCTCGGAGCTGGTGCCCAGAGATGATTTCAGGGGTGGGCATGTGACCCAAACTAGCCAATCAGGGTCTTCTCTGGGACTTTCCCTGGCTCCCTGTGTGAGGCTCAGCTGGACCAGCTTCCTAGCCGTGGAAGATGACGCCTGCAGAGCAAGGCCAAGGCCCAGGGGAAGAGGAGGAGAGAGGAAAAGGCAGAGAAGCCGGATGCCATTTGGGCCCTGGAGGAGTCACTGTGCTGGAGCCAGAGCCGTTGACCATTTTCTGAACGACGGCCGCCAAAGATCGCCCTGTTTGATGATGTGAAAATAGATGCCTGGAAGCCGCAGGTCGCAGGGGATGCAGGCCTCTGTGTGCAGTGGGCAGGGAAGAGTAAGGCGCTGGTTCTGGGGGCCTCTCTGGGGCCACTAGCCCTGGTCCCATGGGAGTGAAGCGGCTGGCTGCACCCTCCCCTGGAGACCCTCAGAAGCCGTAGACTTTGGGGATTTGGTGGAGAAGCGTCTGGACGCTATAGCTCCAGTAAAGCTCCTGCAGAGGCAAGCCTGGAAGGAGAAGAAAGTACAGCTTTGGTCAAAGGAGCTCTTTCTGCCCAGGGCCTTGAGTCCAGTAATGAGGTGCTCGACAAGGCTGCAAAAGCCAAAATCTCTGCCCCAAGCTGGGGTTCCTGTGAGCAGAGGTGTGAGGGAGGGGCCGCGGTGGGGGAGGGAAGCGGGGGAGGTGGGGGGCTGTGCCGGGACCTCCTGGTACTCCTGCTCCACACTCCTGGCTGAGCCGACACAAGTGACCCCAGTACAAGAAACCCACTGGCGAGTCCCCCCACCAGGTCCAGCCTGGCCTAGGGCGCCCGTCGCTGTGGCTCCCCCACCCCCCAGCTGACAGATAACCCAGGCCTGGAGGCAGCTGGCCGGGGAAGGTGGTTGCTACGAGACGGAAACCTCAAGGCTGACGTCCAAATTTCAGGCCACGACTCAGAAAGAACTCTGGCTTTCTTCCCTGGCCCACGGCATCTTCAGAAACCAAATCCCCAGGGGCCACCTGAGGCCTGAGGGGAGCAGGTGTCTAGACCTGCAGACAGGGACAGGGGCTCAGCCCTGACACAGGCCTGGGCCTCTGGACAGGCACAGACAGAGCTAATGCCCCCGGGTGCCCCCCTGGATGCAGCCTGAGAGGACATTGGTCGAGGAAGATGCTCCCAGGCAGCCACACAGACTCCCCCTCGGCTCACTGCACTGCAGGAAGGATAGCCTCGGATGTCAGCTGGACTCTGCTTACCTCTCATGTGCTGACACGTGCGTGCGTGCACACACACACGGATGAACACAGACACGGGATACACGCGCAGACACATTCACATGCACAGGACGCACACACACACACTTGCAGCCACACAGGTTTATTTACGTTCCAAGACGCCACTCTTTCTTCCTTCTCAGCTTCCTGCTGCCTTTGTCCAGCAAACCCCTAAGATTCCATCTTAAATGTCGATTTATCAGAAAGGCTGTCCCTAAACCCCTCTAGCAGGAACCCACGTGCTCCCCTCACAGAGCACCGGGTACGGCTGTGGCCGTATGTCCAGTGGCCCAGTGGACCTCTGGAATGTAAATTCCTTCAGGTCAGACACTGAAGCTTTTTCACTTATATATACTCAGCACTTAACTCGTGGCAGGGTTTCCCTAAATGTTTATTAAATGCAATGAAGATTTTATAAGTGCTAGGCCTGCCCTTTTTTGCCTCTCCTTTTGGAAAGAATAAGGATTTTTTAAAAAATTAATTTTGCTTATTTTTTCATGCATTTTATAATTTTAACTGAAATACTATAATATTCTTTTCATTAATTTTCTTCAAAATGATGACTTAGGGTTCTTCAAATCCCAGTGCATAATAATATTTCTACATAGCCTCAACTGAAAGTTAAGAATTTGCTTTTCTGATGCACTTCCTCTAAGATCAAGCGAGCAAGAATAACTTGGTATTTTGAGAATGGGTTCCACACCGTTGGCGGGGGTCTGTGACGACTAGATGGTGGGGATCTCCGGGAAAGCCTGGGGCAGACTTCCAGCCCCTCCCAGAGTCTCTGTCCGCTGAGGTCTGTTTCTTGGGGCCCGAGGCCTCTACCACCTCCCCTCCAGCTTGCATCCACCACCATGAACATCTGGAGGGGTCCTACCCCACACCTGTGCCTTCTCCACCATGCTTTGCTCTGGCCTTCTTTTTGGACAGGAAAACATTCCAGAACCCAGTTTCCCAGGAACGAGTGGTTCATATTCCCTCTAGGCTTCTAGAAAGACATGTGTCTGACTCTTCGGGAGAAGGTTAACGGCATCAAGGGGCAACAGATGTTCCAGCCCTGGTGAGGATTGCATCTCTCTAGATAAAGAAGGTCTAGGGCATCCTCCAGCCACGGTCCTTTCTCCGAGGGAGAGCTGTTTATTTCCTAACTAGATTTAAGCTACAACTCCTTCCAACCTCTGACTCACTCTCTGCCCCAAGTGTGGGTCATGGTGTTCTTGGGACTAAAGGCCAATGATCAGGTGAACAAGTTGAAAACTCTGGACCAGATGTCTTGATGTGACTTGTAATTCAGTGACCATGGGGATAAGTACCTCATCTGAGCCTCAGTTTGCTCACCCTGTAAAGTAGGCATTTTCATTCCCATTTCACAGATTCAGAACACTGAGGCCCAAGGAAGCAGGATACCCAGGAGCGGGCTGAAGAGGCCTGACCCCAAAGTCCATGTCATCCCCCAGCTTTGCTGGCTGTACCAAGGGAAACAGGCACAGAGAACGAGTGATGTTCTCCAGGGCCCCCAGGAGTTGGTGTCCTAGCTGGGGTCAGACCTCAGGGCCTCCTTTCCTGCCCCAGTGCTGGGGACAATGCTAAGCCTGTCTGCTTTCCCAGGAAGGACATGTCAGACAAACCCCCTCAGGTCCCGGAAGCAAGGGGACCCCATGGGGTGTTCATACACGGAGTGTGGGGCATGTCCCCTGAGGGAAGAGCCTAACTCCTACAAGGACCAGCAGGAGACTTTGCCAAAGCCCAGTCTGTGGGGGGCGAAGAGCCCAGCCTTTACCTCCCGCTGGGCATTCTGCCTTCTCAACCCAATTAAAGGCGGCACCGGGTTGGGGGTGGGGGAGCGTGAAGTTGATAAGTGTGCAGACAGCAAACCCGGAGCAGCCCTCTTCCCACCACACGGCTCCCATCAGCTGAGCCTGCGGCCGTCAGCAGGTGAGTTCACCGGCCAGGGGGCACTGGGATCCCCGGGGCAGGAAGGTGCGTGGCCCCCAGGTGTGGCATCTCACCCTGACTTGGCCTGAATCACCTCCATTGGGGCATCCCCACAGAGGTTTGGGTTTTTTTTTTTTTAATATGAAGAATTTGTTCTGGGCCAAGATGCTAATGGTTTCTCTATTGAAATGGCTTTAGTCCCTGACACCTGGATGAGGCCTATGAGGACAGGTGTGGGGGCAGCTGGGGTGAGGAGGGGTTATCTCAGTGGAGCAAGAGGCTGCTGTGTACCAGGGCTGTCATTTCAGACATGACCTTGTGCGGCCATCAGCACAGCGGGTTATCCTCACGTTACAGGTTCCCCCATGTAAGTTGGGGGAGGGGGTTAGACTTGAGCAGCTCTAAGCAACCCCCACCCAGCCCAATGCTCAATCTGGCATCAGGGATTAGAGATCTGAGGTGGGAGTGCATGTGCCCAGTTAATAATTCATGAATTAATCAACACTGTCTTGCAACCTGCACTTGAACTTGACAATAAATTTGCATCAGTCAGATTAGGCTACGTTAAGCTGCAGTAATAACCGCAAAGTTGCAGTGGCTTCACCGCTAAGTGTGTTTCTTACCCGTGCAAAGTCCACGACAGGTCCAGGGGCTTCCCCAGAGCCACAGTCTCCCAGAGATGGCCCAGCAGCCTGAGCTGGCCAGGGCGCCCACATCCTGCAGCTGCAGCTCTGTTTCTCCTTGCCCAGTGCAGCAGCAGAGAGGGGGGGCTTGGCCCTTAAATGTTTCTGCCTGGAAGAAACGTGTCTCCTCTGCTCACATTTCCTTGGCTAGAGCAAATCACGTGGTCACACCTGGCTTCAAGGAAGTGTGTGCCTGGAAGGAGAGGAGGAGAAAAAGCCTCCTTCCCACCTCAGGACAGTCGGTCACTCCCCAGCATCACGGAAGACCGTGGTTAGCTTGGGACCTGGCCTCCATCCCCAGACTTCTGTTTCTCTGCGGCAGCCCCTCTGTCCTATTCAGATGACATGGGCCCTGGAGAGAAACATGGAGGGACTGGGGCTCAGCTGTGGGGACCCTCTGTGTCCCCTGGGGACGCCCACATGCACAGAGAAGCCCAGGTGCCCTTTAATGAGGCCAGGTGCTCAGCAAGCATTGGCAAACATGCAGACAAGCACCCGCAGGCTGGGAGGAAGTACGGGGCTGAGGTTAAGGGCATGGTCTTCAGGCCCCACAGTGTCTGGCATAGACCAGACGCTCATTAAGTATTGAATGAATGAATGAATGAATGAATGGGACAGATAGTGATTTTCACTTACTACTACCTGTCCTGGGCACTGTTTCACCTCTTTGGGACTCAGTTTCCTCATAAATAAAATGGAGATAATAAATCACGCCTCTCGAGGCTCCATCTGTACATGTAGCATCTGTAGCAGAGCGCCCAGCATGCAGCAGGTACGCTAGATGCTTCTTTCGTTTAATTCATCCTGCCGGGGTTGACTTCCTCCCTTTGATTCAGTGGTTGGTTTGGCGGCCACTTTCACGGACGGAATTCTAAGAGGCGTCCGGGCTGGAATCACACAGTATTCACGCAGCTCCCACACAGCGAGTAACTGCCGCTGTGGGTGGGCGTCTCGGGTCTGGGGCAGTGCGTCCGTCTGTCTGTCCCTGCAGTGGGGACAGGTCTCACAGAGGCTGTCTCCTCAGCGAAGCTGGCGTCTGTAACTCACTCATCGTCATTTGAATCCCAGCCCCGGCCTCAGAGCGGGTGTCTGGCCTCTGGACTGGGGCAGGACAGCCAGGCAGGATGGCGTTGACTGGCCTCCAGGGATTCAACTGAGGGAGAGCCCAGGGGGCCCAAACCAGGTGGACCCGGTGTCCTGTCTGGTCTGTCACTGGTGAGCTGAGGGTTGCACGCGTGCTGTGTGATTTCCTTCCCGCACTGTGTAACTGGTGCCAAAGCGGGGAGGACCCGTGGTCCCCACGGAACCTCCGGTTCTCTCTGTCTATCCCTCTTCCCCGCCCCCCCCCCCCCCACCTTGCCCAGCGGGTGGAGAGGCTTCAGCTTGGCTCTGTCCCCATCCTTTTCCTACAGCCTCTGTCCGCTGGATACGGCCAGCCCTGCCCTGAGGAAGTCCTCGTCCCTGGGGGAGACAGGGCCGCCGGATGCTGTGGGGCTGCACTGGCGCTCTGTTCCCACAGGGGACCCGCAGGGCCAAAGCGGGCCTGGCTGATTCGGGTGTGTCCTCTTCTTCTCTGGGAACCCAGCCGTGTGGGCGGCCTTATCTCCATTTTATAGGTAAAGAATCCAAAGAGCAGAGAAGGAATCCGTCAGCTATTTCCAAATTTAGCTGGTTTAGCAGACACCCCAAAGCTGGCGGCATCACAGCAAGTGCGTGTTTTCCAGCCTGGGTCTATGGGTTGGCTGGTCCAGGCCGGCTTCTCCCAGGTGACTAATCAGGCTCGGGTCTGCTCTCGGCCCAGGCTGCTTGGACCATCTTCTGGCAGCCAATCCCCGGAGCGCAGACCCCAGGTGCTCCCAAGGCCCCAGTCGCAGGGCATCAATTCCATGGGCGCGGCTCTTGCTGGGCCAGGTTGTTGATTAGGCTACGCTCCATGGGCTTGATCAGGAGGACTGGAAGCTCGGCCCGAATCACACAGCCCAGGGTGCAGCTGGGATTTGAACCCACACGTGCTGACTCAGTGGACAGCCCCCGACACCACCAGCCGCACCTCTGAAATTGTGCGGGAAACCCAGTCTCGGGGTTCCACTGGCGGCAGCTCTTCTTCCCACGTCTCTTAGAGGTCAGAGCACCTGAACGCGAGCGGCTGCACCTTGAATGCGTGGACCGCGCTGTTGGGAGTGGCCCGGAGCCCTGGGTGGCTCCGAGGTGACCTGTCAGGGCCCGAGGGCTCCGTGTCCAGAGGCCACTCCGCTCTCTTTTCACCAACATCACGCGGCCCAGAGGCAGCACCGGCAGGAGGGGCCCTCAGGCCTGTCTGACCCTGGAGAGGGGACCCCGGAACCAGGGTGCCCAGAGAGGCGAGGGCAGCGCACGTCAGAGGGAAAGGGGGCGGCTGTGCTCTCCCTCCTCGGGAGGCCAGTTTCGCCGGCAGGGCCGGACAGCCACGTGAGACAGATGCCTTCCAGCCTGGGGGACGTGTGAGTCACGTGGCTTGGGAGAATGGGTGGAGGCAGGGGCTCCCCAGAGAGCGGCGGCAGGGCCATCTGCATGGCAGGGAAGTATGATGGCTGTAGTCACTTCATTTCTTCGTTCCTTCCTTCACTCATTCAGTGAAACGTCCACTGAGTAGGGGCTCTGTGTCTTGCCCAAAGCTGGGATCTTGGGAGAGAAATCAGATGGGGCCCTGTGATCAGGCAGCTGCTAGAATCTTAGAGCAAAGTGAGACCTAAGAGCACAGCATCCTCACAGGGAGTCATCAGTCTCAGCTCTTCTTCCTGCAAGTGATGGGGACCTCACTACCTCACAAGCCAGCCTCTCTCAGAACTGAACATCTCTGCCTGTCAAAAAGTTTTTTCCTTCCTTCCTTCCTCTCTTTCTCTCTTTCTTTCTTTCTTTCTTTCTTTCTTTCTTTCTTTCTTTCTTTCTTTCTTTCTTTCTTTCTTTCTTTCTTTCCTTCTTTCTTTCCTTCCTTCCTTCCTTCCTTCCTTCTTTCTTTCTTTCTTTCTTTCTCTCTCTCTCTCTCTCTCCTCCACCCCTCCCTCCTTCCCTCCCTCCCTCCCTTCCTTTCTTCCTCCCTTTTTGGTTTTCTTTTGTGTGTGTGTTTGTTTTGCTGTTACAAATGGCGCTCCCAGAAACATCCTGGCACAATCTCCTGGGCAAGAGATTCTCTAAAAAACATGGGAGTGAAATGACTAGGTCTGATTACAAGGTCAGCTCACCTTCACACTCACTACATAAGGCCAAACTGGTTTCCAAAGCGATTGCACCAAGTTACACAATTACTATTTTATTAATTTCCAGAAATTCTATCTGGCTCTTTTTCAAATGTGCTCAAGTCATTTTTAGAATCTCTTGCTCTTACCCATATTTCCAATTCTCTCCTTTTTTGTTTCTTTAATCGTATTGAATAAACTAAGTTTATACTCCTCTAATAATGCTGTTATCTGAAGATGCCCTGGGCTGACTCAGCTAAGTGTGGTTTCTCACGGTGCCCTGAGCCCTTGTGTGTTTAGTGACTTTTCTCTGTAAGATGCTCATTTTCCTGTATCCCACCTTCACGTGCGGCTTCAAGGTGGATTCTTCCAGAGGCGATTTGCATGTGTTTGTGAGAAGTCTGGAGAAACCCATTTTAAACTAAATTCTCAGCCAGGGGTTTCTGCAGACAGAGCGGGAAGGGTGAATTGGCTCCGCAAACCAATTGCGGGGGGCGGCTTGCAGGGTATAATGTATGAGGGCACCGGCTGGGCCTGTTTCCTGCCATCGTGGGTTTTGAGGCTCATCTCAGGTCCCCTTGGCCAGTTGGTGGCAGACCTGTGAGACATTCCGAGTGTGAAACAGGCATTAATTGGGCGCCGCTGTGTGCCAAACGGCTCAGGAGGGGCTGGACATGCCACATCCGACCTCCTTGTTACAACAGTCCTGTGTGGGGGCACTGGGATTACCCTGCCCCTTTTTAGGTGAGGTGACAGGTCAAAGGGAGGACATGCCAGGCTGGCGGGCTGCGCACTCGGGCACTCCTGGACCCTCAGCCTTCCCACGACGCTTTGTGGCTTCAGTTAGCTTCTGCTGTTACTATCTTACTGTTCTGCCACCAGAGGCATCAGGAACGTGAGCCCCCTGCATGATTGTCCCTCTGGGCCCGGCACAGACTCCCTGACAGAGCAGGCTTGTCCCTTGTCACACCAATGAGTGATGACTCACACTGCCTTCCTCTGAATTAGGAAGAAATCCCTGAGCAAATGCCACTTTGTGTTGGCAGCCAGGCAGCCTCTGCCTGTCCAGCCGACAGATGCCGGTGCCGTTCTGGGTACAAGCTAAAGACAAAGGTGACATAGGGAAAAAAAGGCCCTCTTCCAAAATGGACAGCATGGCTGTCCCCCTGCTTTCTCCAATGCACATGTTTGCAAGCCTTGCCTGGATAGGTGCTCCTTCCAGCCTCTCCTGGGGGCGAGGAAGGGGTCACCTGCCCAGCTGCCCAGCCCTGGACTTAGAATGACACTGGGGCCAGTCAAGGACAGGCAGGTCACTGGCCGAAAATTCTCCAGAGCAGCCTGGACCCCCAGAACTCCTGCAAGCATCTCACCCAGCACAGCTGGCACCATGAGACAAATAGGCCCTTGGCTACTCCTCCCTCTGACCTCAGCCCACACTGCCTGTTGCTCCCCGGCCCCTGTGTGATTCTTATGCCCAGGTGGGAGATGCTGGTGACACAGAAGAGCCAGCCCTGGCCCTGCCCTGTGGCAGCTCCCAGTCTGGAGGGGGCTCGGGCTCAGATAGAGATGTGCAGCTGTAATGTGGAAGCCCAGCCTGGGAGAGGGCAAGGAGGGCTTCCTGGACGAGGCAGGCTGGGCCTTAAAAAATGAGTAGTATGAGTAGAATGGGTAGGTTCTCGCTCCTCTGAACCCGGTTAATTCCTGCTTGATCTTCAGAACGCTGCTTAAGCATCACCTCCTCCAGGAAGCCTTCCATGATCTCACCCACCAGGCAATCCCCTATGATAGATGACCCTTCATGTCCCTCTCCAACCCAGCCCCTGAAGCAATGGGATTACATGATTAACGTCACCCCCCACTAGACAGGGAGGTGGGGACCATGTTACCTTTGGCCCTTGGGGAACATGCACAGTGCAACAGGAGGCAGCTACCGATATGAGCACAGGCTCCATCACTACCTTTATAAAAATTTATTATTTATTTATTTATTTATTTATTTATTTATTTATTTATTTATGCCTGCGTTGGGTCTTCATTGCTGCGCACAGGCTTTCTCTAGTTGCAGTGAGCGGGGGTTGCTCTCTGTTGCGGTGCACAGGCTTCTCCTTGTGGAGGCTTCTCTAGTTGCAGAGCACAGGCTCCAGGTGTGAGGGCCTCCGTAGTTGTGGCACAGGGGCATGTGGGATCTTCCCGGACCAGGGATCGAACCTGTGTCTCCTGCATTGGCAGGTGGATTCCTCACCACTAAGCCACCAGGGAAGTCCCTCCATCACTACTTAACAGCATGCTATGCTCTGGGCTTGGTTTCCTCATCTGTAAAATGGGTCTGTTGTGAGGCTTAAGTGGGGTAATAGAGGTACAATCCTGAATATAAAGCAAGTGAATTACATGTTAGCACTTTCTATTTTCTAGATCAGTGCCTGGCACAAAACATGTGCTTAATAAATATTTGTCAATAAACGTATGTATATACACTACTGATACCATGTATAAAATAGACAATTAATGAGAACACACTGTATAGCACAGGGAACTCTACTCTGTGCTCTGTGCTGACCTAAATGGGAAGGAAACCCAAAAAAAGAGGGGATCTATGTACACGTACAGCTGATGCACTTTGCTGTACAGCACAGACTAACACAACATTGTGAAGCAACTATACTCCAATAAAAATTTTAAAAAATAAAGTAAAATACGATAACAGAAACAAATAAACAAAAAGTATGTTGTTGATAAAAGCTTTAGTCCTCATGCTGTTTTTGCTAACCTATTACCCATTTATGGTCTCCCTCCCTCATCTCCAGGCCCCTTGAGGAGGGACCGGGGCTGCCCTGTTCACACGGCGTCCTCAGCATCTGGTGCAGCAGGTGACCCGTCCTGGGTGCTGGGGGAGGGGAGGCGCGCACGTCCGTGGGGAGCCCACGTTGTGTTACACACCACGCGGGGTCCTTCCCAGAGCTCTTTTGGTTAATCCTCTATGGCTCAGGGTCCCACGGGTAACTGAGGTGGAGCTGGGATTTGAACCTATGTCTCTGATCCCAAAGCCCAGTCGGATCTTACTCCTCCCTGCTCACCCCAAGTCCAGGACTGCCTCCTATGCACGGTTCTCCTGCCATGTCCGCCTGGAAGCTTCTTTATTTGCTGGGGGGCCCTTGCCTGCGTCAGTGGTGAAAATCCTATCGTCGAGAGGCAACAAGGGTGGGCCACGTGCAGACAGCCTGGCTCCGCGCGGTCCTCCCGGCAACCTGGGAAGACAAGTAGGAAAAGCACCAGAAGCTTCCACGCAGCGAGCACTAGCCGCATCCCATCCTCCGTGAAGGCATGTCCACAGGAGACACTCAAGGCTCACAAGGGGGAGTCGGCTTATTTCATTTTACAGCCGGGGAGGGCGAAACAGAGCGGTCGCTTGTCTGAGGCCACACCCAGATCTGCATCTTTCTGCTGGGTCTGCCTCTGCCAGGCTGGGGCGTGTGCTGAAAGCGCTCCCAGAGCCAGGTCTTGCAACGGGGACAGAATTCAACACCCGGCCTCTGCTTCCACAGGGTGTCCACAGATACCACCAGACCCTTGGCGGAGAAGAGCGACGTCTGGAAGGAACAGGGCTGGAGAACCCAGACGGATCCCGGTGTGCGTGGCCCTTTGGGGCTGAACTGAGCTGTTCTGGCACTTTTTCCTTTTAGTGACTGTTTTTACCACCTCCACCCCCTGGGGCTGGGTCCACCTGTCTCTCCCTGGGCCTAGGGGTCACGTTGGCATTGGGGTGATCTGACAGGTTCCAAGGCTCTATGCACCCCACTATCCTAGACCCAGGAGGATTCTGGAGATTTTCTGGAGACCCTGGCCAGACAGCATGTCCATCTGCAGCCCCAAGAATACAGAAAGGATGGTGCAGAGAGCCGGTATCCCCGGCAAGACTCTAAAGGGGAGTCTTTATGGCCTCCATCACGAGAATGAAGGTCCTTCCTCCAAGAATCCCCCAAGCTTCTTTCCCCTTGCCCTCTGCCTGCTTCCTCCCCTCCCTCCACCCCACCCTCCTGCCTCCATCCCTCCCTCCTTCCTCTAGCTCTCCATGCCTTCATCCCTCCAACCCTTCACCCCTCCATCCCTCTATCTCTCCATCCCTATCTCCCACCACCACTCCCTCCATCTCTCCATCCCTTCATCCCTCCATCTTTCCTCCTCTACCTCTTTCCTTCCTGCTTGCCCTTCTCCCAGCAGTAGATGACAACACCTGGCCTCTGCTTCCACAGGGCTTGCTAGAGGCCACCTTCTCTTTGTGCCCTTGGCACCTGGCCCTTCAGCCCAAGACAGGAGACCCAAGGGCTGGGGGCTCACATGGTATATGGCCAGGCAGAGGAGGCCACATACCCACCTGCCATCCCAGGGCCTGTCGCCTGCTTCCAGATGGAGGCAACTGCGGCCACGTTGCTTATCTGCTCTGGGTCCTGAGAGGAATATTCGGGGAGGGATTGTCTGGCAGGTCTGTCTGCTACGGTGCAGACCCAGCTCTTAGCAGCATTTGGCACTTAGTAGGCGCTCCAAAATGATGTCATTTGTTCTCGGTATCCTGGGAAGCAAGGAAGATGCACCTGGAGAGGGATGCAGCAGGCATCTAAGCACGTATGCTGTGCTCTTCCCGTGCCCATCCCGTGTGCACAAAGGGCTGAGAACTAGGAAGAGGGAGAGAGGAAGGGCACTCAGGCCTAGTTCCCCTGGGAGGGGACTGGAGAGCTGAGCCTGGAACGGAAAGGGGTTCCCTAGGCTGCAGAAGCAGAACTAGTACCTGCACCCCAGGTGGAAAGAGCCACACAGACCAAGGGAGGCAGATGTCAAATGAAGGATGTGTGATATGTGATTCGAGTGGGGCAGAGCTGGCGAGAGTGTTCAGAGGGGAGATGGAGATTTTGAGTGTTGAGACAGAAGCTCCAGCCTTATCCTTCATAACCCGGTCTCACCCCGGCTTTCCAAAGACGCCTTCTGTCTGCACACGAGAGAGGAAAAGCCTCCTCCCCCGAGATCCTGAACGATGCAGGGCCGTGGCTCAGTTCTCATCTCCCGGAGAAATTATCTCCATTTCTCTGAGTCAGTTTCAGAATTGCTTTTCCCCAAATCCTAGTTATGGAGTACACGATCATGTACTACGTGCTTCCCAGGCGTCCTCGGAGAAGCCTGTGACTGCAGCGCGGCCGCCCCCGGCTGGCTCCCTACTCCCGGTGGCCTCTTAGCCTGTCAACAGCAGAGCCGGCGTGAGGCTTGTCCCCCAGAGCTGACATGAAGAGGTGGCTGGTGGCCCGGGGACCAGAACACACCGTTCGCAGATAAATTGAGCTCTGCAGCCAGACTGTCCCGTTCCTCAAAGAAACTGTCAAGCCATGTTGAGGGAAATCCCAGTAAATCCTGAAGGCCACTGCTAGATGATGAAAGTTGGAGACATTGAAGGTTATTAGAAAAATTACTCCTCCATGTGGCACCTGGGGAGAGCATTGAGAAGGGCTTGAGGCAAGGACTGATGGCCGGGAGGGTCGGGGGAAGGCTGCTGCTGGCCCCGGGAGTCTTCGGGCTGGAGTGGGGTCCCCGTGCCATCATCCATAGGGGGTGCAGCATCTGAGGCCCATCAGGCTCCCCCCACCCCCATGGGGCTCTGTTTCACTTTGCTTTCCCTTCTCTGTAATTCAAGAACAAAGAGGGGGCTTCCCAGGTGGCGTAGTGGTTAAGAGTCCGCCTGCCAATGCAGGGGAAACGGGTTCGAGCCCTGCCTTGGGAAGATTCCACATGCCACGGAGCAATTAAGCCCGTGTGCCACAACTATTGAGCCCATGTGCTGCAACTACTGAAGCCCACGCACCTAGAGCCTGTGCTCCACAACAAGAGAAGCCACGGCAGTGAGGAGCCCGCGCACCGCAACAAAGAGTAGCCCCCACTCACCGCAACTGAAGAAAGCCTGCGCACAGCAGAAAAGGCCCAACACAGCCAATAAAATAAAAATAAATAAATTAATTAATTAATTTTAAAAAAAAAGAACAAATAGGGCTGAATCCAGTAGGTCTGTCTCCCCAACCTCTGCTCGTGCACAAGCAGTCTCTCCCTCTCACGACGGGAGCTCCCTGGGGATGTAGAAGCACTGGACCACAGATGCCATAGAGTGGAACTGACAGCAAATCAGAGCAAATTCCTGGAAGGGGTCACCTGGGGCTCCTAGGACGGGAGGATGGAGGGTGCCAGGTGCCGGGGGCCGGGTGGGGCATGCACAGGGCTGGGGGACGGAGAAGGGAAGAGCCCCCCCGACTCACGTCCCACCTCTGTCCACTCCCCACACAACTGTGCTCAGGAGACCCCCTCCCCTGGCCCCCCCCCCCCAGTGTCTCTCTCCTGCCCCTTCCAGCCAGCCCTCTGGGAATGTCATCTACACACACCAGCCACACTGCACCCACACCACCTCACCCCTCGGGGTGGGCTTTGCTCCTGTCCCTCACCCAGCCAGCTGTGGCCAAAGTCACAGGGACGCAGTGACCCCTGGGGCCCTGGGGATGTCTGGTCCGCTGCCCTCTCAGCAGCATTTGCCCGTTAGGCCTGAAGGATGCTGCGCCCAGATTCCCCGGCCCGGTTCTCTGAGAGCCGGGGTCAGCTCTACGTCTGCGGGGGCCTGGGAGGCCTGGAGTCAGGGCAGGCCCCTGGCCAGGTCTGAAGCATCTCGGAGCCCCACATCTGCATCTGCAAAGCAGGGCCTGTGTCCCCTGCCTCCCGGACAGCAGACTGTGAATTTTGCCAAGTCCAAGGTAGAAGGTGGGGGTGGAGGTGCGCATGGGGGTGCTGCCCCGGCCCTAGGGGCTCATTCTTCCAAGATCCCCGCCCTTGGCAGCTCTCCAGGGCTGGTGCACACGCTGCCCCACAAGGCCCCTGCTGGGACTCGGGGTGGACGGAGGGCAGGGGCTCAGGCACCAGATGAGGGTCCGAGACTTCTGCCCCGACAGCACCGGCCGTGCCTGCCCCAGAGCTCATGGCAGTTCTGTCCTCCGCCTCAGACCGCATCCTGCCCTGATATGAGCGGTTCCATCCCCAAGGCCTGTTGCCAGGTACCTGAGGCCTGGGGCTGGGATAGGGGCCAGCTCAGCCTCCTGCACCTGATCCACTGCCCCAAAGAGCACTGTTCCGGGAGCCAGAGTATGAGCAGGAGCCCAGAGTTGGGCTGGGGGGAGCAGGGAGACCAAGGCCCAGAAGGTTTGAAAGGATAGCTTGGCTGCTGGGCCCCAAGGGACAGCCCCTGCCCTTTAGGAGCCTGAGCCAGAGTCTTCCCGTGTTGCAGTTGCTATGGAAACCAGGACCCCAGGCTTTCATGGCCACCCACCCCCACAAAGCTGGGGCTGGAAGGAAGGTGGGTGGGTGAGATGGGGGGGACCTAGTCCAGGGCTGACTGTGTTCAGTCCTCCCCTTTGGGCTCCAGTGCTCCTGTGGAGGCAGGGAGAGCCCGCAGGGGCCCCGCCCGCGGCAGCGCAGGGATGCTGGGGGGGGGGCCACCGAGGGCCACACAGGCCGAGTGCAGGGGCCATCTGTCCCATCTGCCACAGCCAGGGGCAGGAAGGAGGGACGCTGGGGCCCTGGGGCTGCCAGAGACGCAGGAGGAAAATGCAACAAAGCACCAGGTGTGGGAAGAGTGGGACATGGGGCCTGGATTAATCTGATCTAGAAAAGAAAATCCCTCCTGGTTCCCCCACCAGCCTCTTGTCCAGCAAGCCCACACCGCTGCCTGAATGCTCGGAAGAGGGGAATCTTGGGTTCAGCCCACCACACCTTGCCCGGCCTCCCCCCAGCACCCCAATTCTGAGATTTTCAGGGCCCTGGTCTCAGACAAGCTCTGGAGCAGGAAGGGGGAGAAGGAGGGCTCTAGAGGCTTCTCGGCACAAAACCCTGGCCAGAAACCCCGCTGGCTCTGCTTGTGAGGGTCTTAGTGAGCTCAGCCATGCCCACCGGCCTTGTTCACACCCACGCTTGGTCCTAATTGAGCTTGAAGTTCCTGCTGGAACGGAGGCCCAGGATGCAAGCAAGCGGGTATGCACCCTACTTGGCAGGTGTCAGACGGCACCTGGCCATTGAAGCCCCGAAGCTCAGCTGTCCGGGCAATGCTCCCCACCCTGGACACAGCCCTCTACAGTTTGCCAGTGCTTTCTCATTCATGCTCACATTCAATCCTCCCAACATCCCAAGGAGACAGGCAGAGCAGGCACAGTCATTCCCATTTTACAGGTGAGGAAACCGAGGCTCTGAGAAGGTTTGTGACTTGGACAGCACTGCTGCGGCGGTAGGGCTGGAGGTGGGATTTGCACCCAGATGCAGGCCCTGGGGGAACATGTGGCCCCGGGCCTGGGGGTCTCCTCCTGTGCTAACTCACACGGTGATGGTGACCACGGGCTGGAGAGTCCCGCGTCCCCTGGGAACTGCTGGACGCGCGAGCCGTGAGTGGCCGAGCCTCCGGTGGACAGCCAGTGGGGGGACGCAGCTGTAGCCATGTTGCCTCCTCCTCCAGATACGGGGCCTTCGGGGACTGAGGCAGTGACGCCTGTGGGCTGACACTGATGAACAGATGGAGACTCGGCACATGGATTTGTTCCCCAGTTCCTGGTGAAGAGCACTCCCGGGAAATGGTCTGAGGACCCAGAGGTTCCACCCTGCTGGGCTCCCAGGATCCCCAAAGCTCATCTGCTCCAGTCCTGGAGATGTGGCCCAGAGAGGGAGTCGCCCTGCCCAAAGCCACACAGCATGTCAGGGACCAGCAGGGGCCTGACCGGGTCTGACTGCTGGGGTGGGTCCCCACACTTTGTGGGACAGCCTGGGCCCCCCAGGTCCTCACACCCCCAGGCTCTTGCCGGCTCCTAGGGAGATGCTCTGGGTCCTCTCTGGCCCTCCAGGCACCCCTGGCTCCCGGCAGTTGGCCTTGCTGAGAAGAGCAAGTGGGTGTTCTCTGCCGGCCTTGGGCCATAGCCTCCCCACTGTGCCACTGTGGCTGGAGCTCCGTCTGCCCACTTACCCTCCACCAAGCCTCCCCCGGTGAGGGGGTTGGGGCAGGTGGACAGGCCAAGTCTTGCTCTGAGGATGTTCGGGATACACAAGAGAACAGGTGTTTACCGGTGACTGCTCCTCGGAGCACCTGCGAGCCAGGTGTGCCGCGTCCTGGCCAAGGAGACGATGGGTGATGGTGGCTGGGCGCTCAGTCGGAGAAAGAAGCGGACTCAGAGGGCACCTGGCTGGGCTGGGGGGTGGAGGCCAGTGGTGCCAGAGATGGTCAGCTCTGGGCAGGCTCTCAGGGTGGACGGATGCATGGACACTGCTCACAGGGAGGAGTGTGCCTCTGGGGAAGGGCCAGGCAGTGGACACTGCCTCTCCCCTCGCCACCTCACCCCTGTTCCTCCCTCACCTCAACCTCAAACCTTGTGATCCCCGGGTCTGTCCCTCCAGCATCTGAGCCCACCAAGGTGTGTTCCGTCTCACAAAGCACCGTAGCAAAGAGAAGGACCAGCCCCTCCTGCCCTACACTCCCTGGGCTGCCTGGCCAAGTGGCCCTGCTTCAAGTCCTGGCTGTGCCTCTTCCCAGCCTTGTCACCTGGGGCAGGTGAAGGCTTCCCTGGGCCCCAGTCTTCTCAGCTGAAGAATGGGGACAGTAAACGTATTGGATTGTTGTGTGGACTAACCGATGGTTCTGAGGACCGAGAAGTGTACGTGGCACAGAGGAGGGCCCAGCAAACGCTATTCTAGATGCCCCATAACACAGGCGCAGAGACTGAGGCCAGGAGCGTCTGTACCTGACCCAAGGCCATACGGTGAGTGACCGGTGGAGCTGGGATCCAAACCCCGCACTCCGCCTGCATCACATTCCAAGCAGCTGCACAGCCTGGCCTCGGACCTGGAGTGCTCTGCTCCCGCAGGCATCACAGCTCCAAGAAGAAGACCACCAAGCGGGTGTCAGCCTCACCGCTCTTAGACCCTCACTCATCCAACCAGCGTTTCTGAGCACCTGCCCCGGGCCAGGCCCTTGCTAGGTATTAGCAGCCCCCATGATAGACAAAAGCCTGCCTCCAGGGAATGTCCGTGCTGGAGCGCGGGGCAGGGGGCACCCAGATGACAAAGGAGCACATCAGTAGACGGGCAGAGGGCTGGATGACGGGGAGAGTGAGACGGGGCGGTGGCGGGTGCTGCAGCCTCTTGGGGCAGGTGATGCTCTGCCCAGAGGGCCTGACACAGAGGACCTGAGTGGGCGGAGCTGTGAGGAAGGATTTCCAGCAGGCGGGCAGGTGGGCGGGTGAGCAAGCTTGGGGTCTGGGGGGCCAGATAGGAGCCCATCTGGGGTCAGTTTTATTCACCTCGTCCCTGGGAAGCCAAGCCATTGGGAGGTTTAAGCAGGGATGGGGATGACAGGCCACAGCTCTGCGAGGAAACCTTTCCCTGGGGAGGCACTTTGGTGACTTTTGGTTTTAACCCCTACCTCATGCTGGGCCCTGGGTTGGCGGAACCCGAGGGCCCCACCAGGCACTGTCTGCCCACTGGTGGATCCTATGACTCCCTCCCAGAGCCTCAAGGGAGGTGGGCCTGGACTGGGCCCCCCCAGAGAGGCCCAGATATCATCAACAATATCATTATCATTGACCCCAGACGCTGATGCCCAGGGCAGAGCCCCTCATGTGGGTGGGAACGGAACGCTACCCGTGAGCTGAGGGTCAGCCGACCCGGCTGCAGGTTCCAGGCCAGCCTTCTGCTCCCCCCACCTTTATAGGGGATGCTCTTTCGCCCCCATCCCCCTGCCGTCCAGCCCTCTGCACCCCCACCCCGCCCTTGTTCTTGGTCCCCAGGCCCCAGGGATGTGGCAGAAGAACTCAGACAGTCCCTATTTCTCCCCATGAAGCGCGGGCCTCAGAGGTGGGAGTGCCCAGCGCTTGCTGGGTAGATTTCTTGCCAGAGGAGCAGATAAATTGCCATCTGCGCCCTCACTCTGCGGCTTGTCACTTCCAGTTTAACAAGACCCCACATGCCGATGCAGCCAGCCCGCCACACGGCTGTCTGCCAAGCTTCCTTACCCTTTTCCGTCTGCCTCCGCTGGCTGGGCCCCTGGAACGTGGCTCCCATCCCTGCCAGGTGCGGTCCTGAGAGGCTGGGGTGCTGGGGACCGCTCTGTGTCTCACCGGCCATGTGGCCCCGGTCTGGGCACCCTCCCTGGGCCTCTGCTCCCTCCATTGGAACGTGCACCAGGAGGCCCAGCTCTCAGCTTGCAGGGAGCCGTCCCTCTGCTCCCATCAGGGGACCCAGGACCTTCCAGCTCATCAAACCCTGACATGTGAAGCCTGGAAGGGCTCTGCACCTGCCCAGCACGCCTGGAGCCCCTCAGAGGCCTCGATATCCACTGGTCCCTGGGAGACTCTAAGCCCTTTCCTTTGCTTGGAGGCTGACCTCTCTTCCCCCTGGCCAGGCCAGATTCTACTGAGTTCTCCTGGGCCAGCCAAAGGCCTGGGCAAACTTCTGGAAGTAAAGCCTGTGCCTCTGAGCCCTGGGCCAACACCCACACACCTGAATCCCAGCTTCCGACATAGATGGACAGGGTGGCAGCAATGCATGTGGGGGGCAGAGCCTCAGCCCTGCAGCTCTCTCCCTCCTTCTGTGTGCCCTACTCCCACTCCTACAAAGCTCCGGCTGCCTCTGGGTGGGGACATGGGGACAGGAGGCCAGAACAGGACTCAGAAGAGCCAGGCCTTCACATCAGACCACCAGCAGCCCATTCCTCCCTGCCTCAGTGTCCTCATCTGTCCAATGGGGCTTGGAGGGCCTCTTCTGCAGAGGTGCAGGGGGAATCAGGCTTTTGGCTGACTTCCTGCCAGGTCACTGGCGAGCGGCTCACGGCAGCATTTAGGAAACATCCGCTCTTGCCAGGCACAGGCCAGCCGCCCAGGTGCCCTGCCAAGCGCACAGCAAGTACAGTAACTACGGATCCTCACTGTGTGCTCCACTGCTCAGAACCGTCCTGTGTGAGAGGGTCCCCTTGGGACTCCCCTGGTGGCACAGTGGTTAAGAATCTGCCTGCCAATGCCGCGGAAACAGGTTCGATCCCTGGTCCGGGAAGATCCCACATGCCGCGGAACAACAAAGCCCGTGAGCCACAACTCCTGAGCCCGTGCTTCTAGAGCCCGTGCACCGCAACAAAGAGTAGCCCCCGCTCGCTGCATCTAGAGAAATCCCACGTGCAGCGACAAAGACCCAACACAGCCTAAAAATAAATTAATTAATTAAAAAAAAAAAGTGTCCCCTTGCTTCAAGACTATGGCAAAGTGTCCATGCTTGTCCCCAGTTCACAGGGCAGCACAGAGGCTGCTTCTGCAGGTACTCCTACTCCTTCTGTGGCAGCTGGCATGTTCTCCAGGGCTCGTCAGGGTTTGTGCAGTAATAACCAGGCAGCGTCTCTTCTTTGTCAAGAACACAATGGGATGGGATACTACTCAGCCTTATAAAAGGGGATTCTGACATGGGCTACCACGTGGATGGCCCTTGGAGACATCGGAGGGTTCTGTTCCTCAGCCTGGGGGTGGTCCACACGCAGGTCCTCACGTTGGAAAACTTCAGTGAGCCGGACACTAATGCCTTGTGAGCTTTTCAGGGTGGATGTTGTACTTTAGTAAAAAATGGTCAAAACTAGAAACAAACAAAAAAGCTGGGTTGCAGGAATGAGTGAGACTCATGAGTTCCACCTGAGGAGGTGCAGCCCCTGCCCCCCCCACCCAGCAGGATGCAGGAAGCACGGGGGGGGGGGAGGGGAGGCAGGAGGGGGGGTGTGGCCCTCCAAGCCCAACGTCCTGGGTAGATCCCAGCTGGGCCACTTGTCTGGGCCTCAGTTTCTCCCTGTGCAAACGGGGTGAGGACTTGGACTCCGAAGGAGGGGTTCATCGAAGCCAAGCGTGTGGTTTGCTGCCCCCGTGGGCAGAGGGGACCCCACGCTGCTTGCACATCTCCTTCCCCAGGCTGCCCCCAGGTTCCCAGGCTGCGGTGAGCCCTGGAGTGGCTGGGAACAGTCCCCAGGTGCTGGCCCCTGCCAGCTGTGTCCTGCGGTCCCCTTCCCCAGCTGTCGGGGGGCCCAGGCAGCTCTGCCGGGCTGTGCACTCCATGTGCTCCTTAGCTCAGCAGAAAGGCCCCCTCCCAACTGGCCCTTCTGCTCTCGTTACCAGCGGACGCTGGGGTGGGGAGGGGCTCTGACGGCCCCCATGAGGCTGTGGGGACCATGGGCTAACAAAGGCCACTTCCCCAGCCCCCTGGGATGTGGCCGGCAGCCTATAATATGGGTCGGGAAGTTTCCTGTTTGCTGTAGGTGTCGCTGAGGCCAGTCCATTAGGGACAAAGGTGGCTCCTGCCTGTCTGGGCCCTTCATTTGCTGAATTTCACCGGAAGGTGGAGTCGTCCCAGGCCCGGAGCTCAGGCCTGACTTTGAACCATCTGTGAATAATAAGAGAGTAGACACTCAGGCAGAGAGAGGACACTCATGGTGTCACATGGTCTGGGAGGTCCAGGCCAGGGATGGTGAATCTCCGGCCCTAAGAGAGGGGACAGGGTGTCCAGGATCAGACCTCTGGGCAGGGGTGGAGGCAAGACGGTGTCAGGTGGGTCAAGTGCAAATCCTGGGATGACAAGGAACCCCCTCCTCTGTACATGGAGCCTGAACCACCAGAGCAGGGATGCCCGCGGGCATTGTGGGGTCCAGACCCACTTTACAGATGGGGAAACTGAGGCCCAGAGGTGCGAAGAGACTTAAAGGTCTCGCACAGAGTCCTTGGCAGAGCTGAAATGGACTCAGCCCTGCCTCCCGATAAAACAAACCAGCCAAGTGGCCGGCGGTGCCGAGTGTAGCACAGAACAGAGCAAGTCTGGATTCACGGTGGGGGCAGGGGCAGGAGCCAGGGGGCTGCTGGGGGCAGAGCGGGCCGGGACTTGGGAGCCAGAATTGGGAGTTTTGACTTATTCTAGTAGCCACCTTCCCAGTCATGAACGTGGGTGAAGCGGGGAGAGACATTTACCATGGGGCCTCGACTGCCGGCTCAGACAACTGGGGACAGGTGGGGGATGGGGTCCAGGGTCCAGGGTCGTCTGGACGTTGTGCATCTAGAGGCCAATGAGGCATCCAGGTGGACACGCTGAGGAGGAGGCTGCAGGAGTCAGGACAGGGAGAGGGCCCTGGGAGGGACGCATCCTTGGGAACCTCCAGACTGGACGAGAAGACCAGGGAGGGCACGTAACTCGTAGCGAAGAGATCCAGCGACCATGCCCTGGGGCCACCAAGGTTTAGGGGTTGGGGGGATGGGGAGGCGCCAGCTGAGGAGACTAATGGCGCAGCCAGGGAGGTAGGCAAGAAGCACGCAAGTGTGGGTCCCCGGGGGCCAAGGGCGGCCAGCACGCCCAGGAGGGAGACAGTGGCTGTGCTGCTGGGAGACACAGCCGGGCAAGAGCAGAGAAGCAGTCACAGCTCAGGACGCCAGGCGGGGACCGGGGGCCTCGATGAGAGCATCTCCTTAGAGTGACGGGGTGATGGGACGGCCACCAGATGGGCTGAAACCTGTGGCGAGGGGGCAGTGGCCGGGGGCAGCATTTCCAGCACCTTGGCTGTGAAGGACGCCAGAGGAACGGCTGGATAAGGGAGCCCCTTTCTCCTAGGGGCCGGGAAATGCAGCGTGCTTGTGTGCCCATGGATCGATCCAGGAAAGGGGGAGGTTGGGTGATGCGGGAAGGAGGGGGGAAGGCTGCTGGGGGGAGGGGAGAACTCGGTCTGCATCGGGGCAGGGACATGCGTCTGTGCAGAGAGTGGGTACGTGGGCCGGGCAAGGACCGGCCTGACCTGGTTGCTTCTGGTTCTTCAGTGAAGAACGAAGCAAGGTATCACCAGCTGAATGTGGGACGTGGGAGGTGGGAAGGAGGGAAGGTGTGAAGCAGGCCTTTTGGAGAGCGGTGGGTAGGGGGAGAAATGTTTCCATCACGTGTTCTCACTCCCACACGCACGTACAGAGCTGGCGCTTTCCCTCTACATAAGTTCATACTAGAAGTACGCTTTCTGGGATGTCTTCCTGTAACATCTCACGGCATCTTTCCCGAGTAGGATACACAGACCCACAGTCTCTGCACACGTGCCATGGGGTGATGACCAGGCAGCTCCTTTGAACAGTTAGGTGGCATTGGCTTCTCTCTACGACAAGGGATGCTGTAACAAAACACACAGTTGTCTCGGGGCACCTGATGAATATTTTATACGAGGGGCTCTAACTAGTGATCTTTCTCACTCAAGAGGGGGCGTGCATTTATGATTTTGATGCTGCTGGCCTTTCACGAGGAGCAGGAACGTTGAGAGTGCTGGCTTCCCTGACAGCAAAGTCACAACCCTTTCTTTGTTGGCGTTCTGATGGGTGAGAACTACTTGTTTTAATTTTCCATTCCCTGATCACCAGTGAAGGTGAACATATTTCTTATTTTTCACTTGTTCACTATTTTACCCCTTTTTCTATTGTTTGTGTTTTTCTTACGGCTTTCTAGCACACTTCCTACAAAAAGAAGGCATTAAGCTTTTGTTATATATGTCGCAAGAGCCTTCTCTTCCTTTGGCATATGTCTTTTTCACTTTGTTTTCATTCTTTTGCTATATAGGAGTTTCCACTTTTATGCAGACAGTCTTGTCAGCCTCTCTGTGGTGGGAACTGTTGTGTGTCTCCCAGATGCTCCTTGAGACTAACGTGCCCATCCCTACGGCTGCCCCAGAGAACGGGCCCCTCCAGGGCTCACCCCCCTCCCAGCGGGCGGCCCAGTGACTGACCGGCTGAGGCCCCAGGTTGGGACACCCCTGGAGGGACCCCCAGCCCTAGAGCGCCTGCAGCTTCAGTTGGGGAGAGGGGAGCTCTTCCTCACATCTCCGCAGAGACATGGTGTGCTGTGTGCAGGGCTCCCACAACCTAGCATCACAAAGCTCGTGGCTTAAAGGAACAGAACATTTTCTGTCACAGCCCTGGAGGCCAGGGGTCCGACGTCGAGGCGTCTGCAGGGCTGCACTCCCTGCAAGCACCCGAGGGGAGACTCCCTCCTGCCTCCTCCAGCTTCTGGGGGCTGCTGGCATCCCCTGGTTTCCCTTGACTGTGGTCACATCACTCCAGTCTCTGCCTCTGGGGCCATATGGCCTTCCCTTCTCTGCCTGTGTCCTCTCCTCTTCTGCTTCTTAGAAGAATATTTGTCATTGGGAATTTCCTGGTGGTCCAGTGGTTAGGACTCTGCGTTTTCATTGCCAAGGGTGTGGGTCCAGTCCCTGGTAAGGGAACTAAGATCCTGCAAACCACATGGCACGGCCAAAAAAACAAAACAAAACAAAACAAGAACACACCATTGGATTTGGGGTCCTCCCAGATAATCCAGGAGGAGACCATCTGAAGATTCTTAACTCAATCACAACTGCAAAGACCCTTTTCCAAATAAAGTCACAGCCAGAGGTCCCAGGGGTGAGGCTGTGGACGTATCTTTGGGAGCCACTGTTCAAACCACAGCAGGCATCTACCAAGAGCCCTGCGCCCACTTGAGCCTTCTGTGCTAAATCCCCATCTTGGTTTCCAGGGAAGCCAACCCCAGATGCAACCCCTTCTCCAAACTTTTGGGACTGAGGGATGCTCAGGAGAAGAGGGTCCAGGTCCCAGGCCCTCACCTGTCTGGTTGTGCAAATTTGGGCAAGAGCCTTCCCCTCTGGAGAGGCCAGGTCTGTTGTGAGTGAAATGATTGTGTTAGATGCTGGTTAGGGTTTTCTGGCCTCTTGTGACCTGATGATGCTCCCACACCAGGACCATTCCCACTCAGGTCTTGTGCAGCTCCTGCCTCCCGGGGTCAGTGGGAGTGAGACCGGGGAGAGGAAATGCCCCCTGGCCTGGCCCTGGAAAGCCAGCACCGGCTTGGAGAGCTGAGACCCGGCTCCTCCCGTCCCACTGCCCGCTGCCCCAGAATAGCTCTGATGTAATTCATAATTGTCTCTTTCTCCCACAATGAAAGCCACCAAGCGAGAAAAAGGGGTTTCTTTTCTAAAATTGCTTTTCTGCACTCTTTGACAGACCTGTGTGCCTGCACGTAATTAATTCACAGCCGGGTGACCGGGTCAGCCACTCAGCTGGGAGAGAAAGCTCTAGAGAAAAGTGGAGACACGCAGTTACAGCTGGAAATGAGATCGTCCGGCCGCCCAGACCTGCCGCTGCTCACAGACCAGAATAAACATCTACAAATCCCGCCTGTCGGAAACTTGGCCTCCAAGGCTTTGAACTTCTTAAGTCGTATCAGCACAGAGACCCAGAGAAGTCCGACTGGAGGAAACCTTTTAAGGTTTTCCTGAGATTTCTCAGACCTCCCGGAGGCCTGGAGACAGGTGTTTCAAACCAAGCATGGCAGTGAGGATTTTCTAGGTCACAGAGTGAGTCCTGGTCTCCTGTCAGCTTTCTGGGTCACCTTGATTGGATGAAATATGCTAGATTGTTCTCCTCTTCTGTAAGGTGGGATAATACTTCCTAAATTGCAAGTCGATTATAAAGACCAAAGATCTGCTTTGAAATATCTAATCATTTCTCTCCGGCAATTACCTGTAAGGACTTTGTCCTGGTGACTCACTGGTCAAGGCAATTCTGTGTAGCATGGGAAAGTGGGACCAACACTAATCGCCACCTATAAGGGCTTGTTAGGAAAAGGACAGACCATTTATGTGGCCAAAGACTGTGCAACCAAGAAAAATCATCTTGCAAAAAAATACCATTGCTGTGAGAAAAATAAGCAAGACTCTGAGTATGGTGATCCCATCAGGGGAGGGGACAGACACGAAACCGACCGAGGCGACCCCCCACTCCCACCCGGAGTGCCAGTCTGCAGACCCCTCCCAAGCCACACTCTTGGAAGTCCTAGAACAGAGCCTTCTGTTTTCAGTGATTTTTATTTGCCTTATTTGAACTGAGAGTAGGGAGAGGGCGACAGAACACGATCTGGACTTTATCTGATCTACATGGAAATAGTAACAGCCAATGTTTATTAATATTGGCTGGGTACCAGGCACGGTTCTCATGCTGTACACACCGTATTCCAGTGAGTCAGAGATGCTGCCTGTTGTGAGACGCTTGTATTTTATGTACCCTTACGAATTTTTAAAAAACTGACAATTTGTGAAACAAAAAGATGGTTCCTAGCATCAATTCCATGTCATCTACTAACGCATCTATTCTTCACAGCGTAACTTCAAGGCGGGAAATGTTACCCTCATCCTATAGATGAGAAAACTGAGGCTCAGAGACATTCAGAGTTACTTAGGTGGCAGAGCGGGGACTTGACCCTGGGCCATTGTGGCCTCTGCTGCGTTCATTTTCCAACGGGCACCTTGACTCGGGGGCAGGGAATCGGGGGATAGATGTGGTTGGAGGAGGCGGGGAACCCAGGCAGCAGGCCGGGAATCCCGGGGAGACAATGCTCTCACCCTTCTTCCTTAGCACCCCTCCTCTTCTCCCTCCGCTCAGGGCTCCAGCCTTCTGCAAAGGAGAGGGTCCCCCACCCATTGCCAGGGGGTCCCCCCCATACAGCTACAGGTTGCTTCACACCAGAGCTGACATTTTTCTTGGATTCTTTCAGAGTTGGAAGACTTAAGGCAAGGCGGGCAAAACGCTTTCACCTCAAATGCCAACCCTGATCCATCTGCAGAAGCCTGGGAAAGTGTTGAGACGAATTCCGAGGCCCAGTTGGGACCCAGGGAAAGCTTCCTGGCCCCATCTCCAAGGGCACCAGCAGACGAGAGGTGAGACCAGTGTCAGGCGTTTCCCAGGCCTGGGCTAGGGAAAAACTGGGACACCTTAAATATAAGAGGACCCCCCAGAGACCCCCACATCATGCCCAAGAATAGTTAAGTGGCCTCCCCGAGATCAGGTTTATGCCCTTGGCCTCTCTGTAGCTTCACCAGCGGAGCCCAGACGTGGGAGGAGGTGAGAAAGGAGGGCCGTCCAGTGTGGTCAGGGCCCTCCTGGGGTCGCCCCGCAGCCTGGGGAAGGGGTGCCAGCTCGCGTTTCACAGACGACACTGTGCGGAGTCGGCTGCCCCGGGTGACTATTTCACTGCTATCATTAGCCCGACGTCCCCACTGCTGGGGAGAAGGATGAGGGGTGTGAGGGTGAGGCGGTGTGACTGAGAGCTTGACTCACACTCCAGAAATCCCCCACCCCAGGGAGGGGCTCCCTTCCTCGTGCCGGGCGGGCTGCCCACTTGTTCTAAGGGGGCCTGGGCTCCACATCACCTTTCCACGGCGCAGGAATCGTCCCCGTCTCCCTGACGATAGGCACGTGCACAGCCTGCTGGAAGCACCTCTGCACCTTCCCCCTTTGTCCTCGCTGCGCGCAGGGAGATGAGGCCTCACGGTCATCCCTCATCCTTCCCGCCCGCCGGCAGGATCCGGCTCTGAAGCACAGGTGGGATTTGAACCCAGGGCCGGCCGACATCCCCTCCGCCACGTCCTCAGTGCCCCCCCCCCGTCTCACGCTCCTCCCAGCCAAGGGCCAGGGAGGTGTCCTTGCAGAAGCTGGTTCCAGAACATTCCAGAGATGGTTTTAGGGGACACATTCTCATCTTTAAGAAAGAGCTGGTGTAAATTTCCCTGGTGGTCCAGTGGTAAGGACTCCGCGTTCTCACTGCTGAGGGCCCGGGTTCGATCCTCGGTCAAGGAACTGAAATCCCACAAGCCACGGCGAGGCCAAAGGGAAAAGAGAGCTGGTATTTTTGAGGATGGGCAGACTTTTGAGGGTCCTGTCAGCCAGCCCTGGGTGCCTGTGTTCACCCTCCCCCCTCTCCTCGGGGCCACAGCAGAGGAGAAAAGGGCAGAACAGGGGAGGCGGGAGGTCTCTGGGCCCAGCCCCAGCTGCACCTCCCCCCCCAACCTCCCCGAGGGTCTTAGGCTGAGATCAGGCTTCACAGCAAGTGAGACTTCTTATTTCCTGACTGCCTCTGGGAACGGCGGAAAACAAATATCAATTATGGGTAAAATTGTCAGTTGGAAGAAAGCTGTTGCTCTCCATTTAGAATTTACAAACAGTCAATTAAGCCTGCAGTGAGGAGCACGCTGTGGTCCGGCCCGCCCAGGGAGAAGGCAGAGCAGGGCCCGGGGACCCCTCCTCCGGGGGTTCCAGGGCACATCCAGATCCTCAGTCCTGGGTGCACCTTCGAGGCTCGGGGGCCGCTCCTGACAGTACTGATGCCGGCCGCTCCCAGCACTTTCTGTGTGGTTTTGAGTGGGGGTGGGGAGAGCCCAGGGACTGGCAGATTTTTATGGACGCTGGTGATTCCTCTGTGCAGCTAGGGTGCTGCGTGGACTGAAGACCTGACCACCGCCCACTGGTGCCAGGCCTGCCTGATCCCCCTCGCCCCGTGACCTTCCTATCTCCAGGGGTCCCAAGTGAATCCCCTTCCTCTAGGCTGCACCCCAATGTGGGCTGTAGGATGCAGTGCCCAGTCTTGGTTTGATCTCACAGCCTCATTCCCATCCACCCACCCCCTGGGACCGGGGACTCTGAACCCAGCTCCAAGCCTGTATCCTGTGTCCTGTTCTGTGTCCCCTGTTTCAGCCCTGACTCGGGCACCTCCAGCTCTTTCCTCTGTCCTGGACCCAAGGGTGGGAGCATTATGAAGGCTGTCGATAGACACAGCCCAATCAGGAAAGGGTTTTGTTTCATTCCATCTGGAGCAGAAAGAGTGAGAGTGGGGAGGGAGCGGGGCTGCTTGTTGGTGGAAGGTAGCAGCAAGGCAGATGGCAGAAGGCGGGTGAAAGGCATGAGGTGCAGGATGGATTTCTACCTTCGCTTTCAAGGAAATGACTCTATTCAGGACATAAGGGTGCCAAGCAGGTGTCAGAGGAAGGGGAGGGGCCAATTAAATCCTTACAAGGAGCCAAGTGTGTCAGGCCTGCACCTGGCCCCTGGACACCACGGGGAAGAAGACACACCCACTCCTGCTCCCTGGGGCCCGGGTTCTACTTGGGAAGACAGAGAATAAACAAATAAACCCGCTAGCAAGCATGATCATTTCAGATGTCAATCAGCGTTGTAAGGAAATTAAACAATGGGGAGGTGGAGAAGCCTGTGAGTTTCCTTACAAAGACTGGACTGGGAAATCTCTGACGCGGTGATTTGGAACTGAGACCTGAATAACCTGTCATGCAGAGATCTGGGCTCAGAACATTTGGCAGAGGGAGCAGGTGCAAAGTCCCTGAGGCAGCAAAGAGCTTGACATGCTTGAAGAACAAAAGGAAGGTCTCTGTGCCTGGAGATTAAGTGATGGTGGAGCATGAGGGTGAAATCTGAGAGGGATGTAGGGGTTGCAGAACCTTGAAGACCAAACGGAGAACCTGAATTCTATTCTAAGTAGACTCAGAGGCCAGGGAATGAAGCCTCTTCCATTTGGCCAAGATGGAATAACTGGCACCAGGCCATTCCTTCCACAGTCAGCAATTATGAAATTGGGTTAAAATATGAGGCAAAGCCTGGCAGGCAGTGGGCAACAGACAGGGCAAGACTGTTATCCTTGAAAGAAGGAAAGCCCACAGGAGTGCCCACGATCACCAGTTCTCTTCCGGGGACAATTTCCTGGGTGCAGCATAGGGGCCTGGGGCCTAACCCAAGCTTAGTGGTTGTGGTGAGCTGAGAAGACAGCAGTTAGAGGTCAGGACAGCCAGGACCAGCAGAGGAAGATATCAGAGAGGAGCTGGGCAGATTTGGGGCCCAGAAGTCAATGCAGGGTCTCTCCATGAGTCCACGGCTGGAGGATGCACTGTACATGCTCAGAGCCAGACCATCCAAAACTTTCAGAGCGTGGACCCTAGGGGACTGAAAGCAAACTGGAAACACTAGAGATCTGAGCTGAACCGGGGGAAGAACAGGGGAACACTGAAATTCCAGCTTGGCCAGAAAGGAGAAATCCTCACAGTGTGTTAATTCTCTCAACATCCAGCTAAGACCCCAGAGAGGCTATGTCTTAGGAGTAGAAAGCATGTGTTAGGGTAGATGTTACACTGGACTCCTTCTAATAAAGCCTAAACCAAGTCCCCAAAATATCTGAAAAAACAAACAAACAACCAAAAACAACCAAACCAGAGTTCAGAGGTAACTCCTGCCAACTAAGAGGAACTGAGGAATGCTTTAGTTTTCTCCATATCTACACAAACAAAGTGTAAACCGAGTCTACATAAGTTCAGAGTCATCAGCTGGTAATTTAACTGCCTGCTAAAACAGGAAACACTCTTCAGAGGATGATCGCAGAGTCCAATATCTCTATAATACGTTGTTCACGATGCCCAGATCCAATAGAAAAATCACTAGATACACAAAGAAACAGGAACAGGAGATTGACAGTTAAGGGGAAAAGCAGGAAATAGAAATTCACTTGAGATGGCTCCAATGTGGGGCTTAGCAAAGACTTTAAAGTTGCTATTACAAATATGCTCAAAGAATGAAAGGAAAAATGTCTTTAAGAAACGAAAGTATAGTATTAATGAGTGAACAGGTAGGAAAACTCAGCAGAAGAATGAAAACTATTAAAAAACGCAAACTCTAGAACTAAAAAAGTACAATTACTGCAATGGAAAATTCACCGGATGGGCTTCACCGTGAATTAGAGATGATGGGGGAAAATACAGGGACCTTAAAAACAGACCAATAAAAATTATCCATACTTAAGAACAGAGAGTTTTTTAAAATGAAGACAAATGAAAGGGCTGAGAAACACAGTCTTTTCCACAAAGAGTGCACCTGTTCTGACCTGGGCCCTGGGTTCCTGCCGATATATTGTTGGTACCCTTGCCCCCAGGCCCCATCTTTGGGCCGGATGACCCTGACTGAGCGAGGGTGGGCTCAGGGCAGGAGCAGGCTGAGCCACGGAGGAGCCACCTGTGCGGAGGCCCAGCAGGGCAGGGATCCAGGAGAAAGGACACCGGGGCTGTGTGTCTTCCCTCTTCCTCCAGATCATCAGATTGGCAGTCAATATCCGTTGATCACTTGGTGTGTGCCAAGCAGTGGTCGTTGCTGACCACACAGAAGTGAACAAGACAGACAGGGGCCCTGCTTTCTTGGCCTGACCTTTCAGAACGGGGGCAACCCGCAGTTCATAAGTAAACAGATGAACTGTTTATGATGGGGATTGATGCTGGTGTGCTTGGGAGTAACATCCAAGCACTCGAACACACCTGGCAGTTGGGAAGTGCTGGCCTTTCTCACTCAGGAGAAGGGGTTTAATGGCACAGGGTGGGTTCTACTGAAGGTTTCAAAAGCCCAGATACGTGGTCATAAGGCACAGAGGTGGATCAGAGCCCCCAAGGCTGTGAGCAAAGCCTCTGCTCCCTGAGCCACTGAAATGGGAAAGGGCACAGCTGGAGAGCATGTATTGTGTCCATGGAAGGGCTGCCGTAACAGGTAGTGAGCTCCCCATTACTGGAGGTATGCAAGCATTCACCACCACCAGGAAGGCTGCCAAAGGGACTCAAGTGGCACAAAGGAATAGAGAGGCTGCCAGTGTGGGGGGTGATGGGGCATAGGCATCTAACTCTGAGCCTCCTGGCCTTGGCTTTCTCATCTGTAGAATGGACCAGCAGATGGGCCTGAGCTGGAAAACCTTCTCAACCCACAGCCGGAGATCATGCGGGCGGCACTGCAGGCCCTCCTCTGCCATCGCTTTCCGGGCTTCAGACTCTGCTTGCTGGCCACTCGTGGTTCCACTCACGGGGCAGGGGGCCCTCCTCCTCAAACCCTCTTGGCCCTCAGGCCCAAGTGTCCCCCAGCAGCCTCAGGATGAGTTGCTCCCTGTGGTAGGTGAGGTCAGTGCCCCACCCTCCTCTTCTCAGTTCATCCTCACCAGCCTCATGACCCCACAGAGGGGCCAGGCCAGCGCCAGGGAGCAGAGGGCATCACGCTGGGTCCTACATGGGGGACAAGGCCGAAAGGGGCAGAGTGACGGATGCTCAGATCCTAGAGGGCTCCCTGGAGGAAGGGGCAGACTCTCTTCCTTCCCTCTATGTCTTCCCCTCTCTCTCCTCTCTTAGGACCCTAGCTGGCTGTCCCTCTCAGTGTCTCTTGGCCACCTCTTTGTTCCAGCCTCTCCTCTGTGCCGCCTCCGTCTGTCTGTCTGTCTCCTGCTCTCCCTCCTTCTGTCTCCACCTCTTTCTGTCTGGACATCCCTCTCTATTCCCGTGTTTCTCTCCATGTGTCTCTCGCCTTGTCTTGAGGTGTCTCCGTCTATTCCATCCCCTTCCCCCCTCTGACAAGTGACAGGGCGGCAAGATGAGGCTAGAATTAGACCAGCAGCTGGGAGGCCAACTGCCATCACTCTTTCCTCTCCACTTAGGGCCTCCATCCTGGGGGGCGGGGGGGTGGTGGTGGTGGATATTCAGTGGAGGACCAGTATTAGAAACCCTGAGTTAGCCCTGGGTCAGAGAGCTGTGGCAGTCAGATCACAGACAGCTGGGGTGTGTCCTGGCTGGGGTGGGGGCACTGGAGAGCAGCCAGTGGCCCACCAGGTGCCCAAATGCAGGGCAGGCAGGACTCACGAGTGGGGGTGGGTGCTCGGGGCTCTGTCCGTAGAGGGTGACCGGCTCCAGGCTTTCTCTGATGCTCAGCCCAGGGCACAGACCCCAGGGCTCAGGCCGAGTCCTGTGAGCAGGGGCAGGGCCTCGGGCCGCATGGGTGGTAGGGATGCTGCCAGCACGTGGAGCAGCCAAAGCAGGTCAGGCTGGGATCGTGCAGGCTGCAGACCCCGGAGGAGCTGGGAAGGGGTCATGCCTCTCGTCTTTTCTATCTCAGCTTTCAGGCTCTGCTGCCCTGTCCTCTGCTTCTCAGTATCTGGAATCTCCTGGTTTATGCATTGTCTGATGCAGGCCCTGCAAGGTAGGACCTTTATCCCCCTGTCTCCTTGGGACCCCCAGCACCAAGGAGAAAGCCCGTACACAGTAGGTGCTCCACAGTGTTTGTCGGTTGCAGGGAGGGATGGCGGTGGATGAAAGAACCCATCCATCCTGGGTTTCCCTGGTGGTGCAGTGGTTAAGAATCCGCCTGCCAATGCAGGGGACACAGGTTTGAGCCCTGTTCCAGGAAGATCCCACATGCCTCGGAGCAACTAAGCCCATGCACCACAACTACTGAGCCCACGTGCTGCAACTATTGAAACCCTCTTGCCTAGAGCCCATGCTCCACAACAAGAGAAGTCACCGCACTGAGAAGCCCTAGCACCACAATGAAGAGCAGCCCCCACTTGCCACAACTAGAGAAAGCCAGTGCACAGCAGTGAAGACCCAACGCAGCCAAAAATAAATAAATAAATAATAAAATAAATCTTAAAAGAAAAGTAAAATGGGGATACTGATTGAAACAAAGAAACAAAATCATCATTATTTCAAAAAAAAAAAAAAAAGAACCCATCCATCCTTTTACCAAATGGTCCTTGTCACAAGCCCCAGGTGTCGGCAGGAAGCAAGGGACCAGGGTGCACAGGTAAAGGGCTGGGCTGGGAGGGGCTATTCCCCGCCTGGCTGGATGGACCGTTTCCATCAATGCATCACGGTGACGGTTTGTAATCTGCTGTACTCATTTTGCTCACGCTATGGACATTTGCCCAGAATATTAAATATTATTCAGAAAACAGTTTCAAATGTCTGCCCAGCGTCACATCACGTTGATGGACCCAGTTCACTGAGCTCTTCTTTTAGGGGATTCATTCATTTGACCAATGAGCAAGAACCGAAGGCCCTCGCAGCCCTGCATGAGCAGTGGTCCTGCCCATGGTGAGTTTCTACCCCGATGGTAGAGCCAGGGACACAGATTCTCTTGGACGGGCGCCGGGAAGAACGGAGGCCCCAAGAGAGAACTGGGGAGACCTGCCTCAATGGGGCGTGGCAGGGGGACCAGCGGCTCCAGAGTGCAGCCGGCTCCTCAAAGGGACCCCTGGCTGGGCCTGGTCAGCCACCCTAGGGATGGACGGTCTTGGTTAAGATGCCAGACCCTCTCCTGCTTGCAAGCAGGCCCGGGGCCTGGAAGGGGTCCCAGATGGGCTTACATCTGTCTTCTGGGGAGGAGAATCCCATGGCTGCAGCTGCATCCCAGCCTCCAGGCAACCTGCCTGTCCCCCAGGGCGGGAGCATGGGGGTGGGTGTTCCCAGTCCCCAGCCCTCTCAGGGCACTGGGAGACCAGCCAGCCGATTCCCAATGTACAGGAGAGGTGGTGTTCACCTGGGGGGCTGCAGAGGAACGGCGGGCACCCCAGGAGCAGGAGGGTAGAGGTGTAGGCAGGACACCTGGGTCTGCACGTCTGTAAAGGGGCCACACCCACTGGGTGAGGGGCAGCCCGGCCCACACTCTGCATTGAGGATAAAATACACTCAGCAGACACACACGTGCATACACGCACACGCGCACGCACACACACGCACACACACAGATCGGGACACTCTTTCCCTAGGAGCTGAGAAAGCAGATGAGTAGATGCTGATGGCCCACTGCGTGCCTGGCACCTTCCCCTTTGCCCCTGCAGCTCCGCCAACTCCAGGAGCGAGAATCATTGCCTGGCTTGACAGAGGGGAGAGCAAGGCCCCGAAAGGTCAAAAGCTGTGCTGGGAATCGGCAGACGTGCTTTCCAAAAAAAAAACAAACAGATGACTGGTTCAAAAGGACAAAAAAACAAAAAACAAACAAAAACAAAACAAATCAAAACAAACAAACAAACAAAAGCTGTGCTGAGGCCTCCTGCATAGAAATGTCCAGAACCGGGTCGAATCCTCGCTTGGGGGTTCCTGACAGATTCAGAAGGCAGAGCTGCCCCACAGTGGGTCCTGACAGCTCATCCGTGGCTCTGGGTCTGCGAAGGAGATGAGGTTTACAGTGCCCGGCGAGGGCAGGGTGCAGGGCCAGTGCCAGACAGGCAAAGGGGAGTGTTCCAGGGTTGGCTGTCGGACTCAGGTGGGACGGGGAGTGAGCCGGGCTTCAGCTACCTCCGTCCCCAGGGAGCCCTGGCACTGCCACCATCTGGCAGGGGCCCTGGGCCGGCTCCTCTCCTGTCTAGACCTTGGGCAGCAGGTCTATCGAGTGTACTTACTCCCGCGACCTCGCAGGTCACGAGCAGGCTATTAGTGCTACCGGGAGGATGAGCACGTGGTCCCCTCCTTACTAAATATTTCCTGAGCAGCTACTATGTGCACCGACTATGGAATAGACACGCTGGAGTATGATGGTGAACAAGACAGACAAGGTCCCCGCCCTCCTGTGACATCGGTCCGGCTGGGGAGACACACAGAATAGACGGTTGTGGCTCTCCCTCATTCCATCCCGCTCTCTGATCGCAGCCCTGCTCCGGACGGGTGTGCCCACTGCCCCCTGATCTTCCCGAAGAAGAAACTGAGGCAGCCCGGGGGGTGGTGGGGGGAGGGGGGGAAGCGCCTTGCCCAGGCTGAATCCCAGCCTGGCGCCGGAATCAGGGGCCATCCTCACCAGACGGTCTCGGAGACCCCCAGTCCAGCCCCCGCATTTCTTGTATGAGAACACTGAGGACCACGTCCTTTAAAGCCTCTGTCTCTCTCTTCTAGAATATTCCCAGTAAGCAGCAGCTTAGCCCAGAATGGGCTAGTTTGAGCCGCTGGAAATCTCAGCTGGGATCCTGGCGTCTGGGGAAGGGCCGGGCTCTAAAAATAAACCACTCGCCTCAGCCTGGGAGCAGCCGGCGGGCGCCTGGTGAGCGAAAGCTGACGCCTGGTGCTCCTGGTAGATGACGGCGGGGCTCGGCCCGGCCGGAGCATCCCTCAGGCAGCTGGCCCCCGGGGCCGAGCCAGTGGCAGGTGGCAGCCAGGAATATTCGAGCCCGGCTCCCGGAGGCACCCCCACCCCACACGCACACGGCACATGCCCCGACCTGGGACGTGCGCCACAGAGCGGGACTGGGGCTGCTCCCCAGGAAGGGGCCGGTGACGGGCGCAGGGGACGCCTGGAGCTACCGTCCACGAGCTGGAAAGCGACAAGCCTCTGTACAGGTAAGAGGACATCTCCTCAGGCCCTGGAAGAGGTGAGCTGTGGGCCTGGGGGTGGGAAGGGGCTCTGCGTCCGCCCTCAAGGCCTGGGAGCCCTGATAGGGCATCAGGTCTCCCCGGGAGGAGGCCGTGATGCCACCTCCCTGCCCCTCCACGCCCCCAGCCTGGTGGGGAACAGCCGGCCCTTCGCAGCTCTGAGTACTCTCAGCCCGGTGAGGAAATGTCAGAGCCCTGGTGGCTTAATTAGAAGCCAGCTGCAGGTTAATGGGTTTGCAGAAGCCAGGTTGAAAAGTTTCGAGGCAGGTGCCCTGCAGGGTTGCAAGGAGCCTGGAGCTTTTGGGGGAGAAATGCCTCTCCTTCCTGCTGCAGGCTGAGTGGGGCAAGGACAGAGGACCGCGGTCCTGCCCCCGATGGGAGGTGGGCAGCTGGCCTCCTCAGAAACACTGGGGAATATTCTCTAGGAAGATGGGGAGAAACCCAGGGACACACATTTCCCTGGGGCAGATCTTGAGATCCCCAATTCTGTATCATACTTCAAGGTTTACAGGAGAACACCCTTTAGTAAAAGGTGGGGGCTGCTTTGGGCCTTGAGCTTGGTCCTGATGGGTCCTGGAGCTGTGCGCCTTTGTCCCCAGTGCTCGGAGGGGCTGTCAGATCTGACTTTCTGCTTAAATGGATTTCTGCTCCTAACCCCTGGGCAGGATATTCACCTACAGGGGAGGCGATTGGTGCTAATGTGATCTCCCCCCTTGCTCAGGATGGGGGAGGCTGGGAGATGGGCTGGGGAGGGGGTGGTGTTGGCAGCCTTCCCCATCCCGTTCATCAGAGGAGGACAGATGCTGAGGGTCTGGCAACAGGCCAGACCCTGGTGAGGGCTGCCAGGGCCTTTCTTGGACACACGGCAGAGGGGCACTCGGGGAGTGGGATTAATCAGGGTGACTTCTCATGGCCTGAGAGTGAGCGACCTCAGCCACGACCAACTCCTGTGGCTGCGCTGGCTCGACTGGAGCACAGGGGCTGCGGGGCGAGCGGTCCGGGTATGTGGCTGCAAGAAAGAGGCCTGGGCCGGCCTACAGCGGTAGGCGCTCTGTGCTGGTTGGTGGAGAAGCGCTGGGTGGCCGCTGGGTTTCCCCAGCACGTCCTTCCTGCAGACACCCAAGGACCTTCCATGCCCAGCATCCACGCCCACCTACCCGCCGTCCCCTCCGCCTGCACCGTCCCTCCGCGTCACCTCCCAGGAGCTGGTGCCCTGCAACCTTCTCCCATCATCCCCCAGGACCCTCTCAGGGGCCGCTGCCTCTCACCTGCCCAGCAACAACCCCCCCCACACCTCCCCCAGCTTCAGCAGGACTTCTGATCCTCGTGTGTGGCCTGCGTCGCTGGGTCTTGTCACCATCGGGATTGGAACTATGACTCAGGCTTGCTCCTGACGCTACTGCTCCCCAGCAGCGTGAATCTTGGCAAAACACTCGGCCCCCTGAACCTCAGTCTTCTCACCAATCAAATGGGGGTGAGGCTGCCTCTGTTGTGAGGCTGTTGGAGGATTAGCAGGGATCTGGGGCAGGAAGCGTGACACAGCGCCCGGGGCAGCACGCGCGGGAGGGTAGAGTCTTCCACACCAGGACCCCTTCTTCTGCATCAGACCCTGTGCCCTGAGAGCCAGTACTCGCCAGCACACATCGGGCATGCAGCAGTGCTTGTCGGTCACACACACACACACACACACACACACACACACACACACATATGAGGGCATGGCCGCTCTGGCTCCGTCATACACACCAACCTCGTCAGGCTAGGGCCTGGGTGGCAACACCGAGTATCCTCTCACCCCACCCATCACCTGGCGCCGCCTCCGCCCCGCAGGGTCCTGGCCCACACGGCAGGCTGGTGGGTTGGGGAGCAGGCACTCGGGCCACCTTCCAGAGAGGTGGGTGCAGCGGCAGGAATGTGCAAGGCCCTAAGTCTTCGTAAGAGCCAGGGGTAGAGGCTCTGGCTGTCATGTGGGCACCGCATCCAGTTCTGGGCTCCAACTAATTTGGCTTCTGTCTTACGTGTGCGTGTGGATGCCCAGCCTCTGCCCCCGACGCCCCTGAAGCCAGCCTGACTTCAAGAGCCTCCTCTGTGACACCCAGGAGGCTGGAAGGGTGGGAGGCGGTGGCCATCTCCAGACCCACGATGAGGTCATGGACAGTGTTGTAGCAAAGGCCTGAAACCAAGCATGTTTCTGCATTAGTGACAGTGACCCTGTGTGTCAGTGACCAAATGCCAGGCCAGGGCCGCGAGCTTGACAAACACTGTCTTACACATCCAACCACCCAGCTCTATTGCAAAGAGCAAAATTTTGGAAAAAGAAGCAACTCAGCAAATAGGTCAACTGTGTGTGTACGTTAACACAGAGAGGGCAGGGGCCTGAAGCAGAGGTGCCTGCAGGCCACATTGATGAGCCTGCCGCTAACACCCTAGCGCTGCTCACAGACCCAGAGGCCGTGCTCCTGGTTGGTGCCCCCTGTTCACACTTCCTCAGCTTCCATGCCGAGGGTAAAATCCACCCTCGGGGAGCTCTGTGGGGTTTAGTCCTTCGTCATTGCATCTAGACTAATGCTGCCCCTCAGGATTGCATCTGTCTTGGTGTTTTTCCTGCTTTGGACACATGCACGTCTCTGCTGTATTGGTCAGTGCTTGCCGCCATGATGTTCTGTAACAAACAGTCCCCAGATCTCAGTGGTTTGCAGCAACCAAACAAGTTTTTTGTGCTCCGGGTCTGGGGTTTGGCGGATCTTGGTTGTGTCTGGCTGGGCTGGGATCAAGGGCACTTTGCTCCAGGCTGTAATTGTTTTGGGTCTCCTCCACGTTCTCAGTCTGGGGCCTGGCCTCCTCTGGGTTGTGGCAAAAGAGCGAGAGGCCAAACCATCCCAGCTCATGAAATGTCTCTGCTCACAGCCTGTGGTCTCAGCTGTGTGGCTGGGATTTGGGATGGGAAGGAGGGAAGACCAATTGTCTCCACGTCCAGGTGGGTTTCTAGAGATAAAGGCCCTGCAGGGGGGCTGTTAATCTGTGTCCCCCTGTGAGCAGGAGGCTCCAGAGGTGAGGCCCCCTCCCACTTTCTTCTCCTAACTCCTGCAATCAGAGAAGTGCCTAGGAAAGATTTCATATGAAAATGTGCCCAAAGAAAGCTCAAAGCTGCAAGGCTACAGTTCCCTCTGGAGGTTGCCCTGGATACACTGGCCAAGGCATCAGGATCAGAGGAGGTCCTCTCAGAGGTGGGCCTGGGAGGACAGCCAGCACTTCCTGGAGAGCCCCACAGGTACCTGGTGTTAAGGGCTTTGAGCAAATTAACTCTTGCCATCCTCCTGGTGACTCTGCGAGACCCCCATTCACAGGCTGGGAAACTGAGGCACACAGTAGTGAAGCCCCCACCAGGGTCTCATGACTGACAAGTGGCAGGGCCGGGGCTCGAGCCCCGACCCGCTGGCTCCAGAACCCCCACTGGGCACACAGTAGGCTCCCAGTGATGGCCCCTTCTGAAGCCAGATGAGGACAAGCATTGAGGAAAGGAAACTGGTTCTCATTGTAGGGTGGTGAGGGGCAGCTAAGCAGTGTTTTCCCTGTACTGGCTTTCATAGTATACCTCTTACGGTTTCAATCATTCATTTTTTAAAAACATGGACTGAAGTGTCCCCTTTCTGAGCTGGAGACAACGTTGAACTGACCTGGGATTCCCCGGTGGGGGATGGCGGGATCCCCTGTCCATCCCCGGGGGCACGAGGGCCTCTCAGGACCCCACCCCCACCCCTGTTCACTTCTGCAGGGAAAACGGGTGGGCCCCTCTCTGCAGGTGACATCTGTGGTCCCTGGATCCCTGTTTCCCTCCAGAGACTCAGCCACAGGCCCAAGGTGACCAACCTCCCTGCTCCCTGGTTCCCTCTGAGACCCTTCATTGCTCCACACCTGCTTCCGTGCAGCCCCGCCCCTCCCCAAATTGCACACCCTTCCTATGTGCATGGCTTGCCACATGTCCCTGCATTTTTGTTGTTGTTTGTTTGTTTGTTTTTATTTAATTGGCTGTGGTGGGTCTTTTTTTGCTGTGCGCAGGCTTTCTTTGGTTGCGGTGCGTGGGGGCTACTTGGCATTGCGGTGCGCGTGCTCCTCACTGCTGTGGCTTTTCTTGTTGCAGAGCACAGGCTCTAGGCACATGGGCTTCAGTAGTTGCAGCACATGGGCTCAATAGTTGTGGCTCACGGGCTCTAAAGTGCAGGCTCGATAGTTGCGGCGTAGGGGCTTAGTTGCTCCGCAGCATATGGGATCTTCCTGGAGCAGGGATCGAACCCGTGTCCCCTGCATTGGCAGGCAGATTCTTAACCACTGCACTACCTAGAAAGCCCCCATCCTTGCATTTTTCACACCCATCTTCTCCCATGATTCTCCCCGCCCTCCTGGAGAATTGTCCCAAGCAGAGATCATCAGCCCATTTTACAGATGGATAAACGGAGGCCCTCAGAGGCTAAGGGGTGTGCCCAGGGGCACACGGCTACAGCACCAGAACTGTTCTTTAGTCCAGGCCCTCTGTCTCCGGATCCGCTCTGCCTGGAAGGGCTGTGCATGAGGAGGGAAGAGACACCTCTAACCAATGCCTCTTGTATAAGATTCATTTCTTTCAATGTCCTCTCTGCCCAGGGTCTTGAAATCCCGGGAGACAAGGGAGTATTTAACTTGGAAAAATAACCCCTCTCCCCTTCGGTGCTTCGAACTGCTGATATTTAAATACCTTCCTAGCTTCAGGGCATTGGGACTGTGTATTCTTTATTTTGCAAATTAATGTGAACTGGAGTATTTGTGAGTGACCTTTAAGCCGCCAGCCCTCTTCACGCTGCCAGCTGGGTAATTCTCCAGCGCCTGCATGTCCCCAGGCTCTGCCACCATGAATGATTAAAGAGCAGGACAATTATAACTCAAGTAATGAGATCAGAGGTTCCCAGTTACTACTTAATTTAGAGCTGGTGCCAAGGAGCTTAAGGAAGTTCTCAGGGAGGAACTCAGAGGCAGCAGAATCGCCTTTGAAAGGGCCCTGCGGCTGCGCCCTCTGTGGTGTCCAGGCCTGGGGAGACTCATCTCCTGCTTTCCTGCCCTCAGGTCTTTGCCCGGGCAGTGCCCCCTCCCGGGATGCCCTCTGCCCCCTCCTCTGCTTGCTGAGACCCCTTTATGGGGCCTCCTCCTCTGTGAAGACTTTCCTGTCCCCTCAGTGGTGCATAAATGCTCCATTCCCCTCCCTGGACCCCCTTAGCTGGGAGCAAATGCCATTGCCTGGGTGTTGACTCCCCTCACTTGACCCTGAAGCTGACCTCGCCCCAGTGACATTTGCAGCATCAGGGCCATGTGGTCCAGGGAGAATCAGCCATGGCCCGTCCTCAGGGAGCACCCAGGCTGGGGGGGACAGTGTGCAAATAAATCAGAGAGAGCATGGGAGGTGCGTGTGGATGGGGAAGACAGGACCCCCTCACCACCCATCTCTACCCCTCCCTCCACCCTGGGACCTTACAGTGCCCCGCAGGAGAGTGGATGGAGTCTACACCTTCACCCTGCTTGGGACTTGGGACTCAGCAGATGGACGGCTCAGGTCTGCCTTCCTCAGCCTCCTGTTCTTCCAAGGAGCATCCCTGAACCTGCCCTGGGCAGGCTCCCACCAAGCAGCCCAGTAATAGAGACGGATTCCAGGAGTTACCAGCCTGCTGGGGCCACACCAGGTCTCCCTGGGGTCTCCCGGGGGCCCCCTCTGGGCCTGCGCCCTCCCCGCCCTCCCCCTGCAAGAGTCAGTCCCATCTCTCTCTCCCCTGCCCTGCCCCCATCTTTTTTTCTCTCCAGACCCTCTGTTTCCCTCCTTCTTTTCCTTCCTCTTTCTCTCAGCCTGGAGTGGCCCTGAAATGAAGCTGAAGTGTCCTCTTTAGCAATTCAAATATTTTAAATGCTTTCCAGCACGAGTGGGGTATTTTCTCTTTCTCTTTCTCCCTCTCTCTCAAAAATAGACGACAAAAGCCACCGAATCGAGTTAATTGATTCTTTTCTCCTGCTGCCCTCTCTACAGAGGCCCGGGGTCTGTCATTATTCACAGTAATGCTATCAACTTGGCAGGAGGCACTTAATGCCCGGAACCTGCACATCTGGGTCCCCGAGGCCTCAGTGGTCCAGGCAGCCCCGGGCCCTCCTGAGCCCCCTCCTTCCTTTGGGCTCCTTTGAGATCTTTTCGCTGCAGGTGATGGTCACACTGGCGATGCAGGGAGGTCCTCCTCTGCTGAGCCCATCCCTCTAGTCCTTCCCTCCGCAGCCCCGCCCTGGGGCACGATATGGTCATCCTCTCGGCGGGACACTGGGCTCCTAGGGGCCAGGGAACACGGCCAAAGCCATCTGCAATGTGTAACAGCTGGGGCTTGAACCTCCGCCCAGAGAAGCATTAGAAGCAGAGTGAGCGATGAGACTCCCACACGACTCCTCCACCAGGTGTGGCCACTGCACTGGTCAGGCCCCGGCCGCGCACTTGCCCCCGGAATGCTCCATTTGGTCATACCCATGCTGCAAATGAGGCCCAGAGAGGGGAAGGGCCCGGCCGGCCCACTCAGCTGGTGGCAGGCCCGGAGCAGAGCTCGCACCAGGAGCCACCTAAACGTATCTGCCGCACACGCAGGGCGGCCCAGAGCCGGGTGAGCCTGTACGTTGCTGCGGACACGGACAGAGCTCTAGGAGCCCAGGTCTCTCGAGGTGCTTGGGGGATGGAAGGGGGCTCAGAGGCGTGAGGCCTTGCAGGCTTTGGATGCAGGCAGACCCGGGCGTGGGCCCCTGTCAGACCCCCTGACCACAGTGGCCTTGGCCAAGCCCCTGTGACCTTAGCTGTTCAAGGGCATGGTGACACCACACCCGGCACAGAGACGGCCGACACTGCTCATCCCGTAGGGACGTCAGCTGGAGAGGCAGCCCCTGCTGACACACAGGTCCCCAGGCAGCCAAGCCCCCCAGGCCCTTTCCCACTCCAAGGTCTTTGCATGTGCTGTTCCGGGAATACCCTGCCCTCCTGTCCCCTCCTTGGCTACCGCTAAATGCCACTCCACCATCCCCCCCACCCCACCCCACCCCACTGCCAGCCTCAACGTTCGTACACAGCACTCAGCTGGGCTCTTGCTGTTCCCTTTGTTCCAAGGGCACCTGTCTTCTTGGTAAATATCTATTCCCGATGCGAACATCACCTCCTCCATGAAGCCACCCTGACTTCCTTTTTTCCCCACTGGACCTGTGCAGACTTCCAGGAAGGCACTGGTGACTGTGGCCCCATAGAGGACGCGCATCTTTTCTCTGCCAAGAGATGGGACTCCTTGAGGGCGGGGACAGTGGCCAGTGGAGCCTGACACAGAGGAGCCCCTTCTCAAACAGTGAGCAGCATTACCGTGACACAGCGATGCTACCGTAACGTGGGGAAACTTCCACCCTGTCCTCCCAGCTGAAGAGAACGCTGTTTCTCTCCACTCACATGCTCCATCTCTCAGAGCCCTAGCGGGAGTCCAGAGGAACCAGCTGTTTCCTGGATCTCTGAGCTACAGAATTGGGAAAGCAAGTTGAGAAAGACAAAGGGGAAAGAACTTGACCACCAGGCAGTTCCTGTGCTTTCCTGTATTCTAGAGAATTCTGATCATGGGCAGGGTAGGGAGGAAACAAAAACAGGCTGAGGCAGGAAGCAAAAAAGAATGAGCTGAGAGCTCAGGTGGGAGGAGAGACGGAAGAACTGCAAGAGCAGAAAAAGAAAGAGGATTTGTTAGTGCAAGTTCATGTGGCTGACAGGGAGCGAGGCCAAAACACTACAACATCGGCGTTTGGAGCAGAGCAAGGTTTGTTGCAGAGCCAGCAAGTAGATGGGTGGCTCGTGCCCTGAAAAGCCCTGAACTCTCCGAAGAGTTTCAGCAAAGCATTTTTATTTTTATTGTCTTAAAAAATTCTTTTTAAAGTCTCACTTAGACTTTTATTTATTTATTAATATTTACTTATTTATTTGGCTGTGCCAGGTCTTATTTGCTGGTCATGAGCTCCTTAGTTGTAGCATGTGAACTCTTAGTTGCAGCATGTGGAATCTAGTTCCCTGCCCAGGGATCCGACCCAGTCCCCCTGCATTGGGAGTGCGGGCGTCTTAACCGCTGGACCACCAAGGAAGTCCCAGCAAAGCATTTAGAAAAGCCAGGTAAGGGATGGGGATCGCAGGGTATGTGATCAACTCATGCACAGTTCTCTGACTGGCTGATGGTGAGGTAACAGGGTAGTGTCACAGGGGTGACCGTTATCAGCCCTCCTATACCAGGAGGCCTGGGGCTATGTGTTCATGGTGGTCAAGTAATTAACATCTTCCATGTGGTGGGGGGTTTTCACATCTGTGAAACAACGCAGGAAATGTGCATCAAATACTGTTATCCGGGTACTTCAGCGAGAAGCGAAAGCAGAGGCTGTGGGGGGATGTCCTGCCCCGGGAAGGCCCCCGAGGGTCCTGCTAGTTCCAGATGTGGGGTGGAATGTCATTCTTCACAGAGACTGGGCCACATGGGGCCATGAGATTCTTTTGGGTTACACTGTGTTGTTGTTAAAAAATTAGCAGGACGTCTGCTGTCCTGATGCACCCAGCTTGCTCTGAACCCCAAATGTTACTGTTGGGGTGAAGACCCACCTCTCTCTAGACCAGGCCAACTGACTACCAGGTTGAACCCGCCTTCCTTCTGCTAGGAGCACCGAGGCTAAAAGTCCCTCCCTGCTTCTGCCAGAGTGCCACAGCCTTCATCTTGCAGCAGGCACTTTGAGGTTTGCATCTCAGAGCCAAACTGTCCTCTATAAACCCAACTCCCAAGCTGTGTGATCTCTCCAAGATCAGTCATTTGACGGGAAGCGCTGCTCCTCTTGGGCTCCTACACCCGCCTGCCAATTAGCTTCCGCCAAGGTCTGCAGAGAAAGTGGCTCATAAATGATGAAAGACTAGAAGACAATTAAAGCTCATTGTGCCTCCTTGCTAATGCTGTTCTGCTCCTGAGAAGAGCATGGGTGTCATCTGGCTGCTTCAGTGGAAACCCTCTGCACTTTTAAGACACGCTTTCCCAGGACCTGCCATCCAGAATCAAGGAACAGGGTGGGCAGAGCCGATGGGATGGAGGGGGCAGCCGCAAATGTACCAGCTAATCATCCGTCAATACGGGCCCCTGCTCAGCGGGATGCAGGGGAAAGAGCTCAGGCTTTGTAGCCTGACTCAATCAAGCTGACATCCCCACTTAGGAGCGGGGGGGGGGGGGGGGGGGGGGGCCCTAGGCAAGTGACTGCAGCAATCTGAGCTTCAAGCGGCCTCGTCTGAAAGTGAGGCTCAGAATGCCCGTGCCGTAGAGTGGGTGGGACGGATGACCAAGTGAGAGGAGAAGGCAGCAGAAGGGCCCGTGCACAGCAGGGGCTCAGGGAATGGTGACAACGGTGAACACGGGGCCACGCTAGCCAGGTGGGATCAGCCAACCTGGCCAGGAGAGAGTCCCGGACGTAACCCTTGCTCACCTCATGAGCTGGGGCCGGTCCCTTGACGTCTGAAAAACAGAATTGATAATTCCGTGCCGGGCTACTGTATGGGTCTTATGAGATGGTATAGGTGAAGATGCATTGCACACTGTAAAGTGCTGTGCAAATACAAAAGACAATAGCTAACAACAATCTGTGTAGCCAAGGGTGGCTTTGGTACTAAGATATGCTTTGTGCTGGTGTCTGATGGCTCAATGGGCTCTCCCCCCGTGGGTATGGCCAGTGGTTAGGAGGATGTGCTGTGAACGTGGACCACCTGGGCTGTGTGATCTTACATGAGTTACTTAACCTCTCTGTGCCTTAGCTGTAACATGGTAAAGTTATCACATCTGACTTAATAGTTATTCAGAGCCTTGCCCTTAGCAAGTGCCTGATAGACTTGCTTTAACAGCCATTATTCTGGGATATTACGTGTTGCATCCTTGGTGCCTTTGGTCTCCGTTGCAAAGTTTAAGACTCCCAGCCCCTCCTGCTCATCCCCCACACTTCAGCCAGTGTTTTCATCCTGGGAGGCACCTGTCGTCGTATGCTCTCCACTCTCCGGCTGATCAGCCTCTCATGACCCACCCCAGCCCCTTCAGATACGGCCCAACCCCTTTCTGGCCTCTCCTGCTTTTGCAGCCCTAACCCCACCACGTATGCGGCCGTCCAGTGAGACAAACCCACGGGGCTGAGCCTTTACACATGCTGTTCTCCCCTCTGGACCCCCAGTGCCCACCCCAGAGCCTCCACCTGGGCTCATTCACACTTGGCCGTCTCCTCAGGTAACTAATGTCATCACATCCACCTGCAGATGAGGAAACTGATGCTCAGAGGGCAAGCAGCTTGCAAAGAACCTGGAACCCATAGGTGCCAGGGCAGGGGCTGGGAGCCAAGCCCACCTCGCTTCTGTCGGGGAGGCAGAAATTTTCCTCTGCCCTTCTAGGTTCTTCTGGCTGGTCTAAGAGTTAAATTGACATGAGACAGATCAGCAGGAGAAAATCAAACAAAAGTTTAATGACATATATGCATGGGAGAGACCCAGGAAAACAAACTCCTTCAAATGGCCAAAGGGATTAGCTTACATGCCATCTTCAGCTAAAGACGGAAAAGGATGTTGCGGGTAGTGGTTTGGAACTTCAGAGCGGAGGAAGGCAATCCACACGGAGATGGAGAAGCAGATGTTTGGAAAACAAACGTTAGTGGGCCTTGCAGAGACGAGGGGACCCAGCGTGGGCTCCGGTGTCTAGGCCCAGCCCAGTTTCCCCACCACACCTGGCCCCGGTTCTTTGCGGATACCTCTGGCGATGGCTCTATTCTGGGAATCGGGCCTTTATCTAAATTCTTTAGGCAACTAAAAGGAGGTAAAAGGAAAGACTTCCCTGAGTTGTCTGTCTCTTAAAAACAAGTGGCAAATTTTCCTCCCTAAGCCTTGCTTCTAATCCCCTAAATCCACCTGGCAGCATGGACAAGAAGCCAGGGCTGAGTACAGTCCCCAGACTGTGCGTGACCTGGCACCGCGGTATTTGTGAGCGTGCCAACCCGAGTCCCAGGTGCCAGCTGGACCCCAAAGGGACAGGCCCTGGAGGCCCCACCTCTCCTTGTTTACCACCGTCTAACTGCGAGCTACAGCTATTCCGAGGGTGTACCATGGTGGGATTCCATATGGGGCCTCCATCACGCCCAGGCTTAAGTCCACACCCCTGATTGTGCATATCAGCCTCCACAAGCTGCAGCCACACGAGCCTCTATCCTGGTCCCCGAGTTCTCTCTGCATCAGACAGCTCTCTGCTTGGCCTGGCTGCCCCCTCCTCCTTCTGTTAAAATCCCACTCCTTCCTCAAGGCTCAACCCAGCAGTAGGAACTGACCCTCCACGTGTGACCCCAGCACTTTCTTCAGCTTCTAGGTTAATGCTTCTGATCTGTCACCAGACTGCAGTCCCCCGAGCAGGGCTGGGGGCTAGCCCCTCCCCTGGTTCCTGTGGCCACAGGGCCCGGCCAGATGGCCGTGGAGAACAGGGCACCGCAAGACAGGACAGCAATCTCACAGGATGAATTGGAGGGCAAGGAGCACCCTGGCTGAGGAAGTGACGTTTAAGCTGAGACCTTCCGGAGTTGGCCAGGGAAGTCAGGGAGCAGCATCCCAGGGAGAGGGAACAGCAGGTGCAGAGACCTGGGGATGAGATGGTATCAGCTCACCTGCCGCACCAGGATTCTCCGCTAGGCGGGGCTTGAGAGCCCTGGGAGGTAGGTATCCTATGTCGTCCCGTTATACAGTCGAGGAGACTGAGACTGGGGTTACAGAGCGACTTGCCAAAGGTCACACAGAAGAGGCAGAAGGAGGCACAGACGCAGGCCTTGGACCCCATCCTGTGCTATTTCTGCCCCAAGGCGTGGTCTACCTGCTGTTTGCAAGTAGAACTGGCAAATACCCGGTTCTCTGCTCTTAGAAGGGGAGAAGCCCTGCCCTTCTCAGGAGGCTGCAGGTGCCTGGCTGCCCTTGATTGGCTGGGGCACCCGTGGGCCATAGTGAGAAACCAGTGTTTAGTGTCCATTATTCCCGACCTGCTGGCGCCGTCTTGCCTCAGTGAGCACCTCAGAGCTATTTCCTCAAAGAGCTGCAGGCAGCCCCGGAGGAGTCAACAGGCTCACTTTCTGCCTCACTCCGTGATGCTGCATTTCTGCAGTCAGAAGCCTTCTGGGTTCGGATGCTTTTTTAATGCATTTATAATCGAATTGAATTTCAAACTCTGGGGGAGCTCCTGGGTGCACCGGTCCTGGACCAGAGAGGAGCAGGGCTTGCACCGCTGCCTTCACCTGCTGCCAGGGCAGCCTGGACACAGCCAGCCATGGTCCAGGGAACCGCAGGAGCTGGCCGGGTCTCCTGCAAGCAGTGCTGGTGGAGAACTGGCAATTGGGCTCCCAGGGCTCAAATCCCAGCTCTGCCATTTACTAGCCCTCCAACTCTGGGTGAGCTAATTCACCTTTGTGAGCCTCAGTTTCCTCATCTGTAAAATGGTCAAAATTATCCAGTTTATTTTTTGTGAGGAGTGAATGAAATAATCCTTGTGCAATGCTCAGCACGAGCGGTGGCGCCGAGCAAGCGTCCGTAAGTGTTAGCTGTTGTCAGGATGTTATTCTGACTCACAGGAGTCACTCATCACCATCAAAGAGCTCACAGCCCAGGGAGAAGTTCCAGCCCGGGGCCCTGAGTGAGCCCTCTCCCACACGCCTCAACTGCCCACCCGCTGCCTCCACGGCCTCACACCTGCATCCTCACTGGACTTCACACGTCCCTTGTCCCACCGGCCCTCTGCATTTCCCACTGTTCCCTCTGTTCCTTTCCCCTGACTGGTCACCCCTCTCCCACCCCAGGGCTTGCACCCCCTCCTCCCCAGGCTCAGTGCCACCTCCTGGAGGGCTCCCTGACCACCCTGTCACGCTTCTCTGCACAGCATTCACTCTGCCCCCCATCCCCTCCTCTAACATTAAGCCAGCATCGCGCTCTGCAAGCAGGGCTGGCCACTTCTTTTTCGTTCCTCCTTGCCCCCCCCTTTCAATTAAAATAGTTACATATGCACATGATTATGTATAATGCATGTGCAAGTCTTATAGAAACGTGTAAAAGGAAGAGTAAAAGCTGCCTCCACTCCCATCCCCCTGCCCAGACCCTCTCCCGTGAGACAACGGCTGTTCCGTTTCCCTTTATAACTTTGGATAATACACTTCCACCTCTTTCTTATCGACTTCACACAATATCTGTGGCTCCTGCTCTGAAACGCAGGCTCCTTCGCCCACGCTCCCCGCTCCTGCCTCTCCACCTCCGATTGGTATTTCCTTCTCAGTACCGGCTCCATTGACTCCGGGATTGCCAATGTAGACTGTAGACCGTGGCTATCCTGGCCCCGCCATCACTTCCGGACTCAGAGCTCCTCTGCCTGTATCTTCCCCATCAAGCCAGCAGCCACGGGAAGCTTGAGCTAGGTTGCATCTATGGTCAAGCCCAGAGCTGGCCGTGGCCGCCAGAGCAGCATGACCTGGCCCTGGGGTCTCTCTCACCCTCCATGTCCCTCTCCCCACCCTCCACGACCCCCAGCCCAGCATCACTGGCCCCTCTAAATTCCTCAATCCTGGCCCTGCACTAGCGGCTCCCCAGGCAGGAAGCTGGTTCCCCTGCAGGCTTCTTTGTGCCACCCACTCCTAGTTTTAAAACCCACCCCACCAGAGCTCCCCACCTCCACGTGTCCATTCTGGGGCACTCCCCACTAGACGCTCTCCGCCTAACGGCCCTGAGCCGCTCTTGGCCGCCCTGGCGTTTCTCTCCTGTGTTGCTGTATTTCCTGCCTGACCCATGTCCACCCCCCACGGGAGGAGGGACCGGTTTGCTCTTGACTGCAGAGCGTCTGGCCCTCAGTGGGTGCCGGGCACAGCTAGCTGATCCAATGAGCAAAAGACGTCAACCTCAGTTTCTCTATTTGCTGACTCCGGGAGGCATTGAGGGGTGAAACACCCCTCCCCCCCCCGCCGCTGCTCCACCGCTGGGGCTGCTCTACTGGCCGGGGGAGGGCAGAGGGGGAGGAAGAACAAACAGTAACCACCCCTCTGCGCTTTGTCAGTGGACCGAGTCTAGAGGTGGGAATTAATAAAGAGGGATATGAAGTTAGGACATGTAAATGCTATTCCCCGAGGAGCCATGGAGTGTGATGGGACCTGCAGACCAGGAGGTGTGATCCCAACTCTGAAAACATGCTCCTGGGAGGAGAACCCGCCTGGCGCCCAGCGCCACGCGTACCTGGCGCCCTGCCTTCGGGTCCCTGCTGCCCCCCCATGGCCTCGGCAGCCCCGGCCCCCATCCACGCTGCCTGCTCCCCCGGATGCGTGTGTGCACGCAGCACGGGCTCAGGTGGGCACGCAGGGCGTGGGGTACCCCAGCCGCCTTCCTCCTCTTCCTCAGAAGTCTCCAGTTTGCCATCATCCTGTGAACGGGTCAGTTTGTGCAGAGCTCTGTTCAAAACCTCTGCGTTCTGAACGTTGAGGACCTTGCTCTGCCGCCTTCCCGCTTTTCTGGCCGATCTGGAGAAATCTGATCCTGTCTGACTCTTGTTCCCTGGTCTGGGCTGCTTTCTCCCAGAGGGAGCTTACAGGGTTTTCTCTCCTTGTTGCCATTCTGAGTTTCACCAGGCGTGGGTGTTTTTCCACCGTCAGTCCTGCTTCAAACTCATCGGCACATTTGATCTGTAAATGGGGGTCTTGCTGCAGCTTGCAGGAGCATTCCTTCCATCATTATTTCTTTTCTTTTTTTTTTTCCATCATTTTTTCTTAAACCCCACTTTCTCTTCCTTGTGGTCCCCTCACTCTCCCGGGAGCTGATCTCAGATGCTCGCGAATCTCTAGATCAAAAGTCCACATCCCTGAGTCCCTTTGCTCACTCCTGTCTCTTTTGTCATTTTGTCTTGTGTTTAGAGGTCCCTTCACTGGAGGTTCTCCCAGAACCCCAACCCGAACTCCCACTGAGCCTGTGCGGTCCTTATGCCAGCTGCTAGACTGTTCCTGTTAACGTCCGCGATCTCCAGTGTTCTGAAAACCCACCCCTTCTCTCCAGGCTTTCCTTCATCTCATCATTCAGCACCCAGGCAGGAGCCCCTCAGGGACTCTACCCCAGGGTTGGGGTGGGTCAAAGGTCATGGTCACCAGCAACTCTGGTTAACAAGAGAGAGGAGAGACCAGATTAGGGCCCCCCTATCCCAAATGGGCCCCTGACTACCGCCCCCGACCGGTTCCAGCCTTTGTACTTGGGCTTCTCTGGGCCCTGCCGGGGAGACCCACGCTTCCTCTCCCCTCAGGCTGAGGTTTACTCTCCTCCGTCTCCCCAGCCCCATGCTGTCCAGCCTGCAGGGGAGCTGACCGCGCCCTCTTCCCCCCCATGCTGGCACAGTTAGGTGGTCATCCTCTCCATCACACATTTTCTGCTCTTAGCAGCCCGGGGCGGGGAGGAGAGAGTCCCAGAGCCCCAGGTGCCGCACGAACAGGGCGTCTTGGCTATTTTTCCCACCAAGAGGATTTACCATGTTTTTGTTTCTTTCTCTTGAATGAATATTAAGGCAAGGTTTTTCTCCCCAGCTTAATCGGGGGACCCAGTCCTCTGTTACCCAGTCACCTGTCAGGCATGTGTGGCTCACCCGCTGCTCCCGGGAAGCTCCGGGGGAGCTGGGCCGAGAGGGTGCGGGCCAGGGAGACCGTGTGTTTGTTTGCCACCGGGGGCTGCGGCAGGTGTGGGCCCGGTGGCTGTGTTGTTGCTATGTCTCCGGGCCTGGCACCCCCCGGCTGGGGGTGAGGCGTTGGCTCCCTCGCTCGTGTGCTCTCTTCTCTCTGGGGTCTGGGCAGGGTGTGGCGAGCCTCCTGCTGCTCCTTGTTGGTGTGACCTGCGCTGCACCTCAGCACCTGTTTCCAGGGCCCTGGGTGCGTCTCCTGCACAGGATGGCGAGGCCCCCAAAAGGCATGTGACTCGGGCCAGCCTGCCCTGCCTCTCAGTTTCCGCAGCGCCCGGGCTCGGAAAACACCTTGAGGACAAGTAAGAAAATCCCTGTTCTCGCCGTCCAGGGGTCTGCGGTGGGAGACAATCAGGTCCTCATGGAAAATTACCCAGAGAGACCCCCCAAGGACCCTGAGCAGTGGCCACACTGCTCCTGGAGTTCCGTCACGCCCCCCTCCAGGTCTGGTGCTCTTATGCTCTTATCACCCACCTTACAGATGAGGAAACTGAAGCCTAGCGATTGAACGCCGTGCCCGAATTGGCAGGCAGGTGGCAGAACTGTCAGGGCCAGGCTCATCTGTCAGCCTTCAGCTCCATCAGTGGAAGAAATCTACATCAGTGACCTCCTGTAGAGATTATTTACCAGTGCCTGGAACTCACCGAAGGGAAAGGGGACAGCCTGGAGCCTCCTGGGGCGGGCCGTCCAAGGGGCCTTCGAGGCTGAGGAGGGGGCCCACGAGGATGGGGCCTGGGGAAGCCGCAAAGAGCTGGAGTAGTGGGAACGAGGCAGACAGGTGGAGGGGAGGGAGGAACCAGAGCTGGGGCTGGGTCCTCAGAGCCCCAAGTGATAGAATCACGTTTGCATCTTAAAAATCCCTCGTAGTGCAGAGAGGACGGTGACGGGAGTGTCATCTGTAGGGGGAGACACAGGACTCCGGGCCCCCAGACTCTGCCTGCCTCCTCCCGCCTCCCCTTCTCTGCCCCTTTCTTCCTTCCAGCGCCCCCTCTACCCACCCCACCTCCCCGGGGAACCATCAGGCTGTAGAGGAAAGAGAAGGTGGGCCCAAGGTCGCCAAACGCTGGCTTAAAACTGACTTTCAACATGCTGTGTGACCTTCGGGACGTCACTTGACGTCTCTGAGCCATGGCTCTTGCTCGTCGGACAATACAAACAATATTCCTGCCGCCAGGAGCTGTTGTGAGGGCCCCACAGGTGATAAATGAGAACAGAGCCTGTGAGCGGGAGGCAGGCGGGAGGCAGGCGGCTGCAGGGAGGCAGCTCATCAAGGCCATGTTAGCATTCATTAATTGCGCCATCCATATGCATGTCCTGCCCCAGGGAGGGAGCGTGCCCGGCCACCCCCTCCTGGCCTCTCCCATTGGCTGCAGGCTCGAGTTCAGGCCATCAGCATTCGGACGCCATCCGTGGATTTGATTAACGTACATTCCACTCAGCATCGCTCCGCGAGGGGAATGTGGGCTGGAGAGTAATTCTAATCAAGTTTGAGGAAAGCTGATGGTATTAATGAAAACCATTACACCCCTGGCAGCTAATCCCGGCAAAGGGAGGGATTGACTGTGTTTGAATGCCCCCTTTTACTGTTCTGCTCTCAATAGGGCGCACTTTCAGATGCCTCGCGGGGGAGAGGCCGGCCTCATACCCATGCTGGCCCTTCCTGGTATTGCAGGCAGATGAGGGAGATGCTGGGCCCGCCTGCCTCTCCCAGCTGCTCTCTGAGCATCCTCTGGGTCATCCCCCCTCCTGTCTCCACGTCTGTCTGTCCTTCTTGGAGAGGCTGATCAAGCTCTCTGACAAAAGCACCTGCCAGATGCCGGGGTCCAAGCCTCCGCGTCGGTGCCAGACAGAACTTCCCGGGACCCAAATTAGCCCAGGTCCTTCCCTCCTGCTGAGATCTCTTCCCTGGCTCCTCAGCACCCCCGGGGCTAAAACCCGCACTCCCCTCCCCCATGCCCCCTCCACTGACCTCCGCCGCCCCCTCGCCAAACTCCATGCCATGCCCGGGCCTCACCCCTCTGCTGGGCACGCCCACACGTCCAGCATCATCCCTCCATGCCTTCACCCACGCTGCTCCCTCCGCCCGGACACCCTCCCTCCCTCATCCCCTGCTCAAATCCTACTCGTCTTTCAACACTCACCTCCTGCCTCGGTCTCCCTGGGAAGCACGTCCCCAGGTCCCCCGCCACCCCCACGGCCATCGGTCCGCTCGTCTGTGCTCCCGTGGCCACCTGTATGTTCCCCGAGCTACAGCTCGTCTTTCATAGTCACTCATGCCGCGGGTCTGTCTCCTCCTGATGGAAGCGAGTTCCCCAGGAAAGAGCCCCGTCCGCCCCTTCCGCACCCCAGGCTCTGGCTCACGCTGGACGCTCTGTGAGGAGCTGCTTACTCCTAGGGCTTCACTCGCCAGTAGAGACACACAGATGCACAAGCCACAGCACACCCTGGCCCCCTGAGGAGCCCCCAGCGTGGCCGCAGACACAAGCCCCCAGCAGTTGTCACCTGAGGTCAGGGCGGGAGGAAATGACAGAGTCGGGGTGGGGCCGGCGTGTGGCCCCTGCAGTCCTGACATCTCAGGGCTGCAGGCGGCTCCGCACGTAGCCTGTCCCTCACCTCCCCCTCTCCTGCCCTCCCACCCGGGACCACCCCAAGGACACGAGGGCAGATGTCACACGCCTCACCATCTACTCAGGCAGGCTGCTCTTAGGGAGGACAGCTCTGCCTTCTAGAAAGTTCCTCCTTAGCTGGAGCCCCTACTGGGGTGCGTCCCCATCACCGTCCTCCTGGCACAGGTGGGCTCCTCCTCCCGTGATGGCCACCTGACGGGAAGTCACGCGTGGGCATGCGGTTAACATGAGTCTCTTTCTGAAGGATGCCCACTGGTGGGGGAGACCCTCCTGCTCTGGGGGCGCAGGACCACCTGCCTTCTGCACCCACAGCAGCAAGGGGAGGGCTGCTGGCTTCACGCAGGAGGACAGTTCCCTGTGTGGGGACTGACGCCAAGCAGCTCCCCAGCCTGGGCTTCTCCTGCTCCCCCGTCGAAACCATCCTCCGGAAAGAAGTGGGTCTGATTGAGTCTCACCTCTGCCACTTACCGACTAGCTGAATTCCAGGATGTGTCCACCAATCTCTGAGCTTCAGGGGGTGGTAGCACCATCTGTGGGGGTGTTAGCATCAGGCAGAAAGTGGCTATGGGCCCAGCTCTGGGCCTGTGCCTTTCTAGGTGGGGGGTGGGGTCAGTTAAGCACCTAGTGTGTACCAGGCCTTGCCTGAGAAGTTGTCAATGTCCCAAACAGGCATGGGCCCATGGGCGTGTGGCCCAGGGCAGGAAGCAGACATTAGCTACCCCAGGGCATGAGCAGATACAAGGCAGGTAACTGCTCTGAGCTCCGCTCCCCCACTGCCCCCCCACCCCTGGGAGGGAAGGAGGCTTCTCTGAGCTGGGATCTAAAGGATGCACAAGGCTTAACTAGGAGGAGAGGAGGGGAAGAGGGAGGAAGAGCACTCCAGACAGAAGGAATAGCATGTGCAAAGGACCTGGGGTGGGAAAGAACCTAAAGTTTACAGGAAGAAAAAAGCTCAGCGGACAGGGTGGGGCAGAATGTGAGATGCGGCTGGAGAGGTGGGCAGTGGTCAGTCCCCGCCAAGCCTCACCCAGAGGCTGAACATGAGGGCGGCCACTTGTCCTGGGCAGCTCAGGAGAGTCCCGTCTACACCTGTGATCGTGAGGTTATTGACATCTCTCTTTTATGTTCAAGAATAAAGACTGGTTTGGATGAGGCATTACACATCTGTGGAGGATTTGGGTGTTTATACTAAGGGAAGGTGCTGGTGTGTGTCAGCAGGGAGCTGACACGGTCAGGCTGTGTCTCAGAAAGAAGCCTGCTGGCCGTGTGCGGGGCGATTCGGGGGACCAGGGGACCAAGCTGGGGGAGGTGGCAGCTCCGCCTTGGGTGTGGCAAACGGGGTGGAGAGCAGTGATGAGAACACACTTGGCCCCTCCTGCCTGGAATCCCAGGATCACCCCCTGCCCCCCCACCATACATGCACACCCACGTGAGCAAGCATGCACCACACACACACTCCGTACACGCACGCACCTGCCCTTGGAGTCCTCAGGGCGCGTCCCTTACTGGCGAGTGTGTGGTCTGCATGCCCCCAGTTGCCTCTGGCTGGTCTTCTGTATTTCTCCCCGGGGAGGGAGTGGCACTGGCTGGAGCCATCCCCTCCGCTGAGTCACTGAGGCTTAGTTTGGAGGAAACTCACGCACACCTGCACACGGGGCCAGGGTCCCCGTCCCAATTCACCCCTGCTCCCCAAGGCTGAGGGCAGGTTGGCCGCCTGGGGGAGGTGAGGCCAGTGCCAGGAGCCGCCTGTACCGGGGAAGCTCAGTGACTCCCGGGCCGAGCAGCCTCCCTTCCCGTGCCAGGATTACAATGTCCACATGGGCCCCCGTGCGCTCTGCCCAGGCACAGCCACGCACAGGTCACAGGACAGGTGCAAAGTCACAGAGCCTTCAGCTGAGCTGGAACAAGGGCCCAGCCTGGGAAAGCCCTGCCCTGGCCTCCTCCAGACCTGCTGCCCTCCCAGGCCAGCCAAGGTCCTGTCCCCAGGGGAGGGGAGGCGGGAGACAGCACCCAGGAATCGCTACATAAGTTATTACCTGCCCGGCCAAGACTCCAGACAAATGAGGATGTTACCCAGTGGCCCTGACAATAGCTGGCACCACAGGTAAAACACACACACCACACCACACACACACACAGGTGCACAAAGCCAGGACCACCCAGGCGCTCCTGTGGCGTCTGCAGGAAGCCCCCCTCAGCCACGTTCCCACCGCTCTCCTGTGTCTGAGCCCACGGACGGAGGAGCCGTGAGAAATCCCAGCACTGCAAGTGCTCAGTCCTTGGTGGAAAGTGATTGTGCACGTACACGACCCACTGGAGGCTCACGTGCGTGTGCATGTGAGCTACGGGGACAGAGGCCACGTGTCCCTTGGCAGATGGGGAAACCAGGGCAGGGAGAGCACTTACCTGCATGGAACTCAGCCCTGGCTCCCAGCCAGCACCCCAGGAGGTCCCGAGGGGCCCTGGCCTGGCAGACAGGATGCTGTTTTGAGACCTGACTTTGCTACTTGCTGGTTGCGTGACATAAGGAAAGCGCCTCTTCTCTCTGGGGAGGATGTGGTGAGGGGATGCTCAGGAGGCCAGAAGGTGTGTCCATGTCCCCAGGTGGGGCTGAGTCTCCCCTCCCTGCCCTCCCAGCGTTTCGACTTTGGAATAATTATATCTGAAAATCTGGACAAGAGAGAAAAGCACAAAGAGAATGAACCTTCCAGAAACAACCCGAGTGGCAGCTGCAGATGCGAAAGTCCATATACTTGCCATCAGGGCAGATGTCAGGGCAGCTGGGAGTGTAGGCCTGGAGCTCAGGGAGACCTGGAGTGGACGCTCACAGGTGGGCAGCCTCTGCGAACAGTGGGGGTAAAGCCAGAGGGGGGTGGGGGTGGCCACGGGGGGCGTGGACACAGATGGGGGAGGAGGGTGCAGGGCTCAGGGCTGGAACCTTCGGGGGGCTCTGCCACGGGGCTCGGAGCAGAAAGCAGGGGACAGGGAGGGGTGGCCAGGGTCACCATCACTTACAGCTATGGGACTCGGGCAGGTCCCATTGCCTGCTGGTCCCCGGTGACCTCATCTGAGAAACAGGGTGATGTTGGCCCCTCAACAGGCCAGGGCGAGACCCTGAGAGGGAGGGCTGGCTGAGCACCAGGAAAGCGTGAAGTGATGTCATGAGACCCCCCCATCAGCTGCCCACTGCCCTGTGCTGGGAGGGATTCTGGGCGCCTCTGAGATCCAAGAGGCGGAGGGGCCTTCTCTGAGTGCAGTTCCGACCTCTGGCCTCCACAGCGTCCCCAGCAGGCTCAGCTGAGGCAGGGGTGACACTGAACAAATATCAACTGTTCCCTGATTTCCCCTCCCCCGTCTTCCTCGGCGCTTCTACCTGCAGCGTCCAAACCATGAGCGGGTCCTGCAGCCCTGCCTTCAGGGCACATCCTGAATGGTCCAGGCCACCCTCTCTGGCCACGCATGGCTCACCTGTGCCCCCCACCCCGTTAGTCGACTCCCTGCTTCCCTTCGACCCCCAGGGCCTCTCATGTGGTCCAAAGGACTCTTTAAGATGCAGTTGGCATCACGTAACTTCTCTCTGAGGAGCTCTAAGGGCCTCCAGTGTGCTCAGGATAAAGTCTCACTGCTCCCGAGGACACCTGGGCTTCGTGATCTCCCCCTGGGGCCCTCTTTTCAACCCAGGACCCCTCCTTACACTCACTGCCCCGCCCCAACCCCAGCCAGCATCCAGCCACTCTGACCTCCTGGCTCTTCCTCAAACCCAACTCTCAGCTGGCTCCAGGCTTCAGGAAGCTCCCGGAAGGCTCCTCCTGGGCTCTCCACACAACTGACTGTCCTCACCTTTCTGCCCACTTCACACCCGACCCTTCAGAGAAGCTGCCCCACTGGGAACACAGCAGAAACCAGGGGTTTTAACACTCTTTCCAGCGCGTCAGACTGGAGCCTGGGGAAATCAGCAGTTTGTAAACACGGGAATCAGGGCAATTGGCGGGGAGGTGGATTCCCTCCCCATTAATCCAAGGCAGTTGCACTTTATGTCTCCCGAGGGCGCAGGACTGCTCTCCCTCACCGGGCCCTGCACACGGCCTGGAGAGGGGGCGGTCTGGGGGGATGGGACCTTGGGGGACGCCGACAGGGCTGGACCAAGCCAAGGGCAGATCCTGGCTCCCCTGCTCCTCCCTGCGTGATCTTGAGAGAGTCCCTTGCCTCTGAGTCTGCCAGCAACCCTGAGGGTGCCTCAGGTGGGCTGTGCAGGGGGGTCCCGGCTTTCGGCTCTGTTTCCTCCTTTCTTCTAGGGCAATGTGCCCTCACCAGCTACTCTGTGAGCTGATGCTCTTGCTCTGGGCTGAGGCAGGAAGCAAAGAGGGCCAAGGGGGCGAAGAGAAGGAAGGGTAACTCTGGACACAGGTGAGGGGGAGTCAGGGAGGCTTCACGGAGGAGGTGGCTTTGATCGGTCTTTAAGTCCAGGGATAATGTCTACCAGCAAGAGGGGAGGAAGAGGGGAGGAGCCTGAGCCAAGGTCTGAGGCAGGAAGGAGGTGACCAGCCTCTCGAGGGTTTGGATGTGCTCAGGGCTGTGTTAGAAGCTTCCAGAGGCTATTTCAGATCAACCAGCCTCCAGTGACACCCCTCTGTGCCTGGGCCTGTGTTGGGTGCTGGGGACCCAGACCACGGGTCCTGCCCTTGAGGGGCTTGTTATCTTCTCAGTGTCATGTGCTGCATCCGTTCTGTGATGGGGAAGCCCAGGGCTACTCTGGGTAATCAAGGAGGGCTTCCTGGAAAAGGGCACTCTGAGCAGAGCCTGGTGAGCCAGGCAGGCAAGGAATGAGGCACAAAGACCAGGGCACCGCAGGGCTGAGCGGCGGCAGGGTTGGGGGTGCTGTGGGCAGGAGGAGGCGCGCTGACACCCGCCAGCGTTCAGCCCGTGCCCGGAATCAAGGTGGATTCTCCCCTCTGCGTTACCTCATGATTTTCTCAGCAACTCCTCTGGCCAGCCGTTACTTTAGACCATTTACAGATGAGGACCTTGGAGTCCGGGGAGGTTAGGTGACCTGCTGGGAACAGGCAGAGCCAGATACCAGCCCAAAGCGGCCCTGATGAGGGCCGTGCACTCAGCCTGGGTTTCGGGTCGATGCTGGCCGTTGGGTGTCTGATCCACACCTAAGAAGGTCTGGACGCTATCAGGAGGGCCGTGGGAGTCATTGGAGATTTTAGGTCAGACTCAGACTTTTAAAGGTTACCATATGGGGGGGCTGGATTAGCCAGGAGGGGCCAGATCAATTTGTGGCTGAAAACTCTGGAAAGGGCATCCTTGGAAGTCATTGGAGCTGTTTGGAGTGTGGCCAGGGCTCACCTGCTGCCGCCCTCCCCCCACACCCCAGGAGGCACAGCCCCCACCTGTGCCAGAGCAGCGGCAGATGGGGGAGGGAGCGGGGCTGCCGCCACCAAGGCCCTGACAATGAGCTGATGATGTCACGAGCTTTGCTTTAAAAACCTTAATGGATTTTTTCCACCCCATAAAGCCACCCTGTGGTCTAGGAATGGTAATTGAGATCCGGGAAGGAGACGAATGCCACTGAGAGCGCATCCGCTTCCCACCCCCAGCCTCCTGGCTGCGCTGCCCTCGACAGAGGAGAGGGAGCGCGCAGCGGGGTGAGGCCTGAGCTGTCCATCCTGGCCCTCAAGCGTCTGACGGTAATCCTAGCCGGTGTCCCTCGGGGCCAGCACGCTGCCCAGACTCCACACACAGGAGCAGACGCAGTCCTCACCGCGGCCCTGCAGGATGGGGGCTGTGCCATCATCCCAGGCACCATCTCAGGATGCCTGTGGGCTCATCCTTTGTACCAACCACCCCTCGCCTCTCAGGAGGTGGGGGAGGACCCCTGACCTGGGAACCCCCCCCCTGCCTCCAGCAGCGAGGCTTGCACACCTCTGGTGATGGGGTGCTCACCACCGGCATTCACGGTCCTCCTTGTGATCCAGCTGCTCTACCCACCCACTGCGTGGGCACAGGATGTCACAGCTGACCGCGGGCTCTCCTTGTCTTTGTCTCTGCCCTGCTCCCACACCAGCGTCACTCTCTGCCTGGCCAGGAGGTCCTGGGGGCACCGAGTGGGTGGATAAAGGCCACATGTCTCTTGCACCAGCTGTCTCTGTGCTTCTCCGGGACCAGGGTCATCCTGGGCCCCCCCTCCCCTGTCCAAGGGGCTTGAGAGGGAGTGACACGACGTGTCCACCTGGCATCTGGATTCCAGTTGAGAGCCACCTCTCCTCCAAGTCCTTGCCCTCCCCCTCCGCTCCCCCTCTTCCCCACACTCCTTGCCAGGAAGTCACAGTAATGACATCAACAACCACCACAGTAATAATAATAGCAGCTAACACATTTGCAGGAACCAGGCCTTGTTTTCAGCAGTTCATACATAGAAACTCCTGGAATCCTCTCTCTATTCTATGCAGAACACACCATATTGGTGCCATTTTACTGCTGAGGACACTGAGACACAGAGAGGTTGAGATACCTGCCCAAGGCCACACAGCTCCCCAGGTGAGGGGGACCAGGGAGAGCTGCTCTTGCTCACTTGGGATCAGGAAGCCATAGGCCCTTTCGGTCCCTGAGGGGGCCTCTGACTCTGGGGAGTAGTGCCCTCCTCCCCCAGAGCTGGCTCTACTCCCAGGGTCTGGGACATACAGATAACTGGCACTCCTGATGCCAACTCCTTTCTCTACAGAGCTGAACGCATGCCCCCCCCCAAACCCTGTGCCTGTCACCAGGCCAGATGTTTACTAAAAAGGGCCCAGAGCTTCCACTCAGGGCTTGCGCGATGCTGGGACCCTTTTGATCCCCGAGAGTTTACAGGGTTCAGTGGTCCCTCGCTCTGCTCCACGGAGTTCAGCGGTGAGTGGGTCTGAGGGGACAGGAGGGCTCAGGGTACCGTGCTGGGCCCTGCCACCAGCCCCACACGTGTGACTCGGGCAAGCAGCTTCCAGTGCATGGCCCCGTCAGCCCCATCAGCCCTCCCATCAGGCGCATCAGCCCTGTTAGCCTGTGAGGGCCAGGCTGCTATTTCCTACACACCTGTTGTGTGTGGGTACAAGGAGCAGAATTTTACTTTTTTTTTTTTTTGGCACACGGGCTTAGTTGCTCTGCGGCATGTGGGATCTTCCTGGAGCTGGGATTGAACCTGTGACCTCTGCATTGGCAGGTGGATTCTTAACCACTGCGCCACCTAGGAAGCCCAAGAATTTTACCTTCTAGGTCAACAGTCCAATGAAGTGGGTGACATTCCCATTTCACAGAAGAGGAAAGTGAGGCCCGCAGAACAAGGATGGGGTCGACCCAGCTGTTGCGCTGCTGCCTCCTATTCCCAGTGCGGCTGAGGTTCTGGGGTTAAGCCCTCCCTCGTTTCCAGGCCAACAGCCACCCTTTTACTCCCAAGGCTCTCTGTTGCATTCCTCCCAGGGCCTCGTGTGACCCTGGGGCACAGAAGGAGAGAAAATTGTTTGGAGTCGACATTTGGGCCCTCTTTCTTCTGGCACGATTGGAATTGGCTGGATGAGTAAAGAATGCACCCAATTTGCTGAGAATAATTTTTATTTTGCATCTTTGAGCACTGGCCAAGTTTTAGCTTAAAGAGTCCAGAGTTGATTCACTCACCAGCTCTTAAGATGCTGCTGTACCATCAGCCTCCTGCCCCCCTCCCCTCCCAGGCCACCCCAGGAGCAGTGCTGTTTGTAAATAGAGAACATCTGGGCTGTGCGTGATCCAGCTGTAGGGACTGCAGAAGCCACAGGCCTGCCAGGAAGAGGAAGACAGACACAGTTCCACCCTGGAGATGCCAGGCACGCCACGCTGGGGGGCCCTGCTTGGCCAGGACACAGAGCCGCCCCTGGCCTGCCTGCTCACTCTGGAGGTCTCTTCTCCAGCCCAGGCCAGTTTCTGTTACTGGAAGCACAGGTTATAGAATTGGATCTATGTTTGAATCACAACCCTGTGTGATATGGAGCAAGAGGCTTCATTTTTTGTGAGCCTCAGTCTACTTGTCTGTAAAATGGGTTAGCAACACCTGCTCTGCAGAGTTGCACTGGGAATTCAGAGAGAGAGGTTGCAGAGCTCAGTGCCTGGCAAACAGCGGGTACTCTTTTCATCCTATCAGACCTGTCCCCACACCTGTCACTTTCTGAACCCATTTTCTTCAGGCAGTCACACCGACACCCCACCCCCATGAGACAGCCCCCTTTCATACCCTCACATGCCTCCTTGCCTTTGCACTCCATGCTCAAATGCGTGTTTGTGTTTGGCTTGATAGTAGGTCTTAAATCCAGTTCTGTGAGTTCCAGTTTTGTTCTTCTTTCTTGAGATTGTTTTGAATATTAAAGATCCTTTTCATTTCCATATAAATATTAGGATCAGCTTATTGACCTCATCTTCCGAACACACACACAAGCCTGCTGGGGTTTGGATGGGGGTGGCATTCAATGTACAGATCAATTTGGGTCAATTTCAAATCATTACAGTATTGAGGCTTCTTATCCATGAACATGGCTTCTCTCTCCACTTTTTTAAAGATCTTATTTGATTTCTCTCAATAATGTTCTGATTTTCCCTTGCAGATGTCTTCCACATCTTTCATTAGATTTGTTCTTGGGTGCTTTGTGTTTTTGACGCTATTGTAAATGATTTCTTAAAATGTCATTGTCTATTTGTGAATGCTAGAGAGAAATACAACTGATTTCAGCGTATTGACTGTGTATACAGCAAACTTGCTAAATTTATTAGTTCTAGTAGATTAACCTGTACATTCTTTTGGATTCTCTGTCATAACAAATCATGTCATTAATATATGCTGACAGTTTTTTTTACCAGTCCTTATAATTTTTCTTTTTCTTGTCTTAATGCACTGGCTTAACGTTGAAGAGATGTAGCGACAGTGGGTACCCCTGACTTGTTCCTGCCCTCAGGGGGGTATGTTTTCAATCTTTCATCATCAAGAATGCTGTTTGCTGAAGCCTCTATAGATAGCTTCTATCAGATTAAAGAAGTGTCCTTCTATTCCTAGATTGCTAAACATTTAAAAAAATCAAGAATATTTTCTTAATTGTATCAAATGCTATCTCTAAACCTATTGAGATAAACATGACTATGTCTTATATTCTAATGTGGTGAATTTCACAGATTGACTATCAAACATCAAATCAATCTTGTATCCCACAGTTAACCCAGCTCGATCATGAGGTACTGTTCTTTGTATCTATAGCCAGATTCTATTTGGCTAATATTTTGTTTAAGACTTTTGCATCTTTAATTTTTGGCCTTTAATTTTTTTCTTTTGTGTTAGTTGCATGTTGTTGCATGAAAACTTGCACCAAAATATACTGGTTAAAGCACTAATATTGAGGACTTCCCTGGTGATCCAGTGGTTAAGACTCTGTGCTTCCACCGCAGGGGATGTAGATTCAATCCCCGGTTGGGGAACTGAGATTCTGTGGGTCAGGAATTCAGGTGGGGCATAACAGGGACAGCTCGTCTCTGCTCTACAATGTCTGGGGCCTCAGCTGGAGACTTGGAGGCTGGGGACAGGATTCACATAAAATCTCAGTCACTTACAGGCCGGGCTTGACAGGGGCCCTGGCTTGGGCTCCCTCACAACGTGGTGGCCTGTGTCCAAGAGCAAATGTCCCAAGAGGTAAAGAGGAAGAGAGAGTGAGAGAGAGACAGTGAGGCATACGCGCTATTCTTTTATCCTTTGTAGACCTAGCCGGGGACCTCACATAACACCACGTCTGCAGCTCTCCATTGGTCAAGGAGGTTACTAGACTCCTCCCAGATTCAGAGAGGGTGAGAAGAGGGTCAATTCCATTGTAAGAAGACAGGGCAAACATATTGGTGTGTCTGCCCTTGGAAACTACATTCTGCTCCCTTTCTTATAAAATGCTTCTCAGTTTTAGGTATGAAGGCTCTGCTTTGCCTCTAAAACAAGTAGGAAAATATTCCCACTTTTTTATTCTGTGTGTAATTTGTATGTGATAGATGTTATTTCTTCCTTAAATGTTTGGAAGCACTCATCACTGAAGCTGTGTGGGCCTGGAGAGTCCCTTGTGAGAAAGTTTTAAATTATAGATCAAATTCTTTAATAGATATAGGACTAGTCAAACTTTTTATTTCTTCTTGGTTGGTTTTGTTTTTCTAGGAGTTTGTCCATCTCAACTGAAATTTTAAATTTACTGCCAGAAAAGAGGTGTTCACAATATCCTTTGCAATGCTGGTAAGGTCTGTAAAGATGTCAGCTTTTTATTCTTGACAATGCTTTCTATGTTCTTGATCAGTCATGTTAGGGATTTATCAATTTTATTATGCATTTGAGAAACAAACTTCATACTTTGTGGATTTTTACTATTATATGTTTATTTTCTATTTTATTATTTAAGATCTCTCTCTCTTATTTCTTTCCTTCTTATTTCTTTCAGTTTAGTTTGTGGGGTTTTTTCCACCTCTTGAGATGTTTATTTAGACAATTTCATTTCAGCCCTTTCCCCCCTAAAATATAAGCTTTGAGGCTGTCAGTTTTTTTCTAAATTCTTCTGTAAGTGCATTCTTTATTTTGATAATTCACTTTTATTATTGTGCATTTCAAACTATTTTCTCATTTTCATTGTGATTTCTTGTCCAACTCTCTGAATTTGGAAGTGTACTTAACTAGTTTACAAATGTGGGCATGTTCGAACTGCCTTTTTGTTTTTGATTTCAGTAAAATTCCACTGTAGTCAAATTATTTTGATTAATTGAAATTTGTTGAGACTTGCTTTATGGTCTGGCATGTAAGCTATTATGGTAAATGATAAGAATATGAATTCTGCTGTTTATTTTTACAACGTTTCCTATATGTCAGTAGATCAGCTTGATTCATCATATTGTCTAAATTTTCCATATCCTAAGTTTTTGTCTACTCATTCTGTTGGTTACTGAGAGAAATGCATTGCACTCCCATGTGATTGCTGCTTTGTCTATTTCCTCTTTTAGGTCTGTCCAGTTTTTGCTTTATTTATTCTAAGATTATGTTACAAAGTTCATACAAATATAGAATAGTTTATCTTCTTGGTGAATTGTCCCTATTTACCTCTATGATTTTTGTCTTAAAGTCTACTTTGCCTGATGTTATTATAGTGAAACCCACTCACTTCTGGTTAGAGTCTGAATGATCTTTTTTCTACTCCTTTACTTTCAACCTATCATATACGTCCTTTTATTTAAGATGTCTCTTCCAAGCAGCATATGTTTGGTTTAAAATTAAACCAGTTTAAGTGAAATGATCTTTGTCTTGTAAGAGAAGTATTTATTTTCTATTTATCCCACCTCTTTCATATTCCTTCACTCACTTTCTTTATATTAGAAAAATCAAAAAATTTTTATTATTCAATTTCCTCCTTGCCATTAGCTTGTTAGTTATCCTTTCTTTAATTATTATTTCAGTGTTTGCTCTAGAGATTATACCATGCAAAGTCAAAGGACTTGTTACAGTCTAGTTAAAGTGACTATTTTTACCAGTTCCTAGAAAATGCAAAAATGCAAGGGCCTTGGAGCCTTTAAACTTGCTTTGCTCCTTCTGTGTATTTTTCTTATTATTCTGTTGTACCCACACAGTCACACATTTACCCCTTCTTCAGCTCTTCGGTTCTACCTATATTGTCATATGTCAGTCTGGGATCAATTTTCCTCTGCCTGAAGAACTTCTTTTATAGAAAACTTCTTTTCTCTAAAGTCTACTGGGAATAAATTCTCCAAGTTGTATTTTTCTGAAAGGATCTTTATTTCACTTTTATTTTTGAAGGGTATTTTCATAAGGTATATAATTCTTGGTTGGCAGTTATTTTCTTTCAGCAGTTTAATTAAAGATGCTGTTCCATCATCTCCTGGGCTGCATCATTTGGTTGAGAGGTCACCTGTCAGTCTTATCATCATTCCATTGAAGGTCATGTGTCTTATCTCTCTGGTTGCTTGTAAGCCTTTCTCCTTGTCTTTGGTTTTGTGACAGTGTGTTAGGGGTGATTTGGAGGCTCATTAATCTTCTTGAATCTTGGCTTGAGGTCATTCATCAGATTTGGAAAACTCTTGGAAATTATTTTGTCAAGTATTGTTTCTAATTCCCTTCCTCTTCCCTTTTCTGGGATCCCATTTATATATATATAATATATATATATATATTTCAGACCTTTTAACTGATTCCTGTGTCTTTTATCATCTTTTCTGCATTGGTCCTTCTTTTATCACTCTGCACTGTAATATAGATTTTTCTCACTCACTCATTTTCCAGTTAATTAATTCTCTGTTCTGCCTAGTCCACTTTTTCTCAACCCCATCAATCGAGTTCTCGTTTTCAGTTATTATGTTTTCCAGACCTAGAGTTTCCTTTTGCTTCTTTTTTTAATATCCTGGGCTTTGGCTGAAATTCTCCATCTTGTCACCAATCTTCTTGAATGTGCTAATCACAATAATATTCATATCTGTGTCCAATAACTCCAGGATTTGCATCACCAGTGGGTAGTTATTTTGTCTGTTTTTTTTTTCTCTTGTTCCTGTTATTGGTATGCCTGTAAACTTTTAAATGAATGTTGAACATTTTGTACAAACTTGTAGAGCCTCTATATAGCATTATAATCCTCTCAAGAGGGTTGACTTTAGCTTCTAGAGGCATTTAGATTATGGAGAGAGAACATAATCCACTCAGGGCCTGAGCAGATGCTCTGCTGGGTCTTAGACTTTCTTGGGTAGTCTTTATCTCTGACTTACCCTTATTCCTAGGACACAGCCATCTTCAAGGTTCCAACTGTGTTGACACTCCTCCTTGATGGTCCCTGAACTCCAATATTTTTTTCTTCTCATGATCATAAATCTGCTGAAAGTTCTGCTTAGGTTTTCAGTCTTTTAGCAGCCACTTTCTGCCAGGCTCATTCTGCTTAGTAATCAGCAAGTTTCTGGAAGGGGAGATGGGTAGAGTACTGGGCTCACTTCTCTGTGCATCTCCACTCCTGGAATTTAGATCCTCAGATCCTGGGTGCCCTGACAGCCCTTAATTCATCTCCCCAGCCCTGTGAGATTTCTAAGGGCTCTGATTAGCTGCCACTTTCTGCCTTTTTTTCCCTTGGCTCCTCGGCCCCTTAGAACAGCTGTCTACAAATTGGCAGATATCTCTGGGGAAAATCAGGGTAGACTACCAGCTTCACCTTAATGAGTTTCCTTTCTCTCTGGGATTTGGCCCCTTCAGTCCTGGCCACCTCTGTAGCCTCTCATGCCTTTAAACAGATGCTTCTTGCATTTTATCTCACTTTTCTCTTTGCTAGGAGATCAGGAAGGTGGGTAGGCAAGAGGCAACGCTGGCCTCAACTCAGCTGGTAGCAGCAGAGATGGCAGAAGAAGATGGACTGAGAGAGAGGCGGTCGTGGTGATTTATTAGAGGGGGAGGAGGAGTGCAAAATGAATGCAGATTGCTTGTCCCTCTGAGAGGCTGGGCACACACTCACCAACACCAGGCTTCTGCAGCTTCCCTCTGGATGCCCAAACCTCTTCTGTATGCACCCCTCATTATAGCCCTGACCCCCCTATGGGCATCATTTATGTCCTCATCCACCTCCATCACAGCTGGGAGCTCTGTGTCCCCAGTGTTGTCCAGCACTGAGATGGTCACAGGTCACTGAAGGAATGAATTAATTAAAGAAATGTGAATTTGTCGAACGATTACTTCTGATGAGACCAGTATCTCCTGGGTCCAAAGGCACCCAGGACTGACCAATCTGGCCCAGCTGGGAGTGCAGTATGGCAAGGCTGGGTTTTCCTGGGAGGTGCTCTCCAGGCCCCAGCCCATCTGTTCTCCTGGCAGCTGGTATGCCTGGCCCCCACTCTAACTGGGTCACTGGATGAGTCCCAAGGCTATTCTCAAGGCAATTCTCCTGGGCACCCAGCTGTGCCCAGCCCTCATCCTCGCCTGGCCAGGCCACATTCTCAGCACCACTATCCCTTACTCAGGTCAGAGGGGGTGTGCGCCAGAAGCAGGCCTCTCCCTGGCGATAGGAGGGCTTGAGGGGAGTGGGTGTTTACAGCAGCCTGGAGGAAGAAAAGAGATAAACACTACTGGTTACCTCCCTTGGCCTCTCCTTTGGTGCAGGATTTATTTTTTTATTTATTATTATTTTTTATGATTGATTGATTGATTTCTGGCTGCGTTGGGTCTTTGTTGTTGCCCGTGGGCTTTCTCTAGTTGCAGCGAGTGGGAGCTACTCATCATTGTGGTGCATGGGCTTCTCATTGCGGTGGCTTCTCTTGTTGCAGAGCATGGACTCTAGGTGCGCGGGCTTCAGTACTTGTGGCACATGGACCCAGTAGTTGTGGCTCGCAGGCTCTAGAGCTCAGGCTCAGTAGTTGTGGTGTGCAGGCTTAGTTGCTCTGTGGCATGTGGGATCTTCCCAGACCAGACATCAAACCCATGCCCCCTGTATTGGCAGGCGGATTCTTAACCACTGCACCACCAGGGAAACCCCTCAGTGCAAGATTTAGATCAACAACAGAGACAACCTCTCAATACCTAGAGCATTCACCCACTCCTCAGCCCCCAACTTGCCAGGCCCTCCTTGGGTGCCCACTCCTCCTCTCTTCCAATCACATAGGGAAGAGCTAGCCCAGCAAGTCACCACACACCTCTGACTATCCAGGCTTTCTTTGTGCAGGGGAGCTAAGTTCCCCACGGGGCAGGGACCATGGGACAGAGGGAACTCATGGAAGAGCTGGCTGGGCCAGCCCAGCGTGAGGGAAACTCTTTTTCCTCTCAGATGAAGACTTTCTGAGGTGCTGTGGATGGGTTTGCGGAGCAAGAATGGGAGATGAGGTCAGAGGAGGGGGTACATGAGGTCATGTGGCCTCTGGGTAATGGGCTGGGGTCTCAGATGTTGGATTCTAGTTCTTCCCCAAAGCTCCAGCAGTTTCCGGCTCCAAGTCAAACTCCTAACCACCTCCCACTGCCTCTTCCAGACCCTAGCCACCCGATGGACTCCTATTCACCCCTCAAAACTGCAAGGCTGCCTCTTCTGGGGAGCCTTCCTCAGCCACCCCACCGGTCCCAGAGAAAGAATCATTCTTTCTCTAGGATGCCTCCCAGATCTGATTTCTTGCTGGGTGGGCTGTCCCTGCCTCTGTCTGCTCGGCCACTGTCCAGATGTGGGCACCTTGAGGACAGTCTGCCTCCCCCATCCCCGTGTCCCCAGCTCCCAACTCCTTGCTTCTCTGAGGCTCAGCTGCTCTCCTTAACTGATGGGTCACGCCGCCTTCCCAGCAGAGCACAAGGCCTCTGTCCCCACTGGGAGTGGGCAGAGCTGCAGGAAGTGTGACCATCCAGGGCTTGTTTGCTTGTGGTGGAGATATTTTCTAAGAAGCATATCTGGGTCTTCTCAGAATCAAAAACTGGAGCCCGGCCAGGAAAGGGGCCAGAAACCAAGGCAGCCTGGTGGCCAATGACCCAGGCAGATCTGGCCGTGAGCAGCTGGTCACTTCCTCCAAGGCCACCCTGCAAGGCCTTTTGCAAGCCGCTGCCCTCACTCGGGCCACTGCAGCCAGTTCCTGGCCACCGAGTGGTGACAAACTGATTCCCAACATCCAAGGCATCAACGGGTCAGAAACATAGCCTTTGCCCGCGGCATCTGGTTTGGATACTACAGGAGAAATGCCTGAAGTGTTTTCATGTCTATGGGGCCTGGGCTGCCAGGAGACCAGGGCTGGTGGCCAGAGAGTTCCCAGCGTCCAACCCGAGAGCCCTCAAGCCTAATGACATCACCCCACATAAAACCTTCAAGCGCTCTGGTTACCCTCAGGTAAAGACCAAACATCTCAGCAGGGCCAACAAGGCCCTGCGGGTTCTGGCCCAGCCCGTGACCACTCAGCACCCCTCCTTCTCTTGGCCTGGGCCACCCTGAGAGTCCTTTATTGCTTCAAATACATCCTGAGGTCCTGCCTCAGGGCCTTTGCACAAGCTGTTTCCCCAGCCTGAAAATGCTCTTCCCCATTCTCTCCATGTGGCCAGTTGGTTCCTCCCTACCTTGGGGTCTCAACTTGAAAGTCCTTTGCTCAGGCCAGACTCCCTGCTCTTCAGTTTGCAATCATACCTTATTGGCAATGACCCTTTGATGTCCCCTCGAGGGACTGCAAGCTCCGTGAAGAGCTGGTTCACCACCACATCCCTCTGTGTAGCCCTGCGCCTGCCGCATGTTTGGCACTCCATGAACATTTGTTGAATGACTATGTGAGCGATCTCTGGCCTTGGCAGGCTCGGATCTGCGCTCCAGCCTTCCCCACCCTTCACTTTTTTTTTTTTTTTTTTTATTATTATTTTATTTTATTTTTTTGGGGGGTACACCAGGTTCAATCAACTGTTTTTATACACATATCCCCATATTCCCTCCCTTCCTTGACGCCCCCCCCCTCGATTCCCCCCCACCCTCCCTGCCCCAGTCCTCTAAGGCATCTTCCATCCTCGAGTTGGACTCCCTTTGTTATACAACAACTTCCCACTGACTATTTTACAGTTGGTAGTATATATATGTCTGTACTACTCTCCCGCTTCTTCTCAGTTTCCCCTTCACCCCCCGCCCCCTCCCATACCTCGAGTTCTCCAGTCCATTCCCTGTATCTGCTTCCCTGTTCTTGTCACTGAGTTCATCAGTACCATTTTTAGATTCCGTATATGTGAGTTAGCATACAATATTTGTCTTTCTCTTTCTGACTTACTTCACTCTGTATGACAGATTGTAGTTCTATCCACCTCATTACATATAGCTCCATCTCATCCCTTTTTATAGCTGAGTAATATTCCATTGTATATATATGCCACATCTTCTGTATCCATTCATTTGTTGATGGGCATTTAGGTTGCTTCCATGTTCTGGCTATTGTAAAGAGTGCTGCAATAAACATGATGGTACAAGTTTCTTTTGGGATTATGGTTTTCTTTGGGTATATGCCCAGGAGTGGGATGACTGGATCATATGGTAGTTCTATTTGTAGTTTTTTAAGGAACCTCCAAATTGTTTTCCATAGTGGCTGGACCAACTTACAGTCCCACCAACAGTGCAGGAGAGTTCCCTTTTCTCCACACCCTCTCCAACATTTGTTGTTTCCAGACTTTGTGATGATGGCCATTCTGATTGGTGTGAGGTGATACCTCATTGTGGCTTTGACTTGCATTTCTCTGATGATGAGTGATGTTGAGCATCTTTTCATGTGTTTGTTGGCCATCTGTATGTCTTCTTTGGAGAAATGTCTATTTAGGTCTTCTGCCCATTTGTGGATTGGGTTATTTGCTTTTTTGGTATGAAGCTGCATGAGCTGCTTGTATATTTTGGAGATTAATCCTTTGTCCGTTGTTTCATAGGCAATTATTTTTTCCCATTCTGAGGGTTGCCTTTTAGTCTTGTTTATGGTTTCTTTTGCTGTGCAAAAGCTTTTAAGTTTCATGAGGTCCCATTCGTTTATTCTTGATTTTATTTCCATGATTCTAGGAGGTGGGTCAAAAAGGATGTTGCTTTGATGTATGTCAAAGAGTGTTCTGCCTATGTTTTCCTCTAGGAGTTTGATAGTGTCTGGCCTTATATGTAGGTCTTTAATCCATTTGGAGTTTATTTTTGTGTATGGTGTTAGGAAGTGTTCTAATTTCATTCTTTTACATGTTGCTGTCCAATTTTCCCAGCACCACTTATTGAAGAGGCTATCTTTTTTCCATTGTATACTCGTGCCTCCTTTGTCAAAGATAAGGTGCCCATATGTGTTTGGGCTTACTTGTGAGTTCTCTATTCTGTTCCATTGATCTTCCTTTCTATTTTTGTGCCAGTACCATACTGTCTTGATCACTATGGCCTTGTAGTATAGTTTGAAGTCAGGAAGCCTGATTCCACCAACTCCATTTTTCCTTCTCAAGATTGCTTTGGCTATTCGGGGTCTTTTGCGTTTCCATACAAATCGTAAGATTTCTTGCTCTAGTTCTGTGAAAAATGCCATTGGTAATCTGATCGGGATTGCATTAAATCTGTAAATTGCTTTGGGTAGTACAGTCATTTTCACGATGTTGATTCTTCCAATCCAGGAACATGGTATATCCCTCCATCTGTTTATGTCATCTTTGATTTCTTTCATCAATGTCTTAAAGTTTTCTGCATACAGATCTTTTGCCTCCTTAGGCAGGTTTATTCCTAGGTATTTTATTCTTTTGGTTGCAATGGTGAATGGGAGAGTTTCCTTAATTTCTCTTTCTGCTCTTCCGTTGTTAGTGTATAGGAATGCAAGAGATTTCTGTGCATTAATTTTGTATCCTGCTACTTTACTAAACTCATCAATGAGTGCTAGCAGTTTTCTGGTAGAGTCTTTAGGGTTTTCTATATATAGTATCATGTCATCTGCAAAGAGTGATAATTTTACTTCTTCTTTTCCAATTTGGATTCCTTTAATTTCTTTTTCTTCTCTGATTGCTGTGGCTAACACTTCCAAAACTATGTTGAATAACAGTGGTGAGAGTGGACACCCTTGTCTTGTTCCTGTTCTTAGAGGGAATTCTTCCAGTTTTTCTCCATTGAGAACAATGTTGGCTTTTGGTTTGTCATATATGGCTTTTATGATGTTGAGGTAATTTCCTTCTATGCCCATTTTCTGGAGAGCTTTTATCATAAATGGATGTTGAACTTTGTCAAAAGCTTTTTCTGCATCTATTGAAATGATCATATGGTTTTTATCCTTCAATTTGTTGATATGATGTATCACGTTGATTGATTTGCGTATATTGAAGAATCCTTGCATCCCAGGGATAAACCCCACTTGATCGTGGTGTATGATTTTTTTAATGTGCTGTTGCAGTCTGTTCGCTAGTATTTTGTTGAGGATTTTTGCATCTATATTCATCAGTGATATTGGTCTGTAGTTTTCTTTTTTTGTGACATCTTTGCCTGGTTTTGGTATCAGGGTGATGGTAGCCTCATAGAATGAGTTTGGGAGTGCTCCGCCTTCTGCAATATTTTGGAAGAGTTTGAGAAGGATAGGTGTTAACTCTTCTCGAAATGTTTGATAGAATTCGCCTGTGAATCCATCTGGTCCTGGGCTTTTGTGTGTTGGGAGATTTTTAATCACTGCCTCAATTTCTGTACTTGTGATTGGTCTGTTCATGGTTTCTATTTCTTCCTGGTTCAGTCTTGGAAGATTGTATTTTTCTAAGAATGTATCCATTTCTTCCAGGTTATCCAATTGATTGGCATATAGTTGCTTGTAGTAGTCTCTCATGATGTTTTGTATTTCTGAGGTGTCCGTTGTGACTTCTCCTTTTTCATTTCTAATTCTGTTGATTTGCATCTTCTCCCTTTTTTTCCTGATGAGTCTGGCTAATGGTTTATCAATTTTGTTAATCTTCTCAAAGAACCAGCTTTTAGTTTTATTTATTTTTCTTATGGTTTCTTTCCTTTCTTTTTCATTTATTTCTGCTCTGATCTTTACGATTTCTTTCCTTCTGCTCATTTTGGGGTTTCTTTGTTCTTCTTTCTCTAGTTGTTTGAGGTGTAAGGTTAGGTTGTTTATTCGATCATTTTCTTGTTTCTTAAGGTAGGACTGTATTGCTATAAACTTCCCTCTTAGAACTGCTTTTGCTGCGTCCCATAGGTTTTGGGTTGTTGTGTTTTCGTTGTCATTTGTTTCTAGATACTTTTTGATTTCCTCTTTGATTTCTGTAGTGATTCCTTGGTTGTTTAATAGTGAATTGTTTAGCCTCCATGTGTTTGTATTTTTTGCAGTTTTTTTCCTGTAATTGATATCTAGTCTCATGGCGTTGTGGTCTGAGAAGATGCTTGATATGATTTCAATTTTCTTGAATTTGCTGAGGTTTGATTTGTGACCCAAGATGTGATCTATCCTGGAAAATGTTCCATGTGCACTTGAGAAGAAAGTGTAGTCTGTCGTTTTTGGATGGAATGTCCTATAAATATCAATGAAGTCGAGATGGTCTAATGTGTCATTTAAAGCTTGTGTGTCTTTATTTATTTTCTGTTTGGATGATCTGTCCATTGATGTAAGTGGGGTGTTCAAGTCTCCCACTATAATTGTGTTACTGTCGATGTCCCCTTTTATAGCTGTTAGCATTTGCCTTATGTATTGAGGTGCTCCTATATTGGGGGCATAGATATTTACCATTGTGATATGTTCTTCTTGGATGGATCCCTTGATCATTATGTAGTGCCCTTCCTTGTCTCTTTTAATAGTCTTTACTTTCAAGTCTAATTTGTCTGATATGAGGATTGCTACTCCAGCTTTCTTTTGACTTCCATTTGCATGGAATATCTTTTTCCATCCCTTCACTTTCAGTCTATATGTATCCCTTGGTCTGAAGTGGGTTTCTTGTAGGCAGCATATAGAAGGGTCTTGTTTTTGTATCCATTCAGCCAGTCTGTGTCTTTTGGTTGGAGCATTTAATCCATTTACATTTAAAGTGATTATTGACATGTGTGTTCCAATTACCATTTTCTGAATTGTTTTGGGTTTGTATTTGTAGGTGTTTTCCTTTTCTTGTGTTTCCTACTTAGAGAAGTTCCTTTAGCACTTGTTGTAAGGCTGGTTTGGTGGTGCTGAATTCTCTTAACTTTTGCTTGTCTGGAAAGCTTTTGATTTCTCCCTCAAATCTGAATGAGATTCTTGCTGGATAGAGTATTCTTGGCTGTAGGTTTCTCTCTTTCAGGACTTTCAGTATATCCTGCCATTCCCTTCTGGCCTGCAGAGTTTCTGTAGAAAGGTCAGCTGTTATCCTGATGGGTTTTCCCTTATATGTTGTTTGTTGCTTTTCTCTTGCTGCTTTTAATATTTTTTCTTTGTGTTGAATTGTCGTTAGTTTAATTAATATGTGTCTTGGTGTATTTCTCCTTGGGTTTATTCTGTATGGGACTCTCTGTGCTTCTTGGACTTGGTTCATTATTTCCTTTCCCATGTTGGGGAAGTTTTCCACTAGAACCTCTTCAAATATTTTCACAGACCCTTTCTTGTTTTCTTCTTCTTCTGGGATGCCTATAATTCGAATGTTGGTACGTTTAAGGTTATCACTGAGGTCTCTGAGGCTGTCTTCTAGTCTTTTTATTTTTTTATCTTTTTCCTGCTCTGTGGCGTTTATTTCTTCCATTCTATCTTCCAACTCACTTATTCGTTCTTCTGCCTCAGTCATTCTGCTGGTTAGAGCATCTAGAGTATTTTTAATTTCAGTTATTTTGTTATCCATTGCTGTTTGTTTTTCTGAGTTCTTATGAACTGTTTCTTGTACTTTCTCTAATTTGTTATCGAGATTTTGTATCATTTTTACTATCATGACTCTAAATTCTTTTTCAGGCATTTTTCCTATTTCCTCCTCATTTATTTGGTCTTGTGGGTTTTTTTCCTGCTCCTTTGCCTGCATGGTGTTTCTTTGTTTCCTCATGGTTGTCCAAGCTTTTGGGGTTGCTTGTCCTGGTGATAGAGGTGTTTATAGAAGACTGTCCAAGCCTCAGACTAATGTCCAAGTATTGGATTAGACGAATATTCAGTCTAGGAAACACATACATGTATAAGACACACAATTACTGAATCTGTTAGGACATAAGGCTCTAGAAAGACCTGACAGAACCCCAGTGTGCTATCAGATATTCAGAGAGAAACCCAGCAGAAATTGACAACTGAAACAGAACAAATCAGAGACAAAAGCAAAAGCAAACAAACAACAACACCCTTCACTTTTTATGTGATCTCAGACAAATTGCTTTTTTTGAGACTTAGTTTCTCCTACTGGCAGAATGAGGTTATTAATCCTGGTCTGTCTGCCTTGCTGAAAAGTTAGCGTGTTTGACTCTTTCGTTTACCCAATAATTCTGGAGCACTTACGATGTGTCAGCCACTCTTCTGGGCAGTGGGGACACAGCAGTGGCATGAAACAGACAAAAGTCTCCGTCTTTGTGAAGGTAACATCCTTGGGGGTGGGGCAGGCAATAAAGAACCAAACAATAGGTGACATGAGAAGTAATAACAGTAGAGCAGATGAGGTGGCTAGGGGAGGGCGCGCACAGAGTGGGCTGAGAGGCCTCTCGGAAGGTGCCATGTGGTGCACACCTGCAGGGGGCGCTCTTCCCAGCTGCCAGCGTGGCTGGGTGCATGACTGCTTTTGGAAAGAAGATCAAAAGGCTGACTGGGGGGCATCCAGGCAGAGGGAGCAGCGAGGGTGATGGCCTGGGGGGCGAGGTCAGCGGGGCACTGCGTGCTGGGCTGCACAGCCGGGCTGGCTGAGCCTGCAGGAAGTGAACAGCTAAGCATTGCCCAGGGGGTCCCTTGCAAGCAGCTCTGTGCAAGGCAGCTGGAGGAAGACTTCCATCTCAGCCTCCTGGCCTCCCAAAGCTCCTCTTGGGGAGGAGGCAGGAGATTTGCCCCGACCTCAGCTTTCCCTGTGCCCCTGTGGGTGTACACACACACACACACACACACACACACACACACACACACACCCCTTCTGGATGCCTGCCCATCTCGCACACTCCACCCAGATAGATTGAGAAGGGCCCCAGCTGCTGCCTGGGCCTCCAGGTCCCTCCAAAGCACAGGGGAATTAATCAGGTTGGAAGCAGTTGGCAAGCATACCCATGGGCTGAAAAGGCCCAGATCCCTTGCACAAGCCACTGCAACTCCGTGCCGCAGGCAGATGCAGGCCCTGAGCCGCTCCCACACGGTGCATCCCAGGATGCATCCAGCCTGCATCCAATTATCTCGGGCAGTCAGCCCAGGGAACAATGGGAGGCCTGGCTCCTAGTGACAGCTGCCCTGGCCCAGAGGGGTTCCTGGTTCTCCAGATCCTGATCATTCTTGGGGAAGGGCTGCAGGGGAGGAGGCTCGGGGGCTGGCTGTGGACCATGGGTCCAGCGGAGTGGGGTCTGTCTCTCCACCAGTGCGGGGAGGGGAGGGCATGGATTTCGGTACGTGTGACACTGGGAAATCTCACTTGGTACGCAGTCCAAGGTGCTGCTGGTTGGAGTCCCAGCCTTGACATGAACAAGTTAGGATTTTAAACGACCTGTCTTGTCCTTCTGAGCCTCGGTTTTCTCATCTGTAAAATGGGCTCCCACTTGCCTGACTGTGTTGCCCTGAAGAGTCAGATGAGATCCAATGACTTCATCTGGGGAAGTGCTCCTGATCTTTCTCGCCGACACAGGAAAGCGTGACTTCAGGGCAAGGGGTGGGTCCCCAGGCCAGATATGGGCCTGGAACAGTGTTTGGGTGTATTTTTCAACTCAGGACTTTATGAAGAAAATGAAAAATGTGTTGAAGATCCTTGCTCTAGACTAAGAATCACGTGTTTGGTGTATTAGACCATTAACTGAACTATCTATATAAATATATACTGTATCTTATATGTCATATGTAAGTTCATACAGTAAGATATAAGAATAGATCGTGGGGTTCTATATCCCCTCTCCACTTAGGGCTTGGAGAAATCCCTTAACCAAGAGAATTAACTCTGGGTCAAAATTGAGGCCACGCTGTCCTTTGTCCCGAGCTACTTCCCAAGAGAATCCTTGCTTCCTCCAGCAGGGTCCGTACTTCTCATTCCAGAGAACATTCAGGCTCCTGGTCAGTTTTAGTTCGGTTGTCTGTGAGTCATCACAACCACATTTCTAAGGCTTGCCTCCCCTGATGGAGTTTACAAAGTGCCTGCCTCCCAATCCTAGTCTTCGGGAATGTCCTGGGCCCTCTGCATCCGGGCAACTTTGCAGTTTGGTCAGCTGCTCTTTGAGGCCTGTGCTGGGCAGAGAGGGTTTTGGCAACTTAAACTTTTGGTGCATAAAGAGTAATTGCCATGCCGGTGTGCCCTGAAAGCAAGTCCCCCACCACACTGAAGGCTTGAACACTCATACCTAGTACCCAGTGTGCAAATCAAATAGTAATGTCTGCATGGGTTAGCTTCTGCTGTGTAACAAACCAACCCCCAATCTTTGTAGCTTTAACAACTATTTACTTAGCTCATGATTCTGTGGGTTGCCTGAGAAGTTCTGGGTCTGGGTTGGCTTAGCTCACTTCAGCTGGGTAACCTACGCCTCACATTTGTGGTCAGCTGGCAAATTGGTTGGTGATAGAAAGATCTAGGATGGCCTACTCACACGTCTGATGGTTGGCAGGCTGCTGGTTGGGGCACCTTTGTCTCCTCAATGTGGCCTCTCCAACAGGCTAACTTGGGCTCATACACTTGGTGCTCTCAACCTTCCAAGAACATCACCAAGGCAAACCCTAATGCACGCATGCTCAAGTCCCCTTGTCCAAAGCAAGCACCATGGGCAAGTCCAGAGTCCATGTGGGAGGGACTACACAGATCAAGGCAAGAGAGAGGGGAAGGATGTGGCCAGTTTTGCAATTTAAGATCGTCGTTACTTCTGTAATGAAGACAGGATTCATATAGGGGGTGGGGAAGTGGGTGGGGAGCAGTCCTCCCTGTGGCCGTGGGCACCACCTTGGTTGGTTGGTGGTGTTGGGGGCAGGGACACATGCTAGCAACCCCCCCAGCCAAGGTGCCATTAAAAGCCAGCCAGTGTTGGGACTTCCCTGGTGGCACAGTGGTTAAGAATCCGCCTGCCAATGCAGGGGACACGGGTTTGATCCCTGGTCAGGGAAGATCCCACATTCCATGGAGCAACTAAGCCTGTGCGCCACAGTTACTGAGCCTGAGCTCTAGAGCCCGTGAGCCACAACTACTGAGCCCATGTGCTGCAACTATGGAAGCCCATGCACTTAGAGCCCATGTTCTGCAACAAGAGAAGCCACCGCAATGAGAAGCCCACACACCACCCTGCTCATCGCAACTAGAGAAGAGCCTGCACACAGCAACAAAGGCCCAACACAACCAATAAATAAGTAAGTAAATAAATTAATTAAAAAAAAAAAGCCAGCCAATGTTAACTAAGTGAAAGAAGCCAATCTGAAAAGGTTACCAACTGTAGGATTCCAGCTCTATGACATTCTGGAAAAGGCAAAACTGCAGAAGCAGTAAGAGATCAGTGGTTGCCAGGGGTTGGGGGGAGGGAGGGAGGAATGGGGGCGCACAGAGGATTTTTAGGGCAGTGAAACTCCTCTGTGCGGTACTGTATCAGTGGATACATGTCATTATACATTTGTCCAAACCCACAGGATGGCCAACACCAAGAGTGACCGCTAATGTCCACTACCGGCTCTGGGTGACAATGAGGTGTCCGTGTAGGTTCACTGATTGTGACAAATGTACCACCTGGTGGGGGAGGCTGATAATGGCGGGGGCGGGGCGGGGCAGGCTGTGCATGGGGGGGGAGGGTATATGGGAAATCTCTGCACCTCTGCTCAATATTGCTGTGAACCTAAAATGCTCTAAAAATTGGAATCTATTAAAAGAAAAACCAAAAACAGCCAAATCCACTTTGAGACGGCATCCTGTGTGAGGTGAAGGCAGTGCCGGGCAGTGGGCAGTGTGGGTGAGCAGAGGGTGAAGCCAAAACAGGAAGGAGCTGGGGGCTAAGAGGCCTGAGAGAGTGCCGGGCCCTGTGCAGTGGGGAAGCTGAGTCACTGGCACAGGACCGCAGCAGCTGTGGCCCCGCCAGGGTAGCCAAGGGGAGGGGGAGGGGGGCTCTGCCATCTGTCTGGCTGCCTTTCACTCTCTGTGGCCATCCCCAGCTCTGCTGTGTGACCCTGGGGAGTCCGTCAGCCTCTCTGTGTTTCAGTGGCTGTCTCTGGACAGTGGGCCTAGTGATAAGCTCCGGTCAAAGGGCCCTGGTGAGGGGGAACAAGTGGCTACCTGGGCGCTCGGAGGAGAACCCCGCCCACTGCAGGTGCTGCAAGGAGTCGGCTGTATCACTGCGTTTTATCACCACTCTTCAAAAGCATCTGTTGGTTCCTTCCCTCATCAGTTTGGTGTAAGCCCTTCAAGCTGATTCAGACCAGCGCCTGCCCTGCAAGAGCCCCAAGCCCCAGTACCTGGGGAGGCACACAGGGAGCCTGGGCCAGGGAGAGGTGCCGGACGAGGGCTGCTTCTTCCCCTGGGAGTCAGCGAAGGCCTCCCGAGGACCGAGGGGTCTCAGAAACGCAGAGCAGCCCCGTGTGTGACCACGGGCGGTGTCTCTTCCTGAGGCCTCGTGTGTGTGTCAGGCACGAGCAACGCATCCCTTTACCTGACCCTCCTGCACCTCGTGCTAGGCACACGGGGCTGCAGGAGGAATCAGGTGCAGGGATGCTGGGAGCCCTGCAGGGAGGCGGTTGGGGAAAGCTTAGCGGGTCCGAGACTTTCAAGCTGGATCCAGAGACATGAGGTGAAGACCCAAGGTCCCTTCCTGCAGATCTCTGACCCACTGAGAAAGCTGGGTCTACACCTGCTGGAAGGTGTGGATGCCCTCCGAGGCCCGGCGGCCTCAGGCACCCCTAGCGGCCGTCTGTGTGAGCCAAGGCTTGAGGCGGGAGCACTTCTCTCTCATTTTATTTACTTTCCACCAGAAATCATGCTTTTTTAGGATCCACTTGGGCCAAACTACTGAATTTCTTAAAAAGCATAGAAAACGAGGGAACTCTGGTTCCCAGTGTGTCCCCCCAACCTCCGCAGGCGGCATGTGGCACGTGGCCCAGCTGCCCCCCTCCGCAGCACAGGCTGTGGCAATGCAGACAGTGTGCATGTGAGTGTGTATGTCTGCGTGTGCACACGTGTGAGTGTGTGAGGGTGTGTTCAGTCGAGAGCTGGTGTGTTGACCCACAGACTAAGGAACGAAAGTGCAGACTGAAGCCCAAAGCCCGCCTTCTTCAAACATCAGAAGGCCATGAGGACACGTGGTTATTTCAAAACCCATCCGAAGCTTTCTGAAGACAAAAGAGCCCTTCTAGACGTGCGCTGACTCGGGTTCAAAGGCAGCGTCCCAGCTCAGGACCCATGAGCGAGGGCCCCCAGGCTGGGTGGGAGCAGGAAGGATGCACATGGGCGCTAACCTGCAGGAGGGGTATTTGTAACAAGTGCATGGTCAGGGCCCCTCCTGGGGGGCTGGGTCTTTGGTGACAGCAGCCTTTCGCCCAGGCTCAGCCCATGAGCCCACGTGCCCTCTGCACAGGTCTCTGTTTCCTCTTCACCCCCCGCAGGGGAACCCTGTCCCCTTCCTGCAGGTCTGCTCCCCCAGCCCCAGTCACCTGGCAGATGGCTCTTCACCTTGCCCCTCCCCCGCAGTAGACACGCCCACCATAGACACAGCGTGGGGGTGGGAGCTTGGGGGTGGGACCAGCGTCATTCTTTCTGATTCTGGTCCCTCGCTCCCACCTGGCAGCCTCTTCCCACTCTCTCATGAACACCGAGGGTACTTCCTGTAGTTTTTCCAGGCGCTTTTGGGTAATACGAACCCCAGGCGAGTCTAATGTTAAAACTTCAGAGTCTCATGGAATTTAAAGCTCCCGCCTGGCCCAGCTCAGCTCAGCGTGGTTTAGGGGCCTGAGAGGTGGTCAGTTTCTCCTCTGTCCCCCCTTCTCCCCCATTGCTGGGTATGGGTGGGTGCTGGGCTCACGGCAGGGCCGGGGGTGGGCAGGGAGGGTCCCTGATGGGCGTAGCTCTTTGGAAACCCTCCCCAAGGCCCCTCAGCCTGTGGCTCCCTGGGCAATGCCCCATCCTCGGCCCCAGCTTCCAGGACCCACCATTTCTTCAGAGTCTAATTTGGCCCCAAGAACAAGCCCCTCTGTCCCACAGCTCCCAGCGCAGCCCTGCCTCCTGGCCCCCCTCCAGCAGCCTCTTGCCACCACACCTGTATCCCCAGAGGACCCCAGGGGCCACTGGTCAAGCTCTGGGGGTGGCTTACTTGATAACCCGACCCATCTTCCTCCAGCAGCTACTAGCACATACCATGCCTTTGTGCAAATTGCAGCCAGGCCCCTTCCTCCAGGCTGACCCCCTGGCTTGGCTTGGCTTAGAGGCATAGCTGTTCACATGGTGGGGATGCCTTTGACGCCCCCGCCCCGGGCCAACCTGGCTAGGGTGTGCACCCTCTCCAACGCCTCCGCCCCGGGCTCTCTTGTCGCCCTGTGCTCCCCCATCCCAGCAGTGGCCACCTGGCCTGGAGACCACCGCTCCCACACAAGGTCTTAAAAACAGACACAGCTTCCTGGACAGGAAGGTCCTGGCGCGAGGTGGGGTCCCCAAAATATCAGCTGAGTAAGTGAGCTGGTGAGGAGCCAATGTTCCAGGAAATGGGGTGCAGATTCATCCCGGGCCAGGAAGTCATTACCTGGGGGGCACAGGGGGCAGCTGCTGCATCTCTGGGGATCGGTTTCCCCATGCGAAGCCCCCCTCCCTACCCCTCCCACCGCCTTGGGAGGAGTCCCATGACCCTCTTCCCCACACCCAAGGTCGAGGGGCCCTACCCAGTTCCTCCTTCCTTAGACCAGGCCAGTCCCCCTGCAGGGGGTGGGATGTGGGTGGCCCCACCCCTGCCAGCATGAACAAGGGCAGGACAATGGGAGCAGCTGCTGGAGCGGAGGCCAGGTGGGGGCAGGACCTGCAGGAGCACAGGCTAACCCCCTGATGATTGACAGGCAACATCCCCCTCTGGGCTCAGTCTCCTCATCTGTGAAATGGAGCAACGACTCAGGCCCATCTAACTATAAGGAGGCTTCTGGGGCAGGTTGCTCCTGGCACCCCCGCACACTCTGTCCGTCCTGTGATGCTTGGTAGCTCTATCTGGGGACCAGCCCAGAGCAGGCGGCTGGTGCAAGCACTGACTCAAACGGCGTCAGGCGTGGAGCCGAGCGGGATTCTGGAATGCCCTGGAAGGATGCTGGGTGACGTTCAGGCACCGCCGCCAACCCGCCCCGCAGGGAACCCTTGTCACCACTGGGCGGCGTCCCGATCCCGCGGGCGGCCCTTCCAGGGGGCTGTGGCTGTCCTGGGCAGAGGGGCCTTGGGTCCTGGATGTGGACCTGCACCTGCGCCTTCTCAGAGCCCTGGGCTCACTGGCATGTGGATGGAGGCTCCCTAAGGCAGCTGCTCGGGCCACGGAAGGCCTGGAGGCCCAGGGAGAGTGGCCACTCCTGGAGGCTCCCGGTCCTGTGCGTCACTCATCGGCCGTTCACAGGACGCCCTCTCTGAGCCAGGCTCTGGCCGGAGCTCTCCCCACCCTCCCTGAAGTCCACACAACTGGAAACCCAGTGTCCAGTACTGACCAGTCCAGGTTGCTCTTCCCCTGCCTCTCTGGCAGCCGCCCAGATGGTTCACGGTGGGGACGGAGCCCATTTTACAGCTGAGGAAGGGAACCCAGCCAGGCAGAGGGACGCGTTCCAGACCCCACAGCCGCTCACTCCGGCAGTCACTCAACACGTGTGCTGAGAGGCAGGGTTTCCCAGTGGTCACAGACTCCACCATGGGAGCCAAAATACCACAGATGGACCCTGGCATCCCCACCTGTGGCATTTACCTCGGGCAAGTCACTTAGCCTCCCTGGGCCTCGGTCTCTTTGTGAAATAGGCCCCATCACAGCCCTTGCCACAGGTTTTGGGCGTGAGGTGGGGGTGCAGAGCAGGGCTAGCACAGGGCCATGCATGTCAGCATTCGCTGTCACGGTCACCTGCCATGCAGAGCCCTTGCTGGCTGCCTGGAGGGAGAGAGAGGGGGACAATGTCTGCCTTCAAGACATCAAGACACAAACCAGCAGGTGCTCAGAGGGAGGCCTCCCCCAGGAGGGGATGTGGACCAAGCCTTGGCAATCAGACACCAAGACCTTCCCTCCCTCTCCATGGCAAGTAGAAAAGGAGCGTGGAAAGAGTGGATGAGAGAGAAGACTCCTCTCTAATCTCTAGTGCGCAACCCAGTAGAGATGCCCTCAGGATGTTCCCTGCTCACCAGCTCTCCTCACCTCCTGTGCTCCTTTTCAAACTTGTCTTTCATTCTCACATGGTCCTGGGCAAGCTTCTAACCTCGTAAAATAGAGATAAAAATATCTATCTTACTTAGGATGACAAGAAAAGTAAACAAGATAACTATGAAAAGGGTTTATTGGAGCCAGCCTCCTACTAAATCCGCCGTTCTCTCCTCCTGCTTCCCTCTGTAATTTTCAGACCCACTGAGTTCAAGTGACTTTAGACTCTATTGAGTGGACCCGCACGGCTCACTTAACTGCTTCTCTGAGTGATTTGCTGCCGTGATGACCACAGCGAACATGTCTGTGCCCACAGCTTCCCCATGGGCAGTGCCTGGAGGCAGATGCCCAGGCCCGGTTGTGACAAACTCTACCTTCGCCCCTGTCAGGAATGGTGGAAGGCATTTCCTTTGAGAAAAGCATCTGGAATGCTCTGAGTGAGAACTGTTGGGGCCAGCTCAGGTTGGCCCGGAGGGGCCTGGGGGCTCCACCGATGTCATGGAGGGTCCCACGGCGGGTACTGGTAGGTTGCAAGTGGATTCAAGCCCAGGAGGCTCTGACCCTCGTTTCACTCTTCTAACATTGAGACTGATTGTAATCGTTTGCTGGGGCCACCACAGGCTGGGCGGCCAAAATAACAGACATTTATTTTCCCACACTCCTGGAGGCCTGAAGTTCAGGATCAAGGCTTCAGCAGAGTTGGTTTCTCCCAAGCTCCTTTCTCTCTGTGTGTCCTCACATGGCCAGCCCCCTGTGTGTGTCTGTGTCCTCATCCCTTCTCATAAGGACAGCAGTCCTGTTGGATGGGGGCCACCCTAATGACCTCATGCTAACTTAATCCCCTCTTCAAAGGCCCTCTCTCCAAATAGTCACCCCCTGCAGCTCTGGGGGTTAGAACGTCAACATAGGGATTTGGGAGGAGACAGAATTCAGCCCATAACACTGGTGATTCATCATAATTCTAGAAGGTACAGATCACTACCCTGGCAACGCCTATAAAAACAGCCCCCCAATGACACGAAGTGTTGTGCTTCCGACGGGGAAACTGAGGCTGGAGAGACCCTGACTTATTCATGAGCACACAGCCAGCTGGGGGCTGAGCAGCGATTGGGCACAGGCCTGGCTCATCCCTGAGTCCGTCAGCTTCCCACGTGCTACAACAGCTTCTTAAAATGGTCAGGGAAAGTTCTGGACTCCCCACAAGCCGCTTTCAGGGACTGTAACACAGTCAATTGCTTTATATCAGGTTGTCCGTGCCAGCCAGGGGCCCAGGCCTGGAAGGAGCTTGAGGAGACAGAACTTGAGACCTATATATCTTGGCACCACGGTGTCCGCTCCTGCCCGGCCGGCACACGGCCGCTGCTCCGGAATTGCTGGATGGACCCGAGGATGAGGCAGGCGCGGTCACTGCCCTGGAGGCACGCACTCCCTCTGCAAGAGGGCAGCGAGCCAGCGCACGTCCCAACAGTGGGGACACACAGCCCAGAGCCGGGCGCTTCTCCCCTCTGGTTTGGGCCCCACCAACCTCCGTGCGACGGCCGCGTGGACCTGACCTTTGCGCATCGCTGGCGGGGCTCAGGCTGATTCTGAAGCCATTCGCTGTCCCGGAACGGAGTCACAACGGAGGCTGGTGGGATTCCTCGGGAGCGATCTGGCCCCCCGGTGTTTCTGCCCGCCCACATCAGTGCCTGTGGCTCAGCCATCACTACACCACCCAGAAACACCTGGAGAGGACGCATCCTCGTGGAACGAAGAGCCCCGCCGGCCCCAGCTCTGAATTCCTCACTGCTTGTGGTGCCAGCCAGCTGCCGGCTGTAAACAGCCTAACAAGACGGTCCTGCAGGGCTGGGAGCTGCAGTAGCAGAGAACATGTGTCTTTGTCCCAGTTGGAATTTTCTCCCCAAATTACATTGGATACGGTGGGCCTATGTGTGGCGGCTCAGTTTACAAACCCTCAGGCTCTAGGGCAGCAGATCCGGAGGACGTGTTCATAATTCCAAGCCCATTGTATGTGCAGCTGCTGCTGTGTGTTCTCAGTCCCCACCTAACAGATGGAGAAACTGAGTCAGAGGGTCAAAGCACAGCCCCAATCGCCTTCTTCCTGGCCCTGGACATTGGCTTCCCCATCACCACATCCTGGGGCATCTCCAAGCCCTGCCCAGTCCCGAGGGAGACCTGGATAGTCACACTATGCCACTCGCCCTCCTTCTCCTAAGGGTCTCCCCCTCCACTTCTTCCTGGACCAAACTTCCACCAGGCTTCCTGAGCCCTCTTCTCCTTGACCTTGGCCTGCTGAGCCCAGTTTCAGCCAAGAATCCTGCTAAGTCAGTTTATCAGGGGTGGCCCCCCCCCGCCCCCATATCCTCCCATATTCTCCCAACCCTTGGTGTCTAAGTCCTTGACCCTTTAGCCAGAATTCTTTTGGGCCAATTTAGCAAGAATTCCCCTACCCTGGAAATCTAATCAAGTTCCTCTTAGTAATTTTCCATGCGCTGACCCCCTTGCTCTGCTCTTTGGCTCTAAATTCCCAGCTGTCCTTGCTGTATTCGGAAATTGAGTTCAATCTCTTGCCCCTATCACAGTAGCCTTGAATAAAGTCTTCCTTGCCATTTTTAGCAAGCACCGGCGCAATTTTTCCCCTTATCACACACTCCTTAGCCCCCACCAGGCTGGCCATTCTCCGGAAGCTGCTCAGCCCTAAAACTTTACTCTGGGTCTTGGTCCACAGCAAGCTTGACAATCAGAGCCCTGACTTCACCTCTGGCTCCCCTCCCACGTGGGCTTTCTCATCTCTCAGCTCCTGGCACTGTAGTTCACATCTGCAAAATAGAAACAGGGGAGAGGAGAAACCACACACACGGTGCAGAAGGCAGCTCTCTGAGCGAACAAGTGCTCAGCAAACGGGCTTTTTTTCCTCCTTCTCCGGCTTCTGTTTACAAGATGCCTTAAATCTGCCAGCAGAGAAAGACTCCACGTTGCTGGGTTATTGTCTTCCAATGGGGAAAACAAAATCCCAGGTGGCAGGCGAGGGGCGACTCTCAGAAATGGCGACATCTGCCCAGCCCTGGCGTCCCCATTTATCGCTCTATTTCGGTGCCAAAAGGACAGGCAGGTGGCCAGCCGCAGAGCTGAAATTGAATAAAAGAACCGGGAATCCATTGGATAGTCCCGGCTGGGCCCGGCGGGGTGTGGATCTTCCGCGAGATTGCTTTGGCTGTTTGTTTTCGCCTCAACTGCAGCAGCGGGGCAGGGAGTCGTGAAAGGTTTTAGATGTTTGTCCAGAGTTTCTTTCCTTATCCTCAGACACGCAGCTCTCAGAACTGGCCGCGATGTCAGCCGTGAGCCTGCCCCACTCGAGTGCCTCGCGGGACATCTGGGTTCTCACCTTGGTTAGCTTCGAGGATAGGGCCTGAGTACCTGTGAGACTTAGCAGGGTGACTGCTTCAAGCTCTTCTGCCGGATGCGTTCTTGGTGGACTGTGTTTTTCGTGCAGGGAGGCAGGGGCCCAGAGAAGGTGAGGGACCAGCCCAAAGTCACACCACGCATGGGTGCGGGGGCTGGGAGCCCGGATGCCCAGATTGCTTTCCTTTCAGGCCCTTTCCAAAAGTCACCTACTCTGGGAAGCCTTCCCTGCATCCATCACCCTAGCCAGGCTGGATCTGGTGGCCTCTGGGCTCCCCCAGCCCAGCGGGGTCCTGTCATCAGAGCCCAGATCATGCTGTATCGCAGTCACCATGGGTGCTCCTCCCTGCTTGGGGGCAGATGCGTCTGGGCACAGAGGCAGCAACAAAGATTCTGAGTGGGTGATGTACCCACATCTGGCCCCTCCCGCAGGCAGCCTCCTCTCCTGCCCCCAGGCCCCCCTGCGAGACTCTGATCTCCAGGACAGCCGGCTCAGACCCGGCAACTGACAGCCAATTACAATCATACTATTAATAACAACAATAATAAAAATAACCGCTGCACTGCCGCCGCCAATTACCGAGCCTTACTACGAACCAGGTGCGTTGCCACTGTATTTTATTGAAGGCTTGTGACAGCCGTGGGAGGTGGGTATTATTATCCTAATTTTTCAAATGAGGAACCAGGGACGGGAGAGCTGCCTCCTTGTTTGATGAGCGAGGGCGTATCTCCCAGACAGACAGTTCCAGACAGGGTGGGGCTGTGAGTGGGGCCACCGGGTGAGGGCTGGGGGCCGGCCAGTTTGAGCTTGGCATTGGTGTTAGTGTCCTGGAGCTGCTGTAACCAAGCCCTGCAGACCGGGGGGCTCAGAGCAATAGACGTGTATGCGCTCACCATCGGGAGGCCGGCATCCAAGGTCAAGGTGTCGGCGGAGGGGCTCGTTCCTTCTGAGGCTCTGAGGAGGGATCTGTGCCAGCCCTTCCCCCAGCTCCTGGGGGTTTCCGGCCGCCTTTGACATTTACTGGCTTATAGACCCATCACCACCCTCTCTGCCCCCATCTTTACATGGCCTCCTCCCTGCATATGTGTCTGTCTCCAAATGTCCCCTTTATATAAGGACACCCATCATGTTGGGCCAGGGCTCACCCTACTTCACTATGACCTCATCTTAATTGTATCTGCAACAAGCCTATTTCCAAATAAAGGGCCGCATTCTGAGACGCTGGGGGTTAGGACTTCAATGTGTAAATTTTGCGGGCGACACAGTTCAACCCATAACAGCAATCCCAGGGCACCCAAAGGGCTGCTGCAGGGAATCAGGGGACAGACCAGCTGGAGGAGGGGCCCCATGGGGGCTCTGCAGGCACCAGTGTGCACGGGAAACCAGCAGCTGACCAGGAAAGGGAGGCCTTGGTTCCCATCCATCCCCCACCCCGCTTCTCAAACCAGAAACCTGGGGTGGTCTCTGCCCCTCCCTCTCCCTCAGCCTCCAGATCTGACCCCCACCCCCCTAAAGAACTCTTAAGTCTGTTTGCTGCTCACAAATAAGCAAGTGCATGTATCACATAGCCTGTATGATACAGCAGCGAATGTCTCAGGAAAAAAATCTGAGAAGGTGGCTGGGAAGCTTCAGGAGATGAGGGGTGCTTTAGAGAGGCCTCCTCTTGAAAATGACATTTCAGCCAAGACAGGCAGGAAGGAGGAAACCAGCCTCGGGGATATCTGGGGACAGCAGAACTACCTGGGAAGCGGGACCAGCCAGTGCAAAGGCCTTGAGGCAGGAGTGGGCTTGCTGGAGTGGAGGATGGAGGGGGGTGGGGAAGGAGGCCTCGGAGGCGAGTTGGTTACCTTGTGTGCCCCTGACCCAGGATGCAGCCTCTGACCCAGCCTGGGCCTCCCCATCTGGTGGTAAGAAAAGCCTCAACGTCCGATCCCCAGTCCTGTCACATCAAGGCCCCCAGGCCAGCCCTCCCTGCACAACACGCCTGGCTCCCAAACCAGCAAGAACAAACAGTGCGTGATTTTCATTATTGAAATCACTTTATGTAACAATACTGTGAAACCCTGGGGAAGATCAGTGAAGAAAACCCCCAGAAATAATGAAATAAAGACAATGACGGCCTCGCTATGAATAGAAACCCCGTTTGCAAAAACCGCACAAGGGATCACAATATTTCTAAATCTTCCTTCGGCTTCATTTAATTGCCACAAAATACCATCTTCTTTCCTTATGCTTTAATCAACCAATTTAGATGTACTACCGCGCTTGACACCGCCTTGATTTCTGATAAATGAAACAAAAATATTTAAGAAACACTCGCACAGTAGAGAGCAGGGGGCCCAGAGCCCTGCTCCTGCTCTGCCCTGTGTTTCCGAAGAATCCTGCTGGGTTCATTTCACTTCGCAGATGTTGGCTGTGGGCCTCCGGTGTGCTGAGTCCCGGGGGCACAGCAGATACAGAGCCCGGACCTCAAGTGGTGGAACTTCTGGATCGAAGGGGCATTTGTAACAACAGAACAAAGGAGCAAAGGGCAGCATGGAGGGTCAGGAGGCGCTGCGGCCACGGGGGGAGAAAGCAGAAACCGATCTGAGAAAGGGAATCAACACAGGGCAACGGGCAGCGAGACCCCCTGAGGCCTTACTGAAGAGCTGACGTTTCAGAAAGGATTTGACGGAGGTGAACCGAGTTGCTGTGCGGGTCCCAGGACTGGTGCCCCGCGGCGAAGGGCACTGTGAGCGGGCTTCACTCTGGGTGCCACGGGGCCCTGTAGGGTGTGAGTCCCATGGCTATCACTGGTTGGCTCTGGTGAGTTCTCAAAAGGGACAGACGGACATCCACCCACAAAGCACCTGCCACCCACCTGTTGGGAGGCAGAGGGAGTGGAGGTGGGGACCGCCTGGGCTCCACAAACAGGGATTTAGCTACAAGCAAGCGGTACTTCACGAGGCTCAAATCCCTCTCCCCCTGCCTCAGTTCCCTGCCTTAGACACCTGGGCCCAGACTCTGGGCTGGAAAGGGACCCTGTCCCAGCCCTGCCCACAGTCTAGGAACCTCTGCAGTCAGCTCCTGAGGTCCCCACGTCGACACAGGCGCCTCTGGGTCCCTCAGACCCAGGCCCAGGCAGGAGAAGGCCCAGGGCCCCGCGCATCTCACCCCGTTGGGCAGGGCAGCAAGAGCCACCCGCCAGGCCACAGGGCTTCGTGGTCGGGCCAGGGACCAAGGCTGCTCAGCCTGCGGAGGGAGAGAGGGACTGAGAGCCCTGGACAGAGTCAGGGCTCTGCTGTGTCTCTCCTGGAGCGAGGAAGCAAGTCAGCGGAACCACAGCCCCCCGGGCTCCTAACGCAAACCCCAGCCCAGCCGCTGCCCGCGTACATCCTCCAGCCTCCTTAAACCAGCCAGGCGCCTCCATCGTGGTGGCTCCTCAAACGCGGCTCCCTGATCGCGGGCTGCTGCTGCCCTCCACCCTCTGTCCCTGATGCTCTGACATCCAAGCCTGGAAGACTCACTGCTGGGGTCCCTTGTTCTCCCAGGTGGGCTCTGGGCCCCATGCCTGGTCGACAGGACTCAGATAGGCACCTTCACCCGCACAACCGTGGGGGAGCTGCTGTACCCAGCCCGGTCCTCTCTCCCGGCCTCTCCTGGAGGGGACCCCTAGGCACCAAGGCTCTAGCAACACAGGACCGATTCTCCAACCGGTCCCGCCGGGCTGGAGGTGAAGGAGGCAGCAGCCCACTCGCCTTGGAGACTCGCAGTAGGACAGCAGGTCCCTCCAGTCGCTCTCTGCTCTGATCTGCCTGGGAGCCCAAGGTTTGGGGAAGGGTCTCTGCTCATTTCCTGTATCTGGGGAAGCTGCACCACTGATACCTCATTGACATGTTGGTTAGAACTTCAGCTTTATTTGTCCACTGTAGGTGCCTGACAGACACTGGTCTATGGCACTTGGTGGCAGGGGGAGGGGAGAGAGGATGACCCCGGGCAGCTGCTGCAATTGTCAATTGCCCAGGCGACAGTGACGGTGGGGTGGTAGTGAGGTTGTCGTGGACAGACTCCAGCAATGGTTGGGAAGTGGTGCCCACAGAGCCTGGGAGAACCAGGGAGACGCATCAGATTGGAGGGCAGGATGGGATCGGGGCAGGAAGAGGCAGAGTGCCCCCTCGGACTGACCTGCAGACCCGGGGGCCCGAGCACTTGGTGATGTGGTTTGGCACTCAGCACAGATTCAGGCCCAGAGATTTGGGACTCGGTGGTCTACAGATGGATAAGAGAGGGAGGAAGAGGAAGTGGCAAGGCTATAAATATAACCAAGAATCAGTCCGTCCCTGCCACCTTCTCTCCAGGCGGAGCAATTTCTGGTTGGTAGCATTCACCACTGCACACTTGTTGAATGAATGAATTCTTATTCCAGGCCACGGTGGGAGGGTTTTAAGCGGAGACCTTAATGCAGAAACTGGCTGCATTACATTGATTGTGTGAAATACCCCCGAGGGCGCTGGGCATGGATACTGTCGGGGGAGGGTGGAGGAGCACACAGGTCACCGCCTCGGGAAGGCGCCCGACCTGCAGGGCAAGGACACGGCTGGGCGGGCAGACAGCCGTGCACTCCCCTGCAGCTGGTCCACAGGAGGAGGAAACCGTCTGTGCATTTGCCAGCAGCTCAGCACTGTGAAGCCCCAGGGCTGAGAGGTGGACGGCCAGAGAGCTACTGCCAGAAGCTTCAGGGCAGCGGCACCTTCCTCTCCCGGAGCTGCACAGTCTGTCTCTACTGGCCCCCCATGCAGATAAACCCCAGGGTGGATCTGATCCATGTCTGCGTGAATCGCTGTAGCAACATCCCTAGGAAGTAGGGGACCAGATTATACTCGATGGCCCCTAAAAATGGAGAGCTCTCTACCTGAGGGGACAGTCCATTCTATCTCTCTCATCTCTGATAGTTGGGGATATTCCTGCATCCAATCTGCTCAAATGGTCTCCCTGCCGGTCCCAGGCCTCCGCCTCAGAGTCACAAAGAACATGTCCATTTCCTCTCCTCCCATCCTGGCCTGCAGAGCTCATTCCCTGTGCCAGTCACCACGCTGAGCCCTTCCCACCAGGAAGCACGACACCAACACCAAGCACCCACTATGTGCTTTAGAAGCACTTACTATGTGGCACATGTGTGCATATCTCCTGCCACGGCACCGTGCCCCCGAGATGGGCCATAACCCCCATTTCATGAGGGTGGGTGGGGGAGTGGGCTGGGAGAGGTCAAGCCACTGGTCCAAGACCACAAAGCCTGTGTGTGGCTAGTCTGGGGTTTGCCCCAGGCTACCAGGCTCCAGAGCGATGCCCTGAGCTGCTGGATGCTCCTGCCTGTTTGCACGGATACAAGGGAGGCCAAGCAGGAATGTGCTCTTGGCAAAGCTGGGTGGTGGAGGCAGAGGCCTGGGACGAGGGTCTGCGTCCTCCAAGTCCACTGGTGGGAGCAGGATTGGGGTGTGGGCCCCGAGCCGGCTCCACACCCTGAAGAAATGCGCGACAGTTTCCTCGCCTGGGAAACAGAGACCAGAGGACAGTCTTGCTGAAGGTCACCCACTAGTAAGTGACATCCAGGATTCAAACCCCTTTCCCTGCTCCAGGCGGGACCCCCAGGACAGAAGCCAAGGGCTACCTCAGCACTTTCGGAGATGTAAACTCTCTCCTCCCTCTGCCTCCTATCCTCCCAAACAGCTGGCAGGGCTCAACCATGCCCCAAAGATGCCAGCAGCAGCTGGCCGTGCCGCGGGGGGCAGGACATGTCCCCTGCTTACACACACGGGGGAGGGAGGGCGGCGGGATGCTCGGCTTCCCAGGCTATTCTTAGCTCCTCGGGACCCACAAGCAAGGTCACCCTCTCGTTCCCGAGAGAGAAGTGACGCAGATTCAGACACGCTGACAGCGCGCCTGCCCTGCTCCAGAAGGCGAGGGCCGCTCCCGGTTCCAAGGACCAACCAGGGCGAGCAGCGGGTGGGAACCCGGCCACGGGGCCCTTTCGCTGGTCCCGTTGGCTGTCATTTATCAGTCACGTGATTCCACCACTGCCCACCAGTCTCCTGTAGGTGCCCCGGCCCCGAGCCCCGGGATGCCTGTAGTCACCGACGTATCCTAGCACCCAAGGACAGTGCCTGGCACACAGGAAAGGCTCCACCGGTATTTGTTGAATGAGCTGATTAGTCTGTGCACTGGCCCCAGGCTTATTTTTCAGAAATATATGCTGTCTGATGGGGAAAGGCAGACACTTTATTAAATAATCACAGCCAACCACTCGTGAGCCCTGTCCCATCAGCTGCCGTAGGGAGCACGGTCACACCTCATCAATCCTGGTGAGAACCACACAGGTGAGAAGTCTTGCTGATCCTTGTTTTACACACGAGGAGGCTGGCCGTGGTGAAGCCAGGGGTCGCCTCCTACAGGGACCCCAGAGCCGAGCTGGAAACCTCTGTGCTGACTGGAAGATGGAGGGCAGTGACGGAGCGCCAGGAGGGAAGAGATTTCACTGGGCCCCCAGTGGACGGTGGAGACTGGCTTTCCAGAAGGGGCACTGCATAAGCAATGATCCAGAAGCCTGAAGGCACCTGTCATGGGAGGAAACAAGGGCCCCTTGGTGTGTCCACAGGCACTGGCTATGGAAGGCTGGGCGCACCAAGAAGGCTGGGTGCCCGTGGGCGTTGGGGGCAGGAGGAGGACTTGGGGCTGTCCCCTTGGCTGCCATGTGGAGGGGACACAGGAGGGCCCAGAACAGCTAAGGGGGGGCTGGGGGCCAAACCCAGCCAGAGTTGTCGGGACTGTGGACAATTGGAACTCCTAGGGTCAGTGGGGTGGGGGTGAGATGGTGGCCAAGGATGACGCCGGGTTCCTGACGTGGGTGTCTCGGGAATGGAAGTGGAAACAGACAGAAAATACCCAGGCTCCTGCCCGTCGCCTTGACCTCTCATCCACTGCTCCTTCCACGTCATCTCCCAGCCCGCCCGCACCCCATCTGCTTGACCAAGCACCTACCGATCTCTCTACCAAAAACACACACCAGCCAGGCACCTGCCCACCTGTCTACCACCCAAAACACACATTCAAGCATCCCTCATCTCCCAATCCAGCGTGCAGTCTCCTCTAGTGTTAGTTACAAGCATTAAACAAGGTAATGAATGTACTTGGAACAAATGCTTGGAACAGTGCCTGGAACCTCAAAAAATATTAGCTCTGGGTAGAATATTATTACTGTTGTCTTGTCCATCCAAAGACTTGCCCACCCAGGTAGGGTGGGTGGGTGGGTGGCTAGATGGGTGGGTGGCTATCCACCACTATCCACCAAGCCCTCCCTTCAGTCATCTCTGCACGAAGCCCTCCATACAGTCATCTGTCTTCCTGTATATTCATCTTTCCATGAATTCACTCACCCATCAGCCACCCACCTACCCACTCATCCATCCACCCATCCATCCATCTATTCACCCACCTGCCTACCCATTATCTACCCATCTATCGATCTATCGATCTATCCATCCATCCACCCATCCATCCATCCATCCATCCATCCATCCATCCATCCACCATCGTTTCACTCATGCCCCCATTCCTCCATGCACCACAAGTACTTGTCACTGAATGCCCAGTCCTCTGCTTGTTTCCCAGGATACAAAGATATGGAAACTTGAATCCTACACCAGAACTCTCAGTGTCATTGGGAAGGGCAAGCTCACACAGAGCAATCATCTGTCAGAACAAGGGTCTCTGTTCTAAAGGCCAAGGGAAGAAGAAAAGGCCAATCTGAGTGGACGAATCAGGGGGGTCTTCCTGGAAGAAGGAGAGTTGCCTAAAACTGTGATTTCCCAGGGCGCTCCCCAACACCAGTTCACCCAGCTAGCTTGCACAAACAGGCTCCAGTGCCGCCCCGCTCCACGCACCGCCCCTCCAGTTGCCTCTCACCTCTGCGAAAATTATCTTGTTATCTTTCCTGATGACAAAACTAAGCTGTTGAGACAGCAGGCTCGTGCTTGGCTTTATAATAACAATAATACGTTAACACTCTATCCAGAAGGTTTTGAGCCCACCTGCCGGCCCAGGGGAGGGAGAAGCAGGACTGGGAAGGGCCCAGGAGATGGGGAGAAGAGGGTTCTAATTACACCGTGGAATGAATCACAGCACCTGTACGGAAAAGACTTCACACATCGTTATCTGCCGTGGGAAGAGCAGCTTATCTGGGGTGTGGGGAGAATTAATTAAAGTTGGGGAGGTGCTCGGAGAGCTGAGGATGAAAGGCGCAAGGCAAGTGCCAAATGGGCTTATTAATAAAATATTGGTGCCAAGTTGCAGACGTGGCCAGACTGTGCGCTGGGAGCACTGGCGGGAGCTGGGAGAGATGTCAATCGCTCCTGGCCTCCTGGGCTGGGCCTGTTAGAACCACTTATGCAACTTCTCACATCAAGGCCTGCTCCAGGCTGGGCCCTGCGGTGGACAGTGCTGGTGACACAGAGCCAGGTCAGACTCAGGCCAGCCCTCGGGGAGCTCCTGGTGGTGACAGAAGCACAGACAGTGTCACTCGGTGTGACCAGGGCTGTGATGGGTGGAGAAGCCCAGAGGAAGCAGGGATCCAGCCTGGCTCAGAGAAGGCTTCCAGGAGGAGGAGACAAATGACCTGGGTCCTCAGAGATAAAAAGGAGCAAGTGAGACAGTCCAGGAAGAGAAAACAGAGAGAGCTGGGGTCTGGTGGCCTGAGAACACGGTCTGTTTAGGAAAGGAGGGAGGCAGAGCAAGCCTAGGCTGGCCTTGTTGCAGGAGATGGAGCTCGGTGGCAGGTGGAATGCAGACTTTATCCTGATGGAAGTAGGGAGCATAGAAGGGCTTTGTGCAGGAGAGTGATGCTGTCAGATTTGGGCTCCACGTGGATCTCTTCGGCTCCCATTGGAGGATGGCTCATTGGGTGGGAGAATGGAGTCGGGGAGACTGTTGGCTACTGTATGCATCCAGGCAGGAGACAGCGGGGCTTGAACCAGCAGCTCCAGTGAATCCTAGGAGGAACAGCTCAGGGGCTGGAGGTGGAGGGTTCTGGGGGCTCTGCCTGCTGAAGCCAAGACACCTGGTGACTGGTAAAGGTGTGAGCCTGCAGGATCGAGGGCAGAGTGCCCACACAGATTGGTCCATGGCCCCAACCCCATCCTGCTCGGACTGCCAGGCTCCAGGTCCCACGGTGGGGCCTTGGCCAAGGGCGTTCACGGACCATCAGCCCCGTGGACTCCACCTCTGCGGAGGTAGGTACCCAGCAACCTGCAACCTGCAGCTGTTGCCCACCTACATCCAGCCCCACCCACTCCCCACTGTGCTTGGTGATGACCCTGCTCCCTCCCTCCTCCGCTAGCCGGCTCGGGTGTCCACTTCTGGGTGGGGGATGAGACCTCAGCTTTTCTGACCAGAGATTCTGGCCCAGGTTTGAGAGCTGGGCTCCGGGGTCAGGCAGACCTGGGTCTGAGGAGCTTCGGGTAAGTTACTTCCAGCCTCAGTATGCCTGGGAGAGGGGTGTGTCTACAGTCCACGTCACGTTAGCCCATGTGATGCTTGTCAGATGCAGAGATCAGTGCCCAACACGAGGCTCTAAGACATTGGTTGTGGTTATTTTCATGATGCTGAAGATGCAAAGCGCCCAGTGTGTGAGTCACATACAGTAGGTGCCTAGTATCTGTTGTTATGACCAGTAAATACTAGACGATAGGCACTAGCCACTAGCGGGCCAGAGGGGGCCCTACTGTGTGCCAGGCTGTGTGCTAAGGCAGTTACTAATGCGGCTGCCACTGACCACTTATCACAGGATCCCTGGAAGGTAGGAATTATTGTCCTCATTTCACAGATGAGGAAATCGAGACTCAGAGAGGGAAAGTGACTTCTTCTGATGCGAGGCAGATCCGAGAGTCTGACTCCAAAGCTGGGTGCTTATTTTGTAATTTTCACATTAAAATAGGACATTAAGGTGGCAAGAAGGCTTAAAGTGCTGGGTGACCCTGGGCAAGTCACTGGACCTCTCTGAGCCTCTCAGTCTCCTCATCTGCAGTTAGGGTTAGTGCTACTGATCTTGGAAGGTTGCTCTGGCAGGCCATCATTCTGGGGTTCCGTCTCTGCAATTGGCATGCCAAGATATTCCCATGATGCTCTGCTGGCAGAAAGCAGCTCATCCTCTCTTTGGCTGGGCTCTGATACCAGGCATGCTGCTCTGGGGAGGCCTTAGAGCAACATGTAAGTGAAACTGGCTGCAGAGGGCCTGGCCCCTCACATGGTCTGCGTCTCAGATGGCGAGGGCTGAGACAAAGGCATCTCCTGCACACCAAAGCGGGGCCACATTTTCTCTGATCAAGAGTGTGATGTAGATGGTATAAAGGGTTCTGAACTTGGAAATCTAACACAGGGCAGGCAGCAGCTTCCACTTACCTGCTGTGTGACCCTGGGCAAGGTACTTAACCTCTCTGATCCTCCCTGTCCCCAGCTGAAATGGGGCAAAAATAATAGTGCCTTGCTTATGGGGGGCTGGTAGGGCTCATGAGGACATGTTTGCGGAGCCCCAGGCCTGTCACGGTGCATGAATCCAGGCTCTGAAAGCTGGAATTTCCTGCCCCTTTTCCCCTCTTCTAAAAGAACCAGGGGAGCCCTTGGGCAGGGCCGGTGGGGCCCAGCCTGTGGCTGAAGGCACACCCCTCTCATCCTTCTTATTCCAGCCACTTCCCATCAGGCCCCTGAGTAGCCCTTCGGAGGTTCTGATTCATCGCAGATGTTGACGGTGAACAGGCTGTAGCTGGCAGGCAGCCAGACAGGCGGGGCTACCTGGCCAGGCCACGGGCTCCACCCTCAGGCTAGGGCAGCCTCCCCACCGCTGGGAACGTCACCAGAACAGAATTCAGACAGATGCTGGAACCCACCACCAAAGGCTCCCTTCTCCCTGGGTTCTGTGGAAACATGAGATTTTGCAATAACAAAGGTCTCTCTGTGAGGCCGAGCCAGACCATGTACAATATCGGCAGAGGCCGCTCAGCAAAATCAAAGAAGCTTGGAATTCCGACCCTGGCCACGGGGGCCTGATCTAGCAAACCCCAGACAACCTGCCTCCCAACAGCTGGGCTGAACCCGCGAGAAGCCAGCGCTGGGCTCAGTCTGCCGGGGCCTCACGCTCGCTGAGCCAGAGGGGCCCGAGCGGCAGTGAGAATGGAGCAGGTGGGGAAACTGAGGCCTGGGGAAGCAAAGACAGGATGTGCTCCCATTCCAGAGCCCTCAACTCTGCTCCTCTTGGCGTCGAGGTCAAGAGCATGGGCCTGGGGCAGGGGCAGGGGCAGGGGAGGGACAGACCCAGGGTCAAATCCCAGCTCTGCCACTTCCAGGCTGTGTGACCCCTGGCAAGTCACTTAACCTCTCTGAGCCCATTTGTCACCTGTCAACAGGGAAGAATAGAAACAATTCCTGGGATGGTCGTGAGGATTCAAGGAGACTACCCAAGTGACATTGCGGGGCACAGAACACCCAGTAAGTGGGAGAAAAAGTAGACTTTTTTCGAGAGAAAATGTGGATACTCATCCCAGAGAGGTTAGGTGATTTGTCCAGGGCCTTATTGCTACAAAACAGCAAATCCTATTGTGGTCTGCACTGCCTTGCCCTGCCCTTGGGGACTGGAAATGACTATCTTTGGAGCAAAGCCCCACCCCAGCCCCTTAGACAGAGAAGGGGATGCCAGGGCAGTAGAAAGAGCACTTGCACTGGAGTCCTCAGATTCCTGCCCCAGGCCTGCCTCTCATGAGCTGTGTGACCTCAGGTCCATTATATAACCTCTCTGGGCCCCTCCCTACAGCTCTGAGATGAAGGTAGATCCCTGCCTTTACTCCCCGCATCTTTTTGGAAGTGTAAATGGGTGTGGGGGGCACGTGACTGAAAGGCTCTGCATATACCAATTATCCTGATTATCTCTGTTATTATTATTCCGGGGCTGCCCGTGGGGAGGCTCGGGGTGCTTGGCTCAACCTACCAATTTGCATCATATTAATTCTCGTCATCTGCGCGCTGGGTTTGAGAGACTCGTGAGACGCCGCGAGGCCGTGAGAGCCGCCAGCTGTGGCAGGATCCAAAGCCGGGATAGACACGGGGACGGATGCTGTCGCCGTTCCTATAAGCTGATGCCTCGAAGGCCCAGAGTGGGGGTGGTGCCCCGGGGATACCGGTGGGGGTCTCTCACTTCCCCCAGAAGAACCTCTCTGCCTTCTGCCATTGGCCTTGTGCTGTGCCTTCTGCGAGGCAGGAGGCTAAGGCCGGCATCATTCCAATTCAGAGATGAAGAAACGGGCTTTGGGAGGTGCCCTGATCTGCCCAAGGCCACCAGCTGGCACGTGGGCAGCCAGGGTTCAAGCCCAGGGGCTGTGAAGCCAGGGATCCCCCAGTCACCAGCTCCTCCTGCAACCCGAGAGCTGGGGTCACAGCACATCACCTGTCTTCTCGCCTCCTTGCCTGCGAAACTGTTACAATAACAGGATACCAGCTCCTACCCCACAGGCTTGTCATGCCTGAGACCAGAGCCTGGTGCTATCTGAGTGGAGGTTATTCTCAGTGACAGTGTACAGATGAGGAAACTGAGGCTCCAGGAGACCAAGTACACACGGAGTCCCTGGGGTCTCTTTTTCCCAGCTTTGGGAAGGGTGATTGGGCATCCACCCCACCTCACCCCATACACACACACACACACACACACACACACACACACTCTCCCGCCAACCCTTCCTGGTTCCTGCTGCCCTTTTGCAGCAGACACGTTCCCAGGGACCTGGGCCACACAGCAGTTCCTGACTCCTGGGCGCCAGCAGGCTCCGAGCCTCAGGGTCCAGAGGCAGGCAGGTCTGCAAAGGGGGGGTCTTTCGAGCTTTGCCGTTTTCTCTGGGATAGATTCCTGTTGCCTGAATCAGCTGACCCAAACTAGCAGCAGGGTCCTTGCTGCCAGCTCACTCCAGACTGACAGGAACGGTGTCTTTTCGTTCCCATTTTGCATTTTCTAAAACGTGGAGTTTGCAACTGTGCATAAAACATTGGCTGTCATCTCCCCAATATCCACACAAGCAGCTATCAGGAGGTGTATGTAAAGAAACAAATGCTTGGGAAGACGTAGGTGCTGAACTCGAGTATGGTGAGCCGTGACGACCCGTGACTCGTGCCTGACGAGGGAGCCAGGCTGCTCTCTGAACAGCACACATGGGGCAGGGCCACTAGTGGGGATGTGGGGGAACAGGGATCAGAACACAGGGGGCCTTGGATGCCAAACCAGGTGTGCAGATACCACCCTGAGAAGATGCCGCCATGGAAAGTCTGCAGGCAGAGGGGTGGCTAAGTCAGGCTGTGTAGTACCTGACTTAGAGACCAGCCCAGGGGCCTCAGGGGTTGGGATGGTCTGTAAAGATCTTCGTCCCCTAAACATAAAGGAATTGGCACAAGTGGTTACTGGGTATATTGGTTTCTCTGTGGCTGTGTAACAAAGTTAGCAGCTTAAAACCATGCCCATGTATTATCTCATGGTTCCGTGGGGCACAGTCAGGGTGAGTTCTCTGCTTAGGGTCTCATGAGGTGGAAATCAAGGCATCAGCCAAGCCGGGCTCTTAGGGGAGGGTCTGGAGAGACTCCAGTCTCCTTCAGGGTGCTGGCAGAATGCAGTTCCTGGTGGTTGCAGGACTGAGGCTCCTGTTTCCTCCTGGGTGTTGGTTGGGCACTGTTCTCACCTCCCTGCCCTGAGACCCCTCCAGCTCAGCAGGAGCCCCACTGATGTTGCATCCTTCCTTTTGCGGCCCTCTCTTTGACTTCCTCTCCGCTGACAGCAGAGAAAATGCTCTGCTTTTAAAGAGCTCCCCTGATTGGCTTAGGCACATCAGATAATCTCCTTATCTCCTGATCTTATTAATCCACTGATTAATAACCTTAATTACATGTGCAAAAGCCCTTTTGCCATAGCAGAGTAACAGCAGGGGGGAAGGTGATGGGGCCCTCTTGGAACTAGGTCTGCCAAGTGCCTTTTTGATGCAGACAGAAGCCCTGCTTCCTCTTGTCTCGGAGGGCTGTGAGTGGTTCTGCCGGGCCTCCTGCCAGGGCCACAGTAGAAACTGTGTCACACCTTGTGACCAGGAGGGAGGCAGGCAGGAGCAGGGAGGAGGCCCCTGGTGAGTTTACAGTCCCCGGCCCGGCACAAGTTGGCATCAATGCGGTGTGTCTGGTCGGGGGGCTTCTGGACCAGATGACCTGCTGGTCTCCCAAATCTCCAGGAAAACAGTCAGACACAGCAGTGGCTTCCACACACCGAGCACCTCCTATGTGTCTGGTCTGGAGCAGTCAAAACTCACATGTCACAAAAGAGCAAACGAGTCTGAGAGCACGGTCCCAGTCACTGTGGGCTCCCAGCTCAGCGCCCAGCGCCAGAGCCAGTGTTCCTAACCACTGGGCTTCCCTGCCGCCCACGTGACCCAGGCCTGCAGCCCCAGAGAGGCTGTGGCTTTGCTGCCACATGCGGCTCCCACGGCCAGTTGGGAGAGCGGGAGCGGCAAGGGCGTAAGGATGGCTGTAACCAAAGCCTCAGGCCTCAGAGGGGCAGGGCTGAGGGGCAGGGCTGGGGGGCAGGAGCCTGGCTCCTCCCAGGTGAACGGGCTGTTGCTAATGCCTTCCAGCAGCAGGCAGGCTGCAGCCTGCGGACCGCAGCCTCTTTGGATGGAGAAAGAAACAGGCTCAAAGACCCGAGGCACTGGCCGGCCACCTCCATTCACTTCCTTGAGTGGCCAGAACACGAGCCCCGAGCCAGGCCAGCAGTTCAAACCCCAGCTCAGCCACACCCTCCATGGGTGACTTGGTTGGGGGGTGGAGCCCCAGTTCCTTAAACCTCTTGAAGTTGGGAAATGGGGGCTTGGAACCCTGAGATCTCAGGTTGGAGAGGAAGGAGGGACTGGGGGGGGGGTCTTGGGAGGGTGGGGCTGCTCCCCAAGGGAGGTGGGGGATGCCAGATGCAGAGGCAGGGTGCCAGCTGATTGCGGCCCCTCCCCCTGCCCACCCCTGGGTCTCCCTCCTCCCTTCCCGAAGGGGCTCAGGGGCGTGGACCTCGGCTGCCCCCAACTTCTAATTAAATGGCAGCAATTTTGACGTGGCAGGTGATCTTCTCGGGAAGCCTGGCTTTAAATTTAGCTCCCTCCCCAGCCAGCCCTTTGAAAAGGCTGCTCTCGGCGGCGGCGGAGGGAGAGAGAGTGAGTCATCCGCCAGGCCGCCCGCCCGCCCGGGTGAGCAGCGTTTGCGGGGGAGCAGGCCTCCCGAAGGCAGAGAAATAGTAAATAGGGAAGGGATTAAAGGCGACGGAGAGCCGGGAGCACCCGGCCCGACCGAACTCACAGTAGGTGCTCAGAAACTGGGGGAACGTTTCCCACCAGGTCTGGGTAATTACCTGCAGAGCCCCGCCCTCTTCACCCCTCCCCCAGCCCCGCCGAGAATGGAGACACACAAATGTTTGTTGAATGGGTCCCCGTAGGCCAGTCTTCACGCTGGTCTCAGCTGATTCCCCCAGCCTGTCCAGATCCCAGGGATGCACAGAGTGTGGGAGGCCGAGAACGTTCCCCAAAGAAAGCCTCGCCCTAATCCCCGGACCCTGGGGACCTTACCTTATATGGCAAGAAGAAAGATGTGATTCGCAGATGCGATTAAGGTCAGGATCTTAAAATGGGAGATTATCCTGGATTATCCGCGGGTCCCAAACGCTAAGCACAGGTGTCCTGAGAGGGAGCAGAGGGGCTCGGACACAGAGGAGCAGCCACGTGAAGACGGGGCAGAGAGAGGTGGGAAGATGCTGGCCTTGAAGGTTGGCGTGACTCGGCCACAAGCCAAGGATGCTGGCAGCCACCAGGAGCTGGAAGAATTCTCCCCGAGAACCTCCTAGAGGCGGCCCTGCCCACACCTTCAGCCCAGTGAAACTGCTTTGTGGATTTCTGGCCTCCAGAACTGTAAGAGAATAAATACATGTTGTTTTAAGTCACCAAGTTCATGAATATTGGTTATGGCAGCCCCAGGAAACCAGTGCCAGGAGTTGGGAGAAGTGAACTTGCCCACAGTGACACAGCCAGTGAGTGGCCAAGCTGAGATTCAATGCCCATTCCGACCAGTTCCAAAGCCCACACATTTTCCTGCCCACTCTGCAACCTCCTGGAAGGACAGAAGGGACACTGATGCAGATCAAGGCACTCGTTTGGCATAATCAACAGGACTGTCTTCTGTTTGATACAGCTTCTCATCTAATCCCCATGTTGACTCTGTGATGGGTGGAATCATTCCCACTTGCAGATGAGGAAACTGAGACTCAGGGAAGTAAAGTGGCTTTGTCCAAGGTTGGGGAGCCTGACCGTGGGGAAGGGAAGGTGCAGGCCCCTGGGAGCACACTGAGGGCGGCTCAGCCCAGCACAGAGGATGGTGCTGGACTCTCAACCCAAGACCCACCTGCCTCCAGCACTGGGCCCTTCCGTCAGTTTCTTAACCTCCTCAGTCCTTGGTTTCCATCATCCCATAGGATGACCATGGTGCCCGCTCTTGGGAGGGTTTGCAGAAGCAGAGCAAAGTGCTTCAAATATCCTGCCTCATTTAATCTTCAAAACATCCTGTGAGGGAGATGCTGCTGTGACCTCTTTAGGGAAGAATGTCACAGGTGGGGAGCCTATGCTTGGAAGTCGGGGGGATCTGGGCCAGAGCCCTGGTTCTGTCCCTTGGCAGCTGTGTGGCTCCGGGCAGGTGCCTGAAACTTTCTGAGCCTCAGTTGCCTCACCTGTAAAATGGGGAAGACACTACCCAGCACTGTGGTGAGATCTAAGTAAAATAAGGTGTATGAAGGGCTCAGCCTAGTTTCCCAGGGAGGTAAAACTGGAGCCAGATGCAATGATGTGGTGGGGACACGGAGTTTGCACCGGTAGAATCGACCTGCCTCGCAGGGCACTCAAACCACTTCTCCCTTCCTGAACGATCAATGCACAATGCCTCATTGCCATTCCCTCTGTGGGGCCCTTGAAGAGGCTGCAGTGTCCCCCCACATGACCTTCTTTACCATCAGAGGTCACTGGGCCAGGGACAGGTGGGGGTGAAGGTGGGGAAACTGAGGCTTAGTGAGGTTGGCTCACTGGCTCAAGGCCACACACACAGTCTAGCAGAGTGTCGTCCTGCAGGTGAGGGGGGAAATGGGGGGGTGGGTGCTGGGGACGGGGAGTGGAAAGAAGGGGGGCCAGAACAGGAGAGGGGAGCCCACACAGTCGTCAGTGGCAGGGGAAGTAGGGGTTTTCTCATTGGAAACTGGAAAGAAGATCTTGCCCGATGTGAAGGAGTCTCCCACCCAAGTCTGATCCTGCCCTGGACCACCTCCCGCCAGGTGGGGCTGGCTGGAAGGAATGTCGTTTAGCGCCGCAGGGGGAGGCGCACTGCAGGTGGGGCCCTCCAGTGGCAAGCTGCAGGAGGGGCGGCAGGAGGGGGTCTGGTGTTCCCGCAGGGAGGGGCTGGGGGACCCCCCCACCGCACCCCACCCTCCAACAGGCGGGCCCGGCCGAGGGCTGGGGAGCAGCCAGGAAGGAGGCAGGTGAGTGCGTGCGGTGGGCTGGGGAGGCAGAGCGCCGGGAGGAGGACAGAAAGAAGAAAGGGAAGGTACAGAAGGAAAAGGAGGAAAGGAAACAAGGGAGGAGAGAGGAAAAGGAAAGGAAAAGTAGAAAGGAAGGAAAGGGGGGGAGGAAGGAGAGAAAGAGAGAAGAATGAAGCACTAAAGGAAGGAAGGAAGCGACTGCACAAGGGAAAAGGGGGAGAGACACACGAACGGGGAGAGAGCGCGCGCGAGGGGAGGAAAAGAGATTGCAAAAGAAAAAAATGAGAAGGGGGGAGAGAGAGAGAGGGAGAAGGGGGGGGAGAGAGAGGGAGAAGGGGGGGGAGAGGGAGGGAGAGGAGGGCGCTGGGGAGGGCGCGCGGCGCGGCGGCGGCGAGGGCAGGACGGCCGGGCGCCGCGAGCGGGGAGAGGGGGCAGCAGAGGGCGAGCGGCGAGCGGCAAAGAGTGAAGTGGGCACGGCGGCGGCGGCGGCGAGCGCGGGGCCGGCGAGCATGAGCGCGGCGGCGGGCGCGGCGCGGGGCTCGGGGCCGGCGGGCGGGCGGGCGGCGCGGGCCGCCCAGTAGCTGCGGGCGCGCGGCGGGGCGGCCGGCGGCCGGTCCGCGAGCCGGAGCCCCAGCCCGAGCCCGCGCCCCGCGCGCCTAAGAGCGGGCGCTCTCCCGGCGCCCGCCCCGGAGCCCCGAGCGCCCGCGGCCCCGCAGCCCCCGGAGCCGGGACAACTGTTGCGGCGGCGGCGGCGGCCGAGGGGGCACCGCGGGTCGTGGGCGGCCCCGCGCCCCCGGTCCGCGGCTCAGCCCCGCGGGCGCCGGCTCCCGGCGGCGGAGCGAGGAGCGAGCGGGCGGCGGGCACGAGGTGAGCGGCGCCCCGGGCGGGCCGGGCGGGGGCCGCGCGGGGGAGGGGCGCGCCGGGCCGGGGTCCCGGCGCGGGGCTTGGGGCTAGGGGGGCGGGGAGAGGGGTCGGGGCGGAGCTCCTGGCGGAGGAGGGTCGCGGCGAGTGGGGGGCGGGTCTTCGGAGCGCCGGCTCCCGGGAAGGGGTGCGGGCGCTCGGGGCGGGGAGGGGTGAGCGCCCTGGGAGAGGCGAGTTCGGTGCATCGGGGCTCCGGGGTGCTGTGCAAAGGGGCCGGGGCCGCCGGGGGTAGAGTCTTCGGGGCAGGAGCCGGGTCGGGCCGCCGGTGCCCTGGCTTTGGGGTCCGCTCCAGGGCTCACCAAGGTCGGGGTCGCTGAACCTTGCAGAGGACCGGGCCCGGGCCCGAGGAGCAGTCCAGGGCGCCCCGTGCAGGGACGCGGCAGCTGGGACCGGCATCCGCGTCCGAGGTGGGGACCGGCGTCCGAGGACCGGTTTGGGAGCGGAGCGAACCGGGAGCCCCGTGCGCGCCGGGCAGGGTTCCGGAGCCACGCTGGGGACCTGAGCGGTTCCGGGGATCCCAACTGGGCGGCGCGGGCAACCAGGAAAGCCCCTCTAAGTGCGTGCCCCTCGCTCCCCACTCGCCGCGTGGTCCCAGTGGAGCCGCCGCCTTCTCCTGGGGCCGGATCAATATTGATCCCGCACCTGGGGCCGGGTGGCCAGGCGGCGGCCTCCGGAGCGCCTTAGCGCCAGCGGCTGCCATGGCAACGAGACCCCAAGCGTCTTCAGGTTATATTTATTTCTAATTATTATTATCATTATTAGTATTAGTATTTGTTACTCAGCCAGAGAAAACCAGAAAGGAGGAAAAGAAGGCAGCCCATCCTGGTGCCTCCAACTGTCATCTCTTTAGAGAGAGCCGTGCTGGCTGGTCGGCCAGGCCGGATCGGTCCCCGGGTCTGGTGCCCTGTGCGGGTTGCCGGAGCGGCACCCCTGGGGCGGTGGGGCTGGGAAGGGGAGTTATATAATCTGCCGTGGGAGTGTGTCTGTGTGCCTCTTGTGTCTACCCAGCCTCTCTCGGCCTCTCTGATCCCTTGGCTTAGTGACTGCTCCTCCTGCCCAAGGAAGCCCAGGCCGGGATGGGAAGAGAAGAGAGTGCCTTGCACCAGGGATCACAGCCAGCGGCCTTCAACCCCCTCTCCCCTCTGCTGTGTGACCTTGAGCAAGGCACTTGACCCCTCCCAGCCTCTGTTTCCCCATCTGTAAAGTAGCACGGGCACCCTTCCCACCTCTGAAGGTTGCTGTGAGGTCACACTGCGAAAGCTCTGTGAGTTCTGATTGTGTGACCCTAGGCAGATGCCTGTCCTCTGGGGCTGTTTCCTAGTCTGTGCAATGAGGGCCTGGACCTCTTTAGTCACTGGCATCCTGTGAATTTCACTTTGGGCTGGGGTTGAAATACTGTTGAGCCAGCAAGTTGCGTTCAGACCAGGCTAAGGGGAGCTCCTCCGTCGCCCCCTGTTCCCTCTTCTGTCAGGTGGCGGGGAAGCAGGCAGCCCAGCCTCGGTCCTTGGTGTCAGCTGGTCAGGGTTGCCTGGGATTGCAAGTCCATCCCCCACCATCCCCCAGACCTGTGACTGCTCTGACAGGACATCTCCCTACAAGAATCCGTCTCCCCAGGGAGGCTGTTGGCTGTGCCTGTCTCGGCTGTGGGTTGAGTGTGGAGCAGGAGCAAGAGGTGGCCTGGAAGTTTGCTGCAGCCAGGCAGCCCCAGCCCCTGGTGGCTCAAGCGGAAAGCCCTAGGGAGGGGTTTCTGTCTGTTTCCTTACTGTCACCATCGTGCTGAATTCTCAGCTCTGTCTCAGGCATCTGGGAGGTATGATGGGGACATTGGGGGAGCAGATTGGCTTGGAGCCATGTGGTGTGTGTGTATGCCTGCATGTGTGTGTGTGTGTGTGTGTGTCCCACCTCCACTCTCCCAGGCCACCAGCCTGGAGCTTATTGGGGCAGCTGGACTGGAAAGGAAGGGGGGTAGTTAGGAAGGGCCAGTGCTGCTCAGACCTTGGTGAGTGAGAAAGAAACGGAGTGAGGCCTGTCCCTAGGGAGATCAGGAGACCGGCTGAGAGCCACTCCCTCAGTCCCAGTTATCCATCCATCCATCCGTTTATTCATTCCTTCACTCACTCCGCTTCTTCAGCCAACTCAGCGAGCCCCCTTGTCTGTCACTGAAGGGCATCAGCTCTGCCCTTGGCAGCTTTTAAGGAAACAGCTCCTGACAAGCCAGTGGGGATGGAGCCCTGCTGGGGGGAAGCTGAGTGGTGGGGGTGCAGGTGGGGAGCATCTTCCCTGAGAGCCTGAGGTGGGTTTGGGGCTGGGGGAGGCTGGTCTGGAAAACAGGCATGAATCAGCCAGAAGAAGAAAGGAGAAGAGGTGTTCCGGGGAGAGACCCTCCATGAGCAAAGATGTGGACACACAGCGGGGAGGGAGGGAGGCATCTTGAGGACAGGTGGGCGGGGCTTGGAGGTGGGGTGTGGTGGGGGGAGGGGAGGGAGCTTCGGGACTGGTGAGCATGGGGAGATGGTGCAGCTGGAGCAGGGCTAGGGCAGGAGAGCTGGAAACCACCACCACCCAGCCTGGGTGTGGGTCAGATAGTGGGGGCGGGGCAGGCAGGGAGGAGGGGAGGATAGTCAAGTTGAGCACTTGGACACATCCATGGCCCGTGGGTGGAGCCTGTGATTGGGGTCGGCAGAGGGAGGTTTGGGAGAACAAGAAGAGTCTGATTTCCGGCTCTCTAGGACAATCAGCCCAACCCTTGCCAGCCGCTCCCCTCTTCCGGCCAAATGGTGGGAGAGGACTGCTTCCCGGCCAGGCCGTTGGCTTCTAGGAGGGGAAAGTAGCAAGTGGACGCCAGAGCTGGCTGCTTCAAGTGTCCGAGTCTATGATAAACAACTTCACTGCCACGTGGCGTGAGGATGTACCTACACAGCAATAGGACTGCACTTGACCATGAAAGCCCAGAAGCCTACTATGATGCGCCAAGCACCATGTGGGGCAGTCACTGAGCCCCATCATCCCATTTAGTCCTCACACCAACCCTGTGAGCTGGCCATTATCAATTCTGTTGTCCTGCTGAGAAAACAGGCTCAGAGAGGTTAAAAATAACCCAGTTCCTCTCACGCTCCTAACCACTACACCACCACCTGGAGCCCAGCCCATGCCTGACGGCAACCTTCGTGGCTCTTCAGACACAGTGCAGTGAGCTGCTGCAGGTCAGGGTCTGCCGAACCCCACAGCTTAGCCATTGTCCTGCCTACTCTCTTCTGGACTGATCCAGAATGTGGCCTGTCTTAGGCTCAGATGAAAGATATCACCTCCCTTCTTGGGGACACTCTACCTCTATTAATTCAGCCTCTTCCTTTATCTCTTCTCCAGCTGAGTCACACAACAGATTCACATTGATCTTAGAATGAACTCAGAGTCCATCTCCAGCTCTCCCAGAGTAGCTATTCCCAGCCCAGCCATTCTTTCTAGAAGTTACTGAAGCAGTAGACAACCCCTAAGAATCAAGGGGCCTTGTTTCCTGAACGCTCTTCTGTAAGGTGGGGTTCTGAACATCTGGAGCCAGTGAAAGTGAGGAGGGTGACCAGAGACCCTGCCCACCCTGGGCCATGCTCTCCTGGGGTTGTCACTTGACTCCCACTCTGTTGGTGTCAGTTTCACCCTGCACAGGGTCTGGCAGGGAAGAGGTCCCGTCCCCTCCTCCCTCCTTCCTCCTCTCTTTTCCTCCTTCCCTGCTTTTCCTCCTCCAGCACACACATTCCTTGACCCCCCTCTCTAATGGTTGACCCCCTGGGAAGGTAAAGAAGAACCCAAGGTCCCTCAAACCTGCCTCTAGACGTGACCAGGGCTCAGGATCTGTTTGACAACTGACTATATGGATAAATAACTCTCTGAGCTGAGACAGTGGCTGTGCCAGCCCCCGGCCCTGCTGGCGTACCCCCCTCCCATGCCCCAGCTTCACCGGCTTGTGACCAGTCGCTCCTTCCCTTACCCCGTAGCTGCAAGCAGGTTGGGAATTTTCCGGAGGGCCGTCTCTGGGTATCCTGATGTTACCACTCACTGGCATAGCCCTTGTCCTCTGAGCCTGGGTTTTCCCGTTCAGCAATGCTGACACTCGGTGCCTGTCTAACGGGTTTCATGAGGGTTGAGGTTGGGAAGGGCATGGGCAGAGTATTCAGCGTGGGGGCCCCCACCTTCCACAGCCTATAGCTGGGAGGAGGGGCAGATAAAATCAGAGACCCCAGCATCTCCGAGGCCCGTGTGCTGTACCGTGATGGTGGGAAGCCTGAAGAGCTGCTGCTTTGGGGACCGAGAAGGAGCTTGAAGCTTGTCCACTTACCCGTGTATGGATGGGGACACTGAGGCCCAGGGCAGACACTGATGGCATGCTGAAGGTCACAGTAAATTGGGCATCCTTGAAGGCCAAGGGTGCTCATGGTATGATGCAGACCCGGGGGGTGTCGTCCAGAGGCCTCTGAGGCTGCTGCCCGGGGTGGGGGAGAGGAGTGCAAACACTCCTTGGGTGGTGAAATTTGCCCTGAAAACCCAGAGGCTCTCCCATCAGGAAAAGCTTTCAGAATCTGTCTCTCCCTGGCCATTCAAGCGGAAAAGCAGAAGCCGAGAGATGAAATGCAAATGCCTCCCGTCCCATGTTTCCAACCATCAGACATGAATGGAGTGTTCCCTTGGGGTGTTCTGGACCGGCTGCCCCCTTCCTCCCCTGCCTGGGGCACACACTCCCATCACCGCCCATCTGTCCGCACGCACACCTACCCCAGCAGAGCCACACAAACTCGCCTTCAGAAATTAAGAAATAATGCATGAGTTTCCCAAATTACACCCATTTAACACTGCATTAAGTTCTGGAAGCTCTTAACAGAGCCCTGGGAGAAAAAAAAAATTTTTTTTTTTTTTTTGGTTCACACTTCCCTGGAAAATGAGACAAACCGTGATCTTTTAAAACCCAGCTACATAATCTGATTATTCCTTCCTGGCAAGCATCTGAGAAATGCCCGATGGAGGGCGGAGATGGCCGCTCTGCCGAGGCTGCGAGATTTGCTTTGGGAAATCACTGGGAAATCAGGCTGGGAAAGTTTGTCTCCTGCGCCAGATTCGAAGCTCTTCGGCGCATGATGGGCTGAAAATAAAGTGCCGCTTTCTTAGATATTGGCACAAATTAAAAATAAAGGCAAATTCCTTCCATAATCCAGTGCGAGAATTTCCTCTACGGCTCCCTGAGCAGGTTACTGAAATGATCGTGATTTGCTTTCACTTCAGGCTCCTCGCCTTTTGTCGGGAGAAGCGTCCATGTGCAGCTGGATTTACAGACTGACAGAAAACGCATTTAAGCGTTGGCTTATCCCACAATTTCCGGGGCACCTATCCTGTGCCGGACACAGTGCCAGGCTCAGGGGAAAACGAGAGACGATTAAAACAGGACCCTGCCCTGGTGGGTTTTGTGGTGTGTTTGTTGGGGGCAGGAGAACAGAAGAAAAACAGACATCTGTGAGGTCCCATCCTGCCTGAGGGGTCAGGGAGGGCTTCCTGGAGGAGGTAACTTTAGGCTTGGCTCTTGAAGGGTGGATAGGAGTGTGCCAGGCAGAAGGGGGTAGAGGGCATTCAGGCTGAGGGGCAGCCTGAGGGAAGTCTTCAAGTGGGTCTCAGACAGGCATGGCCTCCCAGGGGCATCTTTGGATTTTAGTGTTTGCAGTTTCCTTTACTGCAAAGCCCCTTTTTTGTCCATTATCTACCAGCACCCTCAGGCCAACCTCCGAGTCTCCCTTTCCCTAAGGAGGATACAGTCCAGAGAGGGGAAGTGGGTGGCCGGGGTTCCAGTCAGAGCTCTGAAACCCAAGGCTCTGGTTCACATGGGCTCTATGGGGGTAGCAGATCAAGTATTGTAAGCTGCTAGATGGAAATGCCAAAAATTAAATCTAAGAATTACAGACACTAATAGCAAAGTCTAGAAGGTCCCCTTTCTCCCTCCACCTGAGCCCTGCTCCTCCTTCTGGGCTACAGCGCAGGCTGGACTTCGGGGCGGTGTCCCAGGATGCCCACTCCAGAGCTGCCACCTCTGAGCCTTGGTCTCTGCATCCAGAAAAAGGGGAGGTGGGGGGGATGGAGACTCTCTGCCCATTTGCCAGAAGCCTGGCATCATCACCAAGCCCCGGAGGCCTGGCCAGTGGTGTTCAGCCTTCAGCTCAGCAGGAGTCCCGCACGCCCTCCCATGGGCTTGCTTCTGAAGGGCTCCGTTGTTTAGATTTTTCTGGGAGCAGATCGGGAATACGGCATCATCTGGGTGTCACTGCCTGGAATCTGATCCCTGGGACCAGACTGGGCAATGAGCAGGGCCTCTGAGCTGAGGCCCATCGTCAGGGCGACAAGCAGAGCTGCAGGCAAGCTCCTGGCACAGATCCCGGGGGAGCAGCCTGGGATCACCGAGGCTGCGCTCAAGGCTCCACCTTGGGCACGTCTCCCCTCTGCTTGTTCCTAACTCTGTGACCCTGGGCAAGTTACACAACCTGTGAGCCTCAGTTTCCTCATCTGCAAAATGGGTTATTGTGCGAACCAGATAAGATAAATTTGCAGCTTAGTTAGGGCATCGTGTGTATTCAAAGACACATCAGCTCTCTGTATTCTCACTGTATTAACTGCTACTCTGTTAACATTGCTACAGCCCTTCGGGGAAGCAGCCAGGCAGGAACCAAGTCCGATCAGCAGGGAACCCCGAGAGCAGGGGATTCCGAGACTGGTTGTTGACTGAGTGAGGACAGGAACCAAGTGAGCCATTAGACTGCTCTGGTGCCTGCCCGGTGCCATGGCAACCACAGAGCAGGACAGCAAGGAGCCAGCTCTGCAGCTCACCTGCCTGGGTTCACACCCCAGCTCCACCCCCTACCTGTGGCCAATGCTGGGCTGCTTATTTCACTCTCCCTGCCTCAGTGTCCTCATTTAAAAAATAAGTTTGATAAGGTTGATAATAGTAATAATAACTGAGAAGGGTGGTTTTGAGGATTAAACATAGGGACGGTGATTTTCCAGGCCCCTGAATCAATTACAGTGATAACCATTATTTATTATACCCGAGTTCTCGGAGGGGCTGTGAGGATTTGAATCCCAGTCTCTACCCCTGATAGCTGTGTGACCTTAGGCAAGTTATGTCACCCCTCTGAACCTCAGTTTCTTCCTCTAAAAATGGGGATAGCCCTCACCTCACAGGGTCTTGCAGGAATTAAAAGAGTTGATTTGAGAAACACGTTTGGTGCAGAACCTGGCACATGGCAAGTGCTCAGTAAATCGTACTGTTTTCATTATCTCCACCACTACACCTAATAAGGGAAACACCCAGGGGGCACGGAAGCAGTGGAGTTTCTCTCTGTCCTCAAAGGGTAGAGACCACCTTGTTCCAGTTTAGCTCTGTAGCCAGCTTCTAGCTCAGGCACGCTTTGGATAGTTCTGTGAATGAAGGGATGGACTGATGGATGGGTGGGTGGGTGGATGGATGAATGACTGAATGGGTGTGTGCATGGATGTGTAGAGGAATGTATAGATAGATGGATGGATGGATGGATGGATGGATGGATGGATGGATGGATGAGTAAATGAATGAATGAGTGAGTGAGTGATGGCTGTCAGGAAACATCGAAAGCCGAAGATCAGGGAAGCTCAGGAAGGGGCCCAAGGACTGGGGCAGAGACTTCTCTTTGAGGGCCATAGCAATGAGATGGAATGAGTCTTATAGCCAGATAGGATCTCTCTTCTCTGCATGAACATTTGTCTCCCAGGGACCAGGGATGGTGGCCTGAGTCTGGGGACCCAGGTTGCTTGGTGTCCCTGACAGTTTGGTTTTGGAGCAGGACAGAGCTGCATTCAGACTGTGACTTCCTCCTCTTTAGGGCAGGGACGTTCTGGTGCTTCTCTGAACCTTTGTTTCCTCCTCCATAATATGGGAGAATGCTATCTTCTTTTGTGGGTGTGGTGATGTCCAAAGATCACACCTTGAGTGTGGTTTGTGATTTGTAAAGGTGCACGGGAAGTCAGAGGAGGTGTTTGGGCTCCACGTGGTGGACGGCAGGTTGCAGGGAGGTTCTGGAGCTGGGGGGAGGCACGGTGCATGCAGTTGGACCACCAGCCTGTGGGTCATCCGACTCTTTCCCGAGGGGGCACCAGGCACGGAGTCAGGGAAGACGTGAGGGAGGAGGGCATCTCCAACCTGCTGAGGCCATGGAATGGCCCCAGGCACGGGGTCTGGGCCCAAGGCCCCTGGAGCCCTGACCTGCTGGGAGGTCCTCCTGTTCTGGCCAAGCCCTGTCCTGGGTGCTCTGCAAACACCACGTGGTTTAATTCTTGGAACACATCTGAGCAAGGACAGATTTGCCATTCCCACCCAAGGCTCAGAGAAGAGCTGTGGCTTCCCCGGGGCACACGGCTGTTAAGGAGCAAAGCCAGGGCTGGCATCTTCACACAGGGGATGGGAAGGCAGAACACCCTCGGTGGTCAGGAGGGGCGCTGGCATGGGGATACGGGTCACCACACTCCTGTGCTCACCCCTCGTGTCTGGGTGGTCTTGCCCAGCCACCTCCGTCCTCTCTGCCTCCGCTTCCTCCTCTGCAACATGGGGTCCACAGCAGACCCTCCTGCAGTGCGTCAGGGTGAGGGTCACAGGGGCAAAACCCTCCAGGAGGGAGCCCTCCATGTGTTCCCACTCATTTGTCACTGTTATTTGAATTCCTTCTTGGCGGAGAGGCGTGGGGTAGCAAGCCCCTAAGGACGGGTGGGACCTGGCAGGAGCCAGTGAGGGTCTGCCCTGGGGCTGTCCCAGCATCATCTGGACCTGCAGCTTGAGTTGCAGTGGGGTCCTTAACATTTGGAGTCTGGTTTCTGCTGCCACCTGTGGCCTCCTCCAAAGGAGCTGGTGTCAGACAGGGAGTGGGCAAGCCATTCCCCTGGGTGTCTGTCATGTGACTGTTCCCTCCCAAGACTGTACCCTGGGCTTGTCCTCGTGGGGTTCCAGTTCTGCAGGAAGACTGGGACTAGTCACCTGTTCTGCCTGGGTCCAAGTCCCATGTAAGGGACTGCAGAGATATGGGTGAAAACAGAGGACAGGGCAGCGACTCTGCCTGGGGGAAAGGGGCCAAGCATCACAGAGGCCTTACCAGAGGAGGTGGCACCCAGGAAATGGAGGATGAGTAGACCAGACCGGTGAGCAAGGGGTGGGGGGGTCTTGAGGCAGAGGAAACACTACATACAGAGCCCAGAGGAAGAAGTTTGGGAAACTTCTGGCCAGCATGGCTATCCCGTGGTGTTTGTGGAACGCTGTGGAGGTGAGGCTGTAGAAGTCAGCAGTGGCTTGATCTCTGAGGACCCTGGCTAGTTAAGGAGTGTAGACTTTACTCTGTAGGTGCAGGATGGCAGATATGTGGCTTGAGTGCCACCACCAGCCACTGCTGTGTCTAGGGCAGACATCGCTAATCAATCCATCACAGCATGGAGTCAGGATGTGCCTTGGCCCAGCCCCCAGGCAGTCCCAACCAGTCGATCCTGCAGGCACCCAAGATGTTTGCCCTACTGCCATTGTCAGCAAGAATGATGACGGCACTTCACAGTTGCTTACACTGTGTGGCTCATCCAGCACCCAGAGTACTTTCCTGATGGGAGAGGAGGCAGGTGGCAGCCTCCAGTTCCAGCCAGGCCCCCGGGCTCCCGTGTGGTCCACTGCCCTGCAGCGCTCAGTGAGTTTGGTCCTTCCTGGGAAAACAAAGCCTTTCTTTCCAGGGGGTCCGGGCATGTGCGCCGTCTGAGAACGCAGACCCATCTATTCCAGGTGAGCCCCTGACCATCACCTACAGGTCCACAGGCCAGCAGGCAAGCCCAGGGCAGCCCTGGACGTCCAGCTGGGGTCTGGCCGAGGCGGGGGGTAGTCTCCAGGGGAGGGCCGGGGCCTCTCAGAATTCTGGGCAGGACTAGGGAAGGATTAGGACTCCTCTCCTGAAATTCAAACAATTGGACAATCTGTTCTGGATCGATTTAGAAGCAGTGAAGTGAAAAAAAAAAATCAGAAAATATAGTGTGAAAGCTATTTTCTCTCTCAGTTGGGAAGAGCGATGAGCTGGAGTTTATTTGTGGACTGTCCGAGGCTGTGGCCAAGGCCCCTGACCTCGCTGCCCCCTCCGCCACTGCCCTGGCGCCCTCCTACCCCCACTTCCCGCCGCTCCGTCCTCCTCCGTGCCCAGTGCTGGGCTGGGCAGCCAGGGGTCTCGGAGGGGCACCCTCCCCGGCTGCAGCCTCAGGGAGCCAGCCATCTGCAGGGGCCTCAGACAGGGACATAGCAGGACAGGCAGACCAAGGCGCCTCCGTGCCGAGGACCGGGCTCGTCTGTCTGGTTCTCTCCTGTATCCTCAGGGCCTAGAGCTGGGACTGGCACCTGGTAGCTTTCAGCACCTGCCTGAATGATGGATGGAAGAGAGGGAGGCAGGGAGCAACAGAGGCTTTGCATAAAGTGACCAGCTCACGGTCACCTGTTTGTTAGTGCTGGAGGTGGGACTGGAACCAGAGCTGTGACCCCAAGACCTGGGTGTAGCCCCCCAATCCCTGGGGCCAGGAGTTGGGTCTGAGGCATCGCAGGGCCTCCCCGCCGAGGATGCTTTCCTTTCCTCCTGAGGTGACTCTTGAATGGGGTCTTTCACCACTGGAGTCAAATGCCGATTGTTTTAAAATAAGCTTGGGAGGGGTTGCGGCCGGAAGGGAGGCAGGAGTGCATATTTTCCCTTCCCTGCTTTCCAGTAAGAACTGTCCCCCGAGGGGAATGGACTCCCGGGGACTGTGGTGTTTGGAGTTCCAGGGGGAGTTCAAGCAGGGGCTGGGTCTTCCGGGAAGTCCTGAGCGTGGGGGGAAGGGGAGGGCCCAGCTGATGACAGTCCCCAGAGACCAGTCTCTTCCTTGTCCTCCCCGGCAGGGAGAGAGGGGGAAGGTCCCAGTGATTTGGTTTGGAGGCGTGGCAGCTCCCCCTGCCACCACTTCCTCCCCAGATACCCAAGGCCAAGCGCCTAAGTCCCAGAAAGAACCTTGACTTGGAAACGAGACTAGCCTGGGCCCAAGTTGCGGTAGCTCAGCAGCTGTGTGACCTTGGGCAGGTAACACAACGTCTCTGAGTCTTAAGTTTTCTCATCTGCAAACTGTGAGCAGCCGTCCCCCTTTTCGAAAATTAAAGGAGACGATGTTTGTCAAATGCCCGTCGTGGGGCTGGACCACACATAGTAAGTGTCTTTCTCCTGTTCGCACTGTGTGGAAGGCCAGTCATTAGAAACAGATTAACTCTTGTTTGGGTCCTGTCTGCACCCCGGGGCCCATGAGCTCCAGTCCAGGGCAGGTGGCCCGAGCTGAGAAGGGGGGCGATGCCACAGCACAGAGGGCCCTGTGAGCCCAAGATGTCGTTGCGCGCACCCTTAGCCCCGCCGGGGACAGGCAGATTGTGTCGGGCGAGGCCAGCTTGGCGTCGTGGGAGGGAACCCTGTGCTGAGATCCTGGAGACCCGGCTTCTAGACCCAGGTCTGCTCTGAATGAGCTGTGTGACCCTCAGAAATGACAGCCTCTCTGAGCCTCGCGGCCTCATCTGAGGCTAATAACCTCCCCCAACCACTTCTCAGGGTCACATGCAACTCACCTGAGAGAATGGACATGACCGCGTACGTGACAGCTCTAGGCAAACCCCTGGCCAGGCAGTGGGTGGGAAGGGAAGCCCTGTGTACGGATCTCCTACGGAGCTCTCAGCTCAGACCGGATGTCTCATCCACTGTCTCATTTAATCTCACACCGCCCACGTGAGGCCGGGGTTAGCACCCTACTTTATGGGGGAAGCCCAGAGAGGCTAGGTGGTGTGTCCAGGGTAACAGGGCAACCACGTCCCACTCCCTGCAAGCCCGCCTGGCCTCTCTGACCTTTCTCTGGCTGCCCTCTGCCAGGCACGGGCCCAGCACCCACCTCCCCTTGAAGTCCCGCCCTCGCATCCCAGTTCTGATCCAGTTTCCTGTCGACAGGGCTCTTCCATAAATGCTTTTTGATGTTACCCCTCCATTCTCCAGAAATTTTGGAGCTAGCATTCCCCACCGCGGCACACTAATTAGACCTCCATATTACTGTTTACCTAGATGTCAACTTATGCTATAAAATATAGCGATTTTCTCTGCATTAGAAGCAGTGTTCAGTTTTGAAAAGGAGGAAGCCTGCTGTGATGGGCCCGGGAGTCGCGTTTGGCCCCTGGAGGTCGCCTGTGATAGAGGCTCATTCTGCCAGCAGACTCTACCCCAGAGTGGAAGGGACCCCCTGCTGGGCAGGGTGCCGTCAGCCTGCGGGCGGGGCCTTCTCTCTGGTGGGGGCCTGTGCTCGGCCCCTTGCTCCCTTCTCCTTCTTCAGTGTCTTAGGTGTCAGGGCATCAGTGTCAGAGCCCACCTGGGGGATGGTCAGAAGGCCCCGGCCACTCTGACCGCCTGCAGACACATTTCTTAGCGATTCTTTTGTTTCCAGAGCACAAGCCCGGCATCGGAAGGGGTCACCAATTTGGGGAGGACAGGGCGAAAGCGGGGTTTAAACAGAGGAAGTGCGGGCTGATACTGGCTCTGCTGGGGAGCTGCCCCCAGGCTGGGAAGAGAGGGCAGCAGACAGGAAGAGAAAAATGCCGGTGAAATGGCTCCCAGCGGTTGGGTGTGATTCCAGAACCCAGCCTTTAACCAGACACCTGACAGCATCTGGACATGATGACCTCGGGCCTGAGAGCTGGGCTTCCCTCTCATCTCTTAGGACAGATGCCGCTGCCTTCCTCCCAGACCAGGCTGAGGACTCAGAGACTGCATCTCAAGGGGCGGGCGCCAGGGGGGGTCTTCCCTCTCTCCCGGGTCCCCCCCCCACCCCAGTCCAGTGTCTGACCACTCAGGGGCGGGGCCGGCAGAGGTAGGCAGCAAAGCCGAGTGGGCGAGGGTGGCTGAGGAGTTCCGTGTGGCGTGCACCAAATGTGGGGTGCCGGGGTCCTGGGAATGGAGATGAGCAGGAGGCCGCGGTCTGTCCAGGTCGGGGCCCGGGAGAGCTGGTGGGGGTGCACAAGTGCTCGCAAGCGCTTGGGGCGGCTGGTGGAGAGCCACCTCCTGCCGCCTTTGGAAGCATCCCGTTTTCCTCCACGTTCAGCCGTTGCCACCAGGGAGCCCTCTTGGTGTGCAACATCCCCGGCCTGGCTCCGGCCGGCCTGGTGACCCAGGCCTGGCTAACCGGTGGGGCAGCCGACGCTTTCAAGAGGGGGGTCCAGGCCAGTGGCCAGACTCCGGGAGGCTGCAGGTCCACCTCCAGCTCAGCTCAGCAGTTTTGGTGCCAATTTGCAAAGCGTGTGGGTGGGAGGCTCGTTAACCCCCAGAAGTAGAGCCGGGTCCAGGGGAGATGCCTGGTCGTGGGCCCTTCAGGCCAGCCGTGGGGGGTTGAGTGCCAGGCCGAGGCGGGGCGGGGGGAGGGGGGGAGCCCGCGGCACACCATCCCTGTGGTCTCCGCTGCGCCCTATTTGCATAATTTTGAAGTTGATTGGCCTAAAGGCAACTTCGCTTAATCACAGCTGACAAGTCTCTGGTTGCAACAGCAGCTGCTTCCAATTAGCCACGTTGGTGCCTTCGTTTGTTAGACCTGCTCAGCGGCTCCTCTCCCGGTTCCCCCACCGCCCAGCCACCCTTATCAGGCCCAGAAGGGACCCGCAGGGCCTGTAGCTACCTGGAGAACGCACCTCCTGCTCCCTGAGTGTGGACAAGTTAGCACACAGCCTGGGATGCGGCAGGTGGGGGCCCTGCCAGCTCCCCGGAGATGCCGCCAGGCTGGGCTGCGGACTGTACTTTGGGTACCAAGGCTCTAACGCAGGGTTAGAAAACTGGGTCGCCTGGCTTTGTCAATAAAGTTTTATTGGCACGTGCCTCCACCCTGCAGCCTGTATTGTCGAGGGCTGCTTTCTTGCACTCATGGCAGAGTTGAGTGGTTGTGACGAGACCTCCAAGCCCACAAAGCCCGTGATATCTAGTGTCTGGCCCCTCACAGAAAAACGGCCCCACCTCTAACCTAGCCCAGTGGTTCTCGTACTTGAGCGTGCATCAGAAACACCTGGAAAGCTGGTAAAATGCAAATTCCTTGCCCTCATCCTGGTTCTAATCCAACAGATCCTGGGGGCCCCAGGTCCCGCACTTCTAACCAGCTCCCCAGTGGAGCGTGGGACCCCATTCCCAGCAACCTTGGTCCAGCCCCCTCCAGGGTCCCTCACAACAGGTTCCATCCACCTCATCCTACTCTGAACACCATTCTCATTAGATAGAAGAGGAAACCAAGGGTCTGAGAGGTCCCCTGCTTCTCCAAAGTCCTGAGCTGATCAACTCTGGCTCTTCCCCACCACATGCTATACTCTTGACCCAGGCACATCACCCCAGGTACACCATGAGCCAGGGAACACCACACCCTAGGGTACACCACGTCCCAGGATACATCAGACCCCAGGGTACACCACGCCCTGGGGTTTACCAGGCCCCAGGGTACACCACGTCCCAGGGTACATCAGGCCCCGGGGTATACCAGGCCCCAGGGTACACCACGCACCAGGGAACACCACACCCTGGGGTACACCAGCCCCAGGGATTACACCACACCCCAGGGTATACCAGGCCCCAGGGTACACCACGCCCCAGGGTACATCAGGCCCCGGGGTATACCAGGCCCCAGGGTACACCACGTCCCAGGGTACACCAGGCCCCGGCTGGGTTACTTGGCTGGGTCGGTTCCGTGTCGGGTTCCACAGCGGGCTCTGCCGTTAGTCACAGTGACTGCTCGGCAGTCAGGATGCCGTCCTCCTCCTCGGGTTGGGGGAGCACGATCAAGGAAGTCGGGGTGTCAAGGGCACGGCTGAGTACACTTGGCACCTAGCAGGGGCTCTGCTGCCTCCCCCGCCCCGACGTCTGCGGTTTGCGGTGCTTTTAGTCACCAGCGTCTGTTTGGTGGCATCATCCCACGCGGGCAGGACCCATGCTGCCACCCCCAAATCACCGGATGTCACTCTGTGAGTGATCAGGGGTCCACAGCACCCTCTTCCTCACTCTTCTCCCTGCGACCTGGGAGGGATGGGGAAGGGCCGGACACCCACTCACAGGGGAGAAGCGGAGGCTCCCCGAGGCCAGGCGACCTGCCCGGGCAGGCACAAGGTAGCGGTGGGGTTCCATGCCTGGGTTAGCTCACAGGGGTCCACCTGGTGGGGTCACGTTGCTGAGAACAGGAGGACCGTTCATGACCCCAGCCCCCAACTTACAGATGAGGAAACCGAGTCACCGAGAGCTTATGGCCAGGAAGTATTTGAAGGGACAGAGTGTCTGGGGCTCACCAGGAGGAGGCCGGGAATCCACATGGAGACAAATCCTTGCTGGAATCAGAAAATCCAGGGATAAACATCCTTGAACCCACCAGCCACCGTGACGGCTGGAACATGGGCACCACGGGGTCTCGCCCACCCTGTCCCCTCGGGGCCACCACCGTTACCCCCACTCCCCTCTGTGCCCTTGTCACAGCTGCATGCATTCTGCAGTACATTGTTTAACAACTCTTTTTAGCTTCCTAAAGTGGATCACGCGGAGTTTGATCTGGGGAGCGAAGTTTCTCCCTCGGCCCTGGGTTGCTGAAACGCCCCGTGACGTTTGGGGTGGCTGTGGTTCATTTCGGCGGCTGTAGAGCGTGTTTGGACATCAGTGTTTGGACATCCTGCGATGCTTTCTCCTGTCTGTCCAGCTGGGCCATCTCCAGGGTTCTCCTCTCATAAACAGGGTGGCCGAGAACATTCTCATACCTGGCGCCCGCGGGTCAGCAGGGCCTTTGCGGAGCCCAGGAGGGGTGTTAGAGCCGCTCATCCCACACTCGCTGAGGACCCACTGTGCACAAGAGGATGCCGTGACAGTAGCCTCCCCGAGCTTGCTGTGCGGTCGTGCTCCCTCCAGCCGCTCCCCACCCCGGCCCGCCAGGCAGGCTGGTCTGTGATGTGATTGCGGTCTCCGTTAAAGAGGAATAACAGAATTCCTGCTGCATCGGGTCATCCCCAGGAGGAAATGCAATGATACAGCTGCACTTTCATATGACGTCGGTGCCCAGGATCTGGCTGACGTAGCCCAGCTCAGAGAGGTGAAGGCACTTGCCTGGGGTCACACAGCTGAGAAGGGGCAGAGCCCAGATGTTCAAACCCCAAGGTCAGAGCCATTCCTTCTGGTTCTCTGCAGCTGTGCTGAACCTTAGACCAGAGGCCGGAGGGGAAGCCCCGTCACTGAGTGAGCACTGCGCCCAAACCCGTCCCGTATTGGCGGCACTGGATGAACCCTCCCTTCTCGTGTGTCCTAGTCTCTCTGCAGGGGACACCCTCCCTCTCTTACCTGTCCTTCGGGAGTCGACTGCCAGACCCTCTGATGTGAGTCGAGTCCCAGTTTCACCTCAACGAGCTGGGTGACCTGGGGCAAGTTACTTAAACTCTCTGTGCCTCGTTTTCCTCATCTGTAAATTGAGGATAATCGCAACACCTCCTAATTGTGAGGGTTAAATAAATACCCACCCCCCCATCCCACGAGGCTGGGTTGGCCCCCTGGTTTCCCCATCGTAGCACCAGTCACCCTGGGCTGCCACTGTCCACCCGGATGGTGACTAGATAAGGGCCACCCAGGCCAATCTGGACCCTGTGCTCTGTCTGCCATAAGCAGAGCACCTGTGACTTCAGGGGACAAGAAAGGAGGTTTATCTCTGTCCCGGCTCAAGACAGGCATGGTCCAGCCATGAGAGGGGGGAAGGAGCTGGCCTCCCTTGTGGCCTGGCTTTAAATGCCACCGTGGCACTGGCCACGACAGAAATGCCAACCACGGGCAGAGCAGACGGGCGAGACATTAAAAGCCCTGAGTGTGGAGGTGGTGCCCGGGGGCAGGGGAGACCTGGCTGTAGAGGATGCGAGCCCTTTGACGGTGTCCAGATGGTCACGTGATGTGTTTCCAACAGCAGCCTGAGCGGACAGGCCTCCCTGGCCGAGAGGTGCTCTGCTACCGGCTGGGGATGGGGTGGGGGTGCCTGGAAGGGGGCAGCCAGGCAGCCCAGCTTTGGAGTCAGGTGAACGTACCCCTCTGTGGGCTCCGTGGGCCTCGGTTGTCTCCCTCAGAGGGCAGAGGGCTGAATGCACTCACTGGGCAGTGCCTGGCGCGGAGGCTGGCCTCCAGCAGCGGTGTCACTGACTCCCATCTAACCAAGGGCCCCGAGGGTCTCGGGGGGCACCCGCACACGAGGTCTCTTATCCTGTGACGTGTTAGCCCAGATGTGCCCCTGTGACCCCAGCTTGGCCGCTTCCCCGCAGTGAGACCCCCCAGAGAGCAGCCTCAGTTTGCTGCCCTGTAAAAGGGGACTCTTGGTGGGGTGCTTTGAAGACACAAAGGCAGCAAGACCTGAGCCTGGCCCCGGGGACAGGCCCCAGACGTCGGCCCCAGGCCCCGGGCCTGAGCTGGGCCCCCACTGCTGACGCAGGGCCAAGACCCTCTGCAGCTGCCAGCCTCCTTCCGGCCCCGGAAAAACCAGCTGAGTTCCTGTCCACTCAGGCCCGCAGCCGTGCTCCTTTGTCTATTACGAGGCCGCACTGAGTCGCTCTCATTTATTGGGGTGTAGTTGATCGTGGTGGGGAGTGAGGAAGACCAGTGGCTGCGAGGGACAGGGTTTCTCAATGTTCCCAGATCCACGCCATGTACAGCCACGACCTCCTTCAGGAGCAAACCCTCCGAGCCCGGCCGCCAGCCAGGGTCCCTGTCCTGGACAAGTGCCTGGCCTGGGGGAAGAGCCGGGCCGGGGCACAGAGGGACCCTCAGTCCCAGAGGATGTGCGGGGGCCCCAGGGAAGGCTGTTCCAGGCAGTGAGGGGAGAGCAGGCTCTGGGAGCCCTGTGTGGGGCGCACAGATGCTGGCCCTGGACCGCCCGCTCAAGTTCCGGCTCCTCTGCCTGCAGGCTGTGTGACCTCGGCACGTCGCCCACCACCTCTGTGCCTTAGTGTTTTCGAGAGCTTAGTACAGACGGTGGGTGAATAGAGGGTCCAATGCCGGGACAAGCCCCATCCCTTGTGGACCAACAAGGAAGCTGCGATGGGAGGGAAAACAGGGAGTTGGGAGGGAATCATGAGGGTCCAACCTGGACCAACTCCAGCCCCCTCCCCCACCCCCACCCCATTCTGCCTTCAAGCTCTTTCGCCAGTAGCATCTCCCTCTCTCGCCCTCCTCTTCCCGCTCCCACTGCACCCTCCCACTGCACCGGCCTCCTCCCTGAGCTCGGTCCCACCCCTTGGCCTTTGAACGTGCTGGGCTCACTGCTGGCTGCTCCCGCCGAAGGCCCACCTCACCTGGTCCAGACGAGCCTGCTGACCTGTCAGGTCTCGTGTTCCTTGGGGACGTCCCTGACCCAAACCAGGTCAGGGCCCTCCTCTGTGCTCAGATGTCCCGAGTCACCGCACATGGGAATTTGGTTGGCCCCATGGGGGCGGGACATGTCTGTCTGCAGTCCCCAGCCCAGTGCTGCCTGGCATCACACTCAGCAAGGAATGAATGAATGAATGGATGGATGAATGTCTCCATCACCTCCTTGGCCCCTCCCAACACCCCTTCAAAGGGGGCATGTTATCCCCACTTACAGATGGGAAACTGAGGCTGGGCTTTGGCTTCTGTTCTCCCTAGTGAAAGAGGGTCCCTGGGGCCAGAGCCCCCTCCCACAGAGGGAGGCTGGAGTAGAGGCCTCCAGGGTGTGGAGAGAAATCCAGGGCTGCCCTCCGACAGTCTGCAGGCCTGTCTTTCCTCTTCCTGCCCTGACACTTTAAGTGATTCATTCTTCATGTGATACTTTTGTGTTTCTCCAGTGGGAATAAAAATGCCACTGGGATTTCCAGGGGTTGTTTTATCTCCATGGTGTAGCCAAATCGGGAGAGCAGATAGAGGCAGAGGGCCTCACGAGCTCTCAGCTAAGTCCTCCCCTTAACCAGGGGCCAGGCCATCCCGGCCTGGACTTCCTTGGGCAGGAGGAGCCGTCACTGACCCTGTGATCTGGTGTGGCTCTGAGCTGGGAGCAGAGCATCCAGGCGTCCAGCGGGACCGGAGTTTCCAGCCCAGCCTCTCTCGGCTGCATGCCCTCGGGCAGATCTCTCCCCTCCCTGGGCCTCGGTTTCCTCACCTGTGAAACGGGAGAGCAGCAGTGCCCACCTCAAACATTCAGGAAAGGGACATGCACAGAGGTCTCGGCGAGGTTCCCGAGAAGGGATGACGGAAGCAAGCCAGGTTTAGAACTTGAACCCAGGGCCCGGTTGGCAGAGGTGGGGTTAGGATGGCACTGAGGAAGGAGAGCCCTTTTGAGGATCAACTAGAATGTCCTCTTGAAGGAGGGACTTGGGGGGCAGTGGTTTCCAAGTCAGTGGTGACCTGCACACCATCCCGTGGTCACACCCACCCCGACTCCCCACACAGCACTTTGCAGAGCTTGCCTCTTCCCTCCTGAGTTGACCCTACAGTGGCTCTGTGAAGCAAGTATTATCATGCCTGCCTGATATGGGGGACAGTGGGGTGGGGTCAAGGAATGTGGATCCAGGACCCTTCCCTGTCCCACCTGGGCTCCCCAGACTCTGGAGTTGGGGTTCTTGGCTGAGGAGAGTGGCATCTACTGTGAGGCTGATGCCCAAGGTCAATGCTGGTGTTGGCAGTGAAAGTTGACACCCCTTCTCAGTGGGAGTCGCACTCAGTCCTCTGCCTGCATCTCCGCTCTCCCCATCAGAAAGTGTGCTCTTTGCAATAAAGTGAACCCCACATCCAGACCAATGAGTGTTGACAGAGTTCCTGCTCTTTGGGCAGCAAACATTTATTCAGCACCTGCTGTGTGCAAAGCATCCTCTGTGGGGGATAGAGAGGCCGAGAAGTCCCCCTCACCCCTGCTCCGTTCAAGGAGCTTATGCCCTGCAAGGAAGCAATTGACAAGCAGGCAGGGTGGAGGGAAGTCAGTGCTAACTAAAGGCTTGAAAGGAGGAGTTCAAACACACTTTCCTTTGCTCAGGGGCACACAGCTATTTGGGATTTTTTTTGCTATTTGTGCCGGATGCCCTGCTAGCACTTCTGGTGCTTTCCATCTTTCTTCAGTACCCCAGCAAGTGGTGGGGGTCATGGTTCCCATTTTACAGATGAGGAAGCTGAGGCCAGTGAAATAACTTGCCTAGAATACTCAGCTACTTAGCCACAGGGCTCAGATTCCAGGCTGGGGAAGACTGACTCCAAAACCTGTGCTGTCACTCCCGGCCTCCACTGTGAGCCCCTGCTTGGAGTCAGACAGACCTGAGTTCAAATCCCAACCCTGCCAGCCTCCAGTTCTGAGCAAATCCCTTAGGCTCTCAGAGCTGCAACTTATTTATCTGAAAAATGGAGATGATAATGCCTGTACTCATTCAGCCAATCCAACAAGGGTTTATAAAGCGCCTACTGTGTGCCGGGCTCGATACTGCATCGTGACGCGTCAGAACCGAGTCAGCCGGGCCTGCCTCACGGTGCATGATCTGTGCTCAGCAGGGCCCGTGCTTGGTTTAATGCTCCACCGTTGCCGTCTAGAAATGCTTGATGATTTTTGAACAAAACTGGTTCTCTGCATTTTTCATTTTGCCCTGGGCCCTGCAAATGAAGCCGCCGGTCCTGGGTCCCAGCCCTTGTCCTGCTTACAATCTAGGGGAGCAGACAGATGCAGCCCAGAGAGAGCCACTATGCAAGCCGACAACTGTAAACCGCCATCTGTGTTCAAAGGAGAGGTGGGCAGGCTGTGAGTGCACACAGCAGGGTCCTCGACCTCAGGTGGGGGCCTGGAGAGGCCTCTTGGAGGACATAGGTTCTGGGGGAATCGTCTGAATCTTTTCAGGTGCGGGGAAGGCACAGGATGGGGTGGGGACCGTGGTGAAGGGGCTGCAGGGCAGCCAGTGTGGCTGGAGGGTGGGCCTCCCTGGCCGGGGAGGGACCAGGACCCTGGCAGGAGTCTGGTCTTCCCCCTCCCCCCGGTGCTGTGGGAAGCCACTGGAGGGTTTTAATCCGCAGGGGATGCGATGGGATTTGCGTTTTGAAGGGCAGCTCTCTGACTTCAAGGTGAGGGTGAGTTTCAGGGGCAGCAGTGCAGGGAGGCCCGACGTGCTTGACTGATTCACGGGGAGGGGTGCAGGCCATCGAGATGGGAGCACCGTGGACCTCAGGGGCCGGCGTGAGGTGGATGTGGGAAGGGGAAGGGGCTGACCTGACACAGGCTGGGCCCCAGCAGGGGCGCACTTTGCGACGGCCGTGACTGCTGGCTGTGCAGCCTGGAGCCCGGCTGCAGGAGAACCTGTCGCTGTCTGGCCCGTGTCCGTCCTGTTTCCTGCTTCCCGCCCTCCCGCGGCTCCCTCCGCAGGCCCCAGGGATCAGGAGGACACGCTTTGATCTTGCCTTACACCGGCATCTGTTCTTGGACTTCACGTTTCAGGCTGAGGTTTCATAACCTCTAAGTGGATGTTGTCCTAAAAGCAAAAGTTCACAAACTCAGGATTAGGTCTGCACCACCAAGGAAAGGCCCTGGAAACTTGGGGACTTGCTGGAGGGTAAAGTCACCGTTGATACCGTGTGTGCCTGTCACGTGTGTGCCTCTGTGGACTGTGGGGGGGGTGTGTGTGCGTGTGCACACACAAGAACGTGTGTGCCGTTGCAGACACATGTGCGCGGCCGTGTGCTGCCTGGGGTGTGAACACGTCCATCTGCCCGTGGAGACAGGGCACAGGAGCAGAGGGTGGGCTTTGAATCCTGGCTCTGCCCAGCCTGTCCCTCCATCCGCACCCCAGGGAGGGCAGGGGTACAGCCTAAGGGTGTCAAGAAGTGAGTGAGCTCATCAGAGTCAAGTGCTCCACCCGCCTCCTGGCCCAGGGCGCGCGCCCAGCGGCTGTCTCCAGAGTTAGTTCCTGTACCTGTCCGTTAGGCACCTGCTCTGCCCGCGCAGGACTGTTTCTGAGGCCCCAAAGGGAGTTGCCCTTGTTTAACTACTGGTTCAATGTACTCACACTAGGACTAACGATAAGAAGAACGCCCCAGCTTAGTTACGAATTCATCATAGACTCAGTCCCACCCAGCCTGTAGTCCCATGGCCGCCAGACCTGGTGCACCTTGTCTGAAGGAGTGCATGTGTCTGAACCACATCCCCACCCAGCACTGGGTTTGGCCCCCAGTAGAGACGCGTTGATGGGTTTGCAGAAGAGGACTCACTCCCTGGACAGTGGCGGTGGGGAGGGCGAGTCGCCAAGGCGGCTTCATGGACCAGGTGGCATTTGAGCTGGGCCTCGTGGTGGGTCTGATGTGGACGTTTGAGTTGGGAGAAGAGATGGCCCGAGAAGGGCCAGCCCAGAGCGGAAGGCCCGGCTCTTGTGCTCTACCACCAGCACCCGGCGCCCAGGAGGCTGGGACGGGACCCATCCTCACCCCACCACGGGGCTGACTGCAGCGCTGCGTCCCTGCAGGGGTGGGGCAAGGTGGGACGTGTTCGGGTGACGAATGTGTAACTAGTCATGTGACCTTCTTTGTTCTCAGTGCTGGGAAATGCAGGGCGCAGGTGGCCAGGTCTAAAGAGGCCAGGCCCCCGCAGCAGGGGGTCTGGGTTCTCAACGCCCCCACCTGCCGCCCATTTTCTCTCATCCGTTTGCTCTCAAGTCAGGACACAAACCAAGCAGGCAGCGAGCTCCCGCCCATGCTAGCCTCGGGAGCCCGCCCAGGGGAGGGAGAGAATTATAGGGAGAAAAGCTTTGCTGAGAGGTGGGCACCCCGGCTGAACCTCGAAAGCTGGGTCCAGGCTGCCCGCCTGCAGGAGAGGGGAAGGGTGTCCCCTACGTGGTGAGCAGCGTGTACAAAGGCCCAGAGGAGAGGCACATCCTCGAGAGCTGAACCTTGAGCAGCAGAGAGAGGAAGAGGTGGCAGCAAGGGCCAGACCACCTGGGGCCCTTGACTTAAAGTCCAGGTGAGCTTGGACTTGAACCTGGAGCTGCCAGGTCCTAAGGAGGTGGGTGGGTGGTCAGATGGGCACTTCAGGAAGCTGGCTCTGGGCGAGGAGGACCTGGATTGGTGGGCGCGGCTGGGGCCGAGGCAGCTAGCAGCGCGAGCAGTCCCCACAGACACTTCTGAGTGCCACCCCCGTCCTGAGCACTTAGATGCATCGCTTCATTCAATCAGCACAAGGACTCTATGAATTAGGTACTATTTTTATCCCCCTTTTAGGGCCAAGGAGACTGAGGAAACTTGTCCCAGGTCACACAGGGTGCGGTTACGAAAGGTGGAGCCAGGCAGTGTGGCCCAAGGCCAAGGCCCACCCTCCAGGCCATGCTGCCCTTGACCTGGTCCAGGCAGGAGGTGATGCTCTTGGCCACGCCCAGGGGAGCTCATGGTGGGCTGAGCAGGGGTCAGGGGGAAGCCAAGAGAGGATGAGGAATCTCCAGGTATTGGGCCAGTGGCCGCCAGGCATGGGGGGTCCTGGAGGGTCCGTGGCAGCGCCCCCTGCCCCGCACCATGGGCCCGCCGCCCCCTCCCTCCTTCCCCAGCCCTGCCTAGCCTGGCTGATGGAGAACAGATCTGTTGTTGTTGCCGGTGGGGTTTAATTCATCTTCCCCGGCTCTGTTTCTCTTCACATGCCCTCCTTCCTCTCCACTCAGGCCTCGCCAAATTCGGTGTTTAAAAATAATCCTCAAACCTGGGAACAGCAGTCCCCGGCTGACCCAAGGGGTGGACGCAGAGATGCGTGCCTGACTCGTGATTCTGGAGGCAGTCAGCTGGGGGAGTCCTGCTCATCCAGAATGTTCTCCCTGTTGTTTGAGATTTATCGTTGGCCACCAGCTGCCATTGTGGGTAGTTTACCAATTTTCAAAGAAATAGAACCTGGGTCGATAAATGGAACCTGTCTGGGGTAAATGTGCTTCCTAAGGGGTGGGGATGGAGGACTTGGGAGGCTGTGGAAACTAGTGCCAGGAGGGAGAGTGAGTTTGGAGGCTGGGCTTGCATCTACGGAGTGGCTGTGTGACCTCGGGCAAGTCGCTTCACCTCTCTGAGCCTCAGTGTCCTTTACCAGATGGGAGTTTGCTATCTGCCTCATCAGGCCGTTGAGGACTATCTGAGATAACACGGGGAAAAGCCAGCGTCCAGCACCTGTGAAGAACTCAGCCGGTCTAAGCCAGACCCGAGGCACAGACTCCAGAAGCAGGGCCAGGCCCAGTGGGGCAGGATGAGGGGCGTTCGCTGTTTCAGCCCCAACTCCTGTCTCTTCTGGAGGCACGTCCCCCAAAATGTCACCAGGGTGGGGGGTCCCCGTTGGTGGCACCTGACAGCGTGACACGCCCAGGTCCCCCTCTGCAGATCCCACGGAGGGGCCAAGGGGAACATCAGTGCTGTGGATGGCGTGCTCTCCAAGGCTGGCCCCCTCGTGGACACCTCACAGGGATCGCAGCCGAAGCAGTTTCCGAAGCAGCTCCCCGACCCGGCTGGGCATAGAGACACTGGCTTCTAGCTTTGCTGTCTCGGGTCGTTAGAAATGGAATTTTTACGTAACTTCCCAGTGACGCACAGTGGGGTTTTCTTTCCACCACGAATTCCGCCTTCAGTGCCAGCACCTGAGCGGCCCCGGGGGCCTGGGGAGGTAGGGCAGCCCCCACCTTTGTCCCACATACAGGGCTGTGGCTTCCGTCACCGGTTGGCTCAGCCCAAGGTGGCTGGGCGGGCGCAGGGGGAGGGGCAGGGCCTGGCAGAGGGGACTGAGCAGATCACGGGGAGGGCCCCGCTGCGTGCGGCACAGGGCATCACGGTGGCGGGGTAACCTGTGCCGTGCGGGACCCACAACAGGCCCTGAGGCCACCGTTGCTTCAGTGCCCCCAACAGGCCAAGGGCGTGAGGCCGGTGCCCGTCCTGCTGGGAGTCTGACCCAGTCTGCCTGACCCCCAGCTGGCCAGGCCCTGGCCCAGGACTCTCAAGGTTGATAGAGGAGGGCGTGAGGACCCGTCCCGTAAGGTAGAGCTGCTGGGCTCCATCACCCAGCACACCCTGAGTCCCTAGAAGCCAGCCCAGGCCCTGAGCCGGAGTGCGGGTCTGTGAGTGGACGTTGAGAGAATATGTGGGTGAATAAATGAATTAACACATTAAGGACAGGAGAGATAGAATATGATAAGCTTCCGTGGAGGGACAAACGTCTTCCTGCTGATGGAATCAAGGAAGGCTTCCTGGAGGAGGTGGCATTGTAACAGCTTCTAAGGTGGTGCAGGATTTGGACTCACAAGAAAGAGAGGAGGGCAGCCCAGGTATGAGTGATAGCCCCTCAATATATGCAGGGCTTTGTCGGGAGTGGGAGCAGCAGGAAGGAGGGCTGGGCACCTGGCAGAGGGGGACACCCACCCCTACCCCAGCATTTGTTCAATGAACCCACCAGCTCTCAGGCTGGAGCCCCAGCTTCAAAAGTGAGCAACCCCACCCTGCAGGGGCTAGAAGGGCCCAGAGGAGGCAGGAGACCCACCTTGGCCCTGGGCTTCCCTATCTGTGGAATGGGGCCACGTGGCAGGGGGGAACTCATCTCAGAGGCTGTCACTCCCCACCCCCACAGCGCATTTTCCAGGGTTGATCCTTAGGTATCCCCCACCCCCAACGAAATCCTTTCCTAAGCACTTTCAAATGCTTTAATCTCCTTCATCCTCCCAGGAGGGCCCTGAGGGAGGCAGGGAGGAGGTCCAGGCTCAGAGCAATTAAGCAGCTCACAGCCTGTGGGGGCAGAGAGGCCTTGATGGAGAGGTGGGCAGGGGGCCTCCCCAGGGGCTGACACCGAGGGTACCGTGAGTAAGCACCCTATGAAGGCGTTCCGACTTCGTCTTTCAGCCCTGCCACCCCCTTTTCCTATTCTAGCTCTACAGCCTTCAGAGCAGCATGGACACCCTGGGTGCCTCCTGCCGCCCATGCTGCAGGTGAGAAGCCCGAGGCCCCAGAGCAGGGGCAGGGCCTGGCCGGGAGCACCGTGTGTTGGGCCGTGAATCTGGCATTGCCTCCTCCGTCTGAAGCGTCTGGCCTCTGGGTTGACCCCCCCACCCCCCACCCCAGGGCTTCCTGCTCCGCTCGCCACCACTCAGCAGGATTCAGAGCTTCCTTGGACCCAAGTGGAGGCCCTGGAGCTCTCCCTGATCAGGGGCACTGTGAGGGGAGAGGGTGGTGTGCGGGACCTTGCTTGGCCCGGCACATAGTAGGTGCTCAGCAAATTAATCCCCAGCCGCAAGCAGCTACAACCCAGGTGGGGCTGTAGCAGGCCACGCTGAGTACACAGAGGACACATGGTCCTCCTCCCCAGCTTCCTTTCCCAAAGCCCTGGAGGGAGGGGGTGATGAGAGTGTGGTAACCTGTCCCTCAGGTTTGTCCTGAGGCTACAGCACCCTGATGTACAGTAGCCACCGAGGGCCAAGGCCCTGCCTTAGGTGGCCTGCTGCTACCTACCCCTCCACCCCATCCTCCACTGGCCTCCCTGCTACTCCCACCTCAGGACCTTTGCACATGCTGCTCCCTCTGTCTGCAGCACTTCTCCCCATCACCCCCATCCATCTCCAGAACTCGGTCATCTTCCCACACTGAAACTCTGTCCCCATGAAATCTTCACTGCCCATTCCCCCTCCCCCAGCCCCTGGCACCCACCATCCTACTTCCTGTCTCTGTGGACTTGACTGCTTTAGGGATCTCGGATGAGTGGCATCACACAGTATTTGGCTTTTTGTGTCTGGCTTATTTCACGGAGCGTAATGTCCTCGAGGCTTATCTGTGCTGTCGCCTGTGACAGAATTTCCTTCCTTTTGAAGGCTGAGTAATGTTCCGCTGTAGTGCGTGCCGGGGAGTGCTCATTCGTCACCCGTGGATAGACTTTCGGGTTGTCCCTTCCTTTTGCGGTTGTGAATCGTACTGCTGGGGACATGGGTGTGCAAGTATCTGCTTGAGTCTCTGCTTTCAGTCTTTGGGGTGCGACCCCAGGGGACTCGCAGCCTTCGAACTACTCATCTGTTTGTGCGCTGCCAGCCCTGCTCACTAGAATGAAAGCCAGGGCCGGGACGGTTTCTGTTGAGTTCCATGTGGAGTCTGTCCAGGTCACTGCAGCGTCCCTAACGCCTGGAGGTGCCAGCTGGATGCATGCTGGTGGGGGGTTAATGGAAGTCACCGCTAGTGACACAGCAGGGAGCCCCAGGCCCCGCGAGCCCCCGCAGGTGCAGGAGCTCGCCTCCAGTCCCCGCACTCGCCGCCGTCCTCATTTCCCTGCCCACCGGCCTCAGCCCGCTGGTTATTTCCACCACCTGAGCCATCCGTCCTCCTTTGATTAAGTCTCATTTTGCCGTGAACAGAAAGGGAGGTGACAGTTGACTGCTGGGGGGAGGTCATTCATTTCCGAAAGGAAATTGGAAGGCGGCGTTTCCATCGTCCGCGGCCCGGCACCTGCTCCCGGCAAGCTCGCTTCCCTGCCCGCGCCCGTCCGGCCCCGCCGTGGGGAGCAGAGCCCGTGTCTGCACCGCAGGCAAGACAACCCACAGCCAGCCCTTCCTGGCTCTCGTTCGACAGGCAGCGCTCGACGGGTCGATGCAAGCCAAACGATGACCAGTTGTGGCCAGCAGCCCTGGAACGTGCTCGCTGTCCTCTCGTTGCTGATTTCCGCAGGTAGACCCTCCGTGATGCTCGGTGGGAGGTGGGCGGGGTGGGGGGAGGGCCAGGTGGTCCCTACCTGGGGTCAGTACTAGCCCAGCCTGGGTTCTGGGTGCTGATGGGGGTGCCTGCCACCCCTGGCATTGGCCTCGTGAGGGGCTCATGTTTGGTGCTATTTGGTGAGGACCTCCTGTGTGCTGAGCCCCATGTGCCTGCCTCCGGAAGCTCAGCTGGAAGATTCTCGAGGGGTTAACAGTGGCTGACGGCAAGCCCTGGGAGAAGCCCTTAGGTGCGGTGAATTCTCTCCTGACCCCAGCAAGTCAAAGGCAGGTGATCATCCCATTGTACAGAGGAGGAAACTGAGGCTTGGAGAGGGAAACTGACCAGGCTGAGACAACACAGCTAGGGTAGGGGCTGGATTCCAACCCAGACAGCGTGATGCCAGCGCCCTGCCTCCCAGCACCCGACCAGTCCCCCAGGCGGGCCCCCTGATCCCAGCAGGGGGGCTCGCACGCTCCTGTTCACAGAGATGAACATAAAGCACGTCCTTCGGCTGCTTCAAAGTGGAGCTGGCCGCCTGGAAAAGCGCACCCTGCCTCCTGCCAGTAGGGCTGCCCCAGCGCCAGCCCTGGTCTCAGCAAGGTGCCTGCTCTCTGCATCCCTCCCTCTGTCTTCCTCTCTGTCTCTCTGTGTCTCTGTCTACTCCCCCATCTCTGTGTCCTTCTGTCTCTGTTTCTTTCCTGCTCTGCCTCTGTCTCTGTTGTGCATGTGTACCGCCCCCATGTCCTCTTGCTCTGGCAGGGCTGTGGACACCGGCCTGCAGCTTGGCCCCTTGTCCCTTTGTTGGGGGTTGTGGCTCAAAAGGAGGCCATGAAGGGCACTGGGATGGCAGAGCCAAAGCCAGGCCAAGGCCGGGGGTCTGGGGGCCACTGTGCAGAGAACTCCTGCCCCACGGCTTTCCCAAGTGTTAGCCTATCTTGTCCCCTGGGAGAGAGAAACTCCTCGCTCATTTACAAATGAGGAAACTGAGGCTCAGACCAGGAAAGAGACCTGCCTGAGGCCACACGGTCCGTGGACACAGTCACCTGGCTGTTCAGTGATGGGCACGCAGACCCTGAGCCTTGCATACGTGTGTGTCTGTGTGTCGGGGAGGGTTGTGGTTCTCTCGGACCCAAGACCCCGGGACCCAAGGGAGTGGCTCTCTCCTCTCCACGTGGGCTGGTTTTCCTGGTGACTCGGGACACGCTGGCCTCCTACTAACCATCCCATCCCTCTGCCCTCTGGCCCCAGGCACAGGAGTCAGGGGAGCTCTTCCGACTTCCGACTTTGAGCGCCTGGAGGCTGGAAGCACTGCCCTCTATCCTCTGCTCTTTCACTTACACCCTCCCCGCTCTAAGCGGACACTATGCTTTGCTGTTCACAAATTCCCCTTGGAGCCCCCAGCCCCTGGGAGACCACTGGTCTTCCATGGTTGAGGACAAGGAGGCACAGAGGGGCCGTGGTGGCCCAGGTGACCCCGTGTGCTCCAGGATTCAGACCAGCTGTCCTGGCTCCGGGCCAGGGCTCCTTGGGCTCCGGCACATCCTTCCTCAGGAAGCAGCAATGACCTTGTCTTTGCCAAAGGGTCAAAGCAGGTGGTGCTGGCCGTCCAGGAGTGGCGGGATGAGCCACTGGGGGCGTCTCTGTATCTCCCTCTCTGGCTGGGCCTCCCTCTCCGCCTCCATCTCTGCACATCTGGCTCCTCCAAAGCCTGGCTCAAAGGCCCCCTCCCCCACCCTGCCCCTTCCATCCCTGGGTCCTGCAGCCACCGCCTCTCAGCCTGGCCTCGGGGCCCCAGCTTGTTTTCCTAACACTGGGTATTGATGACACACCCAGCCTCCTGTGAGCTGAGTGTGAGCCGACCCCCAGCAGGGCTTTCTCATCGACCTGGACTGGGGCTGGACAGTGGCTGGAATTCACTTCCTGCCTCTACCTCTCGCCTCCAGCCTCTGGTACGTTGTTCCTCCAGGCCAGTGTGTCCCAAACCAAGTCTATTGGCATCCCCTGCAGGGCTTTTTAAGACTCAGACTGCACCCTCATCCCCAGAGTTTCTGATTCAGAATGTCTGCTGAGGCGCTCGAGAAATTGCGTCTGTGACAAGTCCCCTGGGGATGCAGATGTGGGTCAGGCACGGCACTTTCAGACCGGTGTTCTCAGCCTCAGTTTTCTCCTCTGTACAATGGGAATACATGAGATCCAGTGAGATGGTGCATCCACCTGGGGCTTCCTTGATGACCTCTGCATCCATAAGAGGGTTTTCTGTTTCTCAAAGTCGGAAGAGCTCCCCTGACTCCTGAAAGCCTGGGACCCTTCTCCTGCAGTGGTCCTGCCCACCCCCCACGAAGGAGGGTGCTGTTCTTTGGGGAAGGGGCCCAGGATTTCATGAGGCCACCCAAGGCAGCCTCGGCGCTCCAGCCCACGAGGCCCGCCCACCCAGCAGCCAGCACAGCCCAGCTGGGATCCCCTCGGCAGCCCCGGGCGCTGGGAGCTGTGTGGGCTGGAGTCTAATAACCTCTCAGCAGAGACAGAGCTTTCAACTAACTAAGGCGCTTCTGCAGAACCAGAGCCTTTGTGGTTGGAGAAATGTATTCAGCCTACGAAGCCCCTTTTGAGCGATACAAATTAGATACAGCAGTCCCTTTTATGAAGATACTAATTAAGCTGGAGACAGCGGGCTCCAGGTTTTTTTCCATTGTTCTATTTGTTCAGGCGTTCACTCCTGTTTGTCAGCATTACCACGACTAGTAAATACTGTCCTGGGTTTACAGCGTCATCGGTGGCTGAATAGGGGCCTCTGGCCTTGAGCCAAGGGAATGAGGGTCCACGGCCAGGGCAGCTTTGTCACCGTGAGCTGGGGCCACCAAGGCAGGCCCTTGGGGACCTCTGGGTGTGTAGGGCATCAGTTTAGTAGAAACCAAGATACGAGGGGACATCGCTTTCTCCATGAGTAGGACCTGGTTCTCACACGCAGGCCAGCCTGGACTTGTGGGCGCGTCCACCACCCGTCCGCACACTGATGGAGGCGTGGAGAGGCTCCTGGACCTTGGATCCAGAGGCCTGGGTTGGATTCCTGCTCTACCCCCTCTAACCGGCTCAGGCAGGTCACTGTAGGCCTCTGAGCCTCGGTTTCTCCCTCTGTAAAGGGGGATCCCAGACCTGCCTGCTAGGATGGCCAAGTGGATTAAATCTGATAGAACCTGCGAAGCACATAGTAGGTGCTCAGTTAGTGTTGTTTCCTAGTTGAGTGCCTGCTGGGTGCAAAGCTCTTGGAGGAGATGCACGTGAGGCTTAAGCTCAGCCCTGCCTGCAAGGAGCTTCCAGTCCGGGCAGCACTGTATAAGCAGGATGGTAGCCGTGGGGGGCCTGGGAGCGGACAGGAGCAGAGCAGGCTTCTTGGCAGAGGTGGGGCTCACACTGGACCACAAAGTCTTCCTGGCAAGGCAAGAGGTGGACAAAACCCTAGACTAGGCCAACCAGGCTCTGCCCGTGGTCCTCGTGGATGGGTGGGGGTCTCGGGCCAGCTGGGCCTGATGAGGGACCCCACCAAGCCTGGCGACTCTGTTTTCCAGTCTTGTCCGCGCATTTCCGGGTCTGTGAGCCGTACACGGACCACAAAGGCCGCTATCACTTTGGCTTCCACTGCCCCCGGCTCTCGGACAACAAAACCTTCATCCTCTGCTGTCACCATAACAACACGGTTTTCAAATACTGCTGCAACGAGACAGAGTTCCAGGCAGTGATGCAAGCGAACCTCACGGCTGGCTCGGAGGGCTACATGCACAAGTAAGTACTGCACTGGGGCCACAGCCCCACTACCTTGGGCCCCAGTCAAGTCAGGGCGCCTCCAAAACACTGCAGTCTCTGGGCCAGCTGCTGGGCAACCAGTGTGAGGATGAGTGGACCTGGAAGGAAGTCTGGGAAAGTGTTCAGGTGATAGGTTTTCTGGCCTGTGCTGCCCTCTGGACTTTAGCCTTCTTACCTGAGAAATGGGCATGTGATATCTACCTCTCAGGGCTGCTGCAGAAGTTAAATGAGGTGAAGGATGTGGAAGACTTTCAGGCACGGAAGGTGCTTGGACCCGGAATCCATGGGGCCCAAGTTCCTTTTTCATTCATTATTTATTCAACAAGTATAAGTTGACATTCCTGACGCAGAGGTTAATCCTCGCAGCCCCTTTCCCTAAGGTGATTAAAACACATGAGACCAGGGCCCTGATGGAGGGTGTATGAGTGTAAAGGAAGAGGAGGAGCTTGCTGGTAGAAAAGCATTCAGAATATCCTAAGTAAAGGCACATAGGATCAAAACAGCATCCACTTACTTCTCTTATTACGAGTGACACTGACCACATTTCAGATGTTTGAGAACCATTTGTATTTCCTTTACTGTGAGCTAACTGTTTATGTCTGCTGCCATTTCCTATTGAATTTTTGGCCTTTTTCTTATTTATTCACAGGAACTCTTTATATATGAAGGAAATAGGATGCATTGCAAACATTTTCTCAGTTTGTCTTTGAATTTGTGATGCTTTTTTCCCATGCTTAATTTTATGTAATGAAATTGTTATGTAATGAAATTGTACCCATTTTTTTGGTCTTTTATGTCTGGTGTGGTTTGTATCATACTGAGAAGGGCTTTCCCTACTCTGAGATCATTAAAAAATCCCCTCATGTGTTCTTTTACTTCTTTTATGTTTTGATTTTTTGCCTTCAAATCTTTGATCTGTCAGGAATTTATTTGGATGTAAGATTTTTTTTTTAATTTGGATGTAAGTAGTTTATTTGGATGTAAAGTAGGAATCCAACTTTATTTTTTTCCCAAATGGGTAGACAATTATCCCAACAGCAATCAGTGAATTGTCCATCTTTTCCTCACTGATGCGAAACACGAACTTACTGTATACTATAATACATTAAATTTAAGTATCTGGGTAGATTGTGATGGCTTTCATTGGTCTGTTTATACATTTGCTGGTACCTCATTGTGTTAACTACTCTTGCTTTTGATATTTTTTAATGTCTTCTTAGTCTATTCCCCCAGCTCTTTTGTCATATGAACTTTAGAATTAGCTTTTGTAGTCTCCCTGCCAAAAAAAAAAAAAAAACTAGTTAGTATTTTTTGCTGAGATTGTGTTGAATTCACAGATTAATTCAAGGAGAATGAACTTTTCATGACATTGAATATTTCTATCCAAGAATACAGTGTCTTTTCATTTGTTCAAATTTTCTTTCATAGTGTTTTGGAATTGTCTTCACATAGATACTGTGCATATCTTTTGCTTTTATTCATATTTCTTTTCATGCTACTACTCTTTAATGGGGTCTTCTCTTCTATATCATCTAATCAACTGTTGTTTAAATGATAAAACCTAATGATTTCTAAATACGAATTTTTTTACTCAGCCGCCTTACTGAAATTTCTTATCTTTGCAATACTTATACAGTTGATTCTCTTAGGTGTCCAATTATGCCATTTGCAAAGAATTTTCATCTCCTTCTTTCCAATTTTTGTGCCTCACTTCTTTTTCTTGTCCAATCATGTTGGCTAGTACCTCTAAAGCCATCTTGAAAATTGTCAGGCAATCTTATCTTCTTCCTGACTTTAATGGGAAGGCTTCAGATATTTTCCCAATAAGCCTGAGGCTGACTCTTGGGGTAGGTATATTTTTTTCATGGTGAGGAAAAATCCACTTGGAAGGAGTGTTTGTTGAGTGACTGTTGGAGGGATTAGTGGCACCACTGGGAGTAGCGGGGTGGGGGTCTGAGCCTCACTCTCTCTGTCTGATATTGGGGCGTGGATGTTTTGCCACCATGCCATGCTCACTTGGGGGAAGTTGCCTCTTCCCTTTGATCAGGCAGAAGATGCAAATCCCTTGGCTATCATCCGAATCTCTCCTCCTCCCACCAAGGCCAGCTCCCCAGCCTTCCTTCCTCAAATGCACGGGTGCTTCCCCTGAATATCTTGCCATCTGCTCAGACCTTAGAATAATTCTGTGTGAAGTAGTTCAGCAAGCCTTGTCTGTCACGAGGACTGGAATCAAGCCTGGAATTTGACCCAAGCCTTTTATAAGACCAGAGACTAATTCCCTGAGTGAGGAGGGCGGTGCCAGGTCTGGGGTTAGGACCCTGAAGTGTTGTCGCTGCTGGCTGAAAGCCAGACAGAAGACGGAGGCTTGGAAAGACGGCCAGACCTCTCCACGGCTCTGGTGACGGGTGTCTGGGGTCCTCGTTTGGAAGCCCACAGGTTTCTGTGATCTACACATTTGCAGAGGATCCACACGGAATTCTCCATCGTTTCAGCACAGTGGGTCCTGGCTGCAGATGATGAAGAATCAGACCACAAAACAGAGCCCTTCCCTGGGGAGGTGTGGACACATTGAGGAAGTTTAGCTTGGGTTTCTTACTGGAACCTCGGCAAGCATTTACGGAGCAGGCGGCATGGGGCCGGCTCTGTACTAAACCCTCTGAAGTCACCTGGCAGCCCACCCTTAGCCCCCTTTACACACAGGAAGGTGAGGTGTGGAGAGGTTGATAACTTGCCCAACTGAGGCAGCCAGTCAGGGTGGAGCTGAGAGCCAGCCTGGGTCCAGAGCCGCTTTAAGAAATCTGGGACTTCCACTGATGGAAGGCCTAGGGCAGGGACCCACACTGCGGCCCCATGGACACCTGGGGCCTGATCCTCCTTTGTGGGGGCCACTCTGTGCATTGTGGGATGCTGACCGCTACCCGCTGGGAGCACCCCCTCCCCATTGACTGGCTGTGACAACCAACCATGTCTTCTGACACTGCCAAGCGTGGGGTGCGGGACTTTCCTGGTTGAAAGCACCGCTCTGGAGGGATCCCTCCTTGTTATTCTCCACCAAGCTTCCCGCCATCTCCCTTCCCACAGACGTGGATGGAAGCCCAGCAGAGCTGGGCTGTGCTCCTCACCCAGGCTGTTCTGCTCTCCTGGGCTTCACAAAGGGGGCGTGGTGCTTGGTCTCCTTCATCCAAAAGTGTTGTAGAAGGTGGGAGCCCCACTGTCCAGAGGGATGAGCATTTCCAGGCAGAGTTCCCTGCAGCCCGAGTGTGAAATGCCAGAGGAACCATGGGGAGAGGCAGCAGGGGCTTGTGGGGTGGGGCAGAAGGGGAGGGGCTTGGGCATCCTCTTGAGGACGGTAAGGGTCCCTGAGGGCTTTAAGCTAGGTTTGTGCTCATGGACGATGCGTGGGACAAGGACTTAGGACACTGCAGGAGCCATGAGGGTGACCTGGGCAAGACTGGGGCCCTGCAGAGGGAAGGGGCTGGGGTCACTCAGGAGATGGCCAATCCAAAGCTCAGATAAGAGGCCCTGGAGACCCCCGCTTAGCTACCTGAGCTGGGGGATCTTGGGGGGAAGGCCTGAGTCCAGGGAGCTGGACCAGGGCCTTGCGTCCAGCCAGAACTTGTGGCAAAGAGGGGACAACTGGAGGATGGGCCACTAGGAGTGGGAGGATAGGTCAGTGAATGTGGTGGGACAGGCCTACCTGGCTGAGAGGTCCTGAGTGCCCTGGGTATGTGAGGGGAGCCAGGTAAAGTCTGCCTCTGGGACTGTCCTGCCCTTTGGGGCTCTAACCCCTCTGGGCAGGATGCCTGTATTATCTCATTAGTCCTCACAGCTACTTTGAGAGGAAGGAAGAAGGGGCTGGTCCCAGGCGGGTGAAGTCACCTGTTCCAGCCACTATCAAGGCCAAGGGATGCCAGGGCCCTTGTTCAGGCCTGTGGGCTCTGCCACCCTCTGGGTGCATCTGGAAAGCCAGGACTTGTCTGATGCTGGGGAATGTGCCAGACCTTAGCCAAGGGGCCAGATGTTCCAACATCCCAAAAGGTTAACACCCGCTGGCAGCCCATCTAGATGGACTAGCACAGCTATGACCCCCGTTGGGGCTTTATGAAGATGCACAGGGCTCATCAACAGCACAGGCTGCCTGGCGTTCGCCCGCCCCGCCGGTGAATCAGCCGGGAGGCGGGGCTGGTGGCAGGGAAAAGGAGAGTGCGTCTGATGACTTATTTATTTGTGTTTTTATGGAGGAACAGAATGGTCTGTTTTGGTTCTGGCTGTCTGGCAGCAAGGCAGACGGAGCAAGGGAAGCAACCTCTCCAAGCCCACTGCCATGGCGAGACGCTGCCTCTAGCCACTCAGACAGAGGCCCTGGTGTTCAGGAGTGTACTGCACACCCTCCTAGGCCAGGTTCTGGGGGGGACACTAGCAGCAGTGACCACTCAGGGCCCTGGGACAGGGTATGTGGGCTCAGAGGTCAGCTCCCTCTGGGGGCAGGGACATCCCTCTGGCAAAGGTGGCATGGACTACAGTCTTGTGCAATGTGTGGGAGTTCCTTCACCAGGCATATGGGCTGCTGGGGGCGGGAGACTGGGATAGGAATTCTCAGAGGATGGAAGAGTCCTCGAGGTCTCAGAGTGGGAAGTGATGGGCTGTCATTCTTCCCTTGGCTTCAGTGAAACCTCTTTCCTCCAAAAGCTTTCCTTTCCCAGCACCTAGGGGTGCTCCAGCCACGCCGAGGGCTGACGTGTGGCAGTTGTCCAGGCCTGAGGACCTGAGAATCCCAGTTCTGTGGGTCTCCTCCACCTGGGTCCTGTCCTGCAGGCCTTACATCACCCTCAATCACATTTCAAGCTCTGAAATCAGCTCCCGAGTTGAGTCAGAAGTTTCTGGATGTTCTTGTCAGGTGCTCAGCCCTATTGAGCCCTGTTAGGTATAAAACATACCTACACACTGTCAGCCTTGTGAGGCTGAAGAGATTCTAGAGTCCATGAGGTTTCCTAATCTGAATCCACCCCTCCACGCCAGGGGGAGGGACACATATGAAAGTTTACGAGCATTTACTGGAAGGCGAAGGGCCTGACTTGCACTGACTCCTTTTATCCCATTAGAGGTGTCATCTATGAAGAAGGTCCTGCTGGCCTCATGACACCAGGACTGAGGCTCAGAGAGGGTGAGAACTTGCTTGTAGCCACACAGCACACAAGTGGCACAGCAGGGTTTAGGATGGGTTTGTGGGTCATGTGGGCTCAGGTATACTAAGATAAGGAGCAGCCCCAGAGTCACTGGGGCTTGAGACACAAAGGCTTATTTTTGATTCACATTCCATGTCTTTCTTGGTCACCGGTGGCTCTGTGCAGGGAGCATTCTGTGACCCGGGCTGATCAGTCCCCATCCAGGTCAGGACATCCCATGGCAGAGGGAAAAATTACAAGGTAACTTATAAGCTTCCACTCAGAATCAGCCTGATACTTCTGCTGACATTTTTTTGGCCAGAGCACATCACTTGGCCAAGGCTGTTACCGGCAGGGCAGGACCCTGTGGGTAGGCCTGCAGGGAGAAACAGTGAATATTTTGGTAGCAGTGGATGCTACTTCATTAGCCCCAAGTCCATGCTCCTCCACGGCACTGGACAACCTCAGTCCTGCTGTGTGACCTTGGGCGAGTCACTTTGCCTCTCTGGGCCTAGATCTATTGAGTATTCCCTCTGTACCTTAATCACAGGAGCCGGCATTCACTGGGTCCTTTCTCCTCCAGGCCCCATGTTGTCTCATGAAGCCTCATAATTACACCGCCAAGTAGGGCGTATTGTTATCCCCATTTTACAGATGAGGAAAGTAAATCTCATTTTTCTAAGATCACGGAGAGAGAATTTTACTGAGATGGGATTTGAATCCACACAGGCCTAACCTCTTGGGCCCAGAATTTAGTTCCCAGGATTATCAGCTTGTCACACTGACTGACAGGCCACCCCGTGAGCAGGTTCAATGCTCAGATATTTTAGGTGAGGTTGGCTGAGGGGCCATGAACCATCTCCCAGCCAGCCCAGGCCCGGCCATGAGCTCTGCAGCCAATGTTCCTCTCTGACACGATGGCCTCAGGAACTCACCTCCTCTGTCCTCACCTGGAACTGCTCATAGGTGATGATGGGTCCTCCATCTGACCTCTGCCAGCTGACATACCTGTTCCTGTCCCCGTCCCCAGAAGGTATTCAGCGAAATTCCTCCATCAGAGAAGGTTTTGTTTACTTCTTAGGAATCACCAAAAGAATTTGAATCATTAAATATTCCAAAAGATACTGAAAAATTGCTATCTGTGGCTTTGGCTGGCTTCACATCTTGCCCCATAAAACAGCCTCTATTTTATCTTCTGCCCTTTATTAGACAGCCACCCACACACAGTCAACAAAGACCCCTGCATCTGGATGAAATCAATTTCCAGATCACATTTTTAAATTAAATTTAAAACACCAGAACGCTTCCAGCCAGCCAACCGTGGAGAGGGCAGGCCCTGGAAGGCAGGGAGCTGCTTGGAGACGCGTCCGTGGCCCAGGCTTCCCAGCCGGCTGCCACCTCCAGGGTGGCCTCCCTTGCAGGGCAGAGGGAGTCAGCAAAGGTGGCACCTTCTGCAGGTGTGCCCTTCCCTTCTCTGAGTTGGGGGGGCAGTGCGATCATGCTACTATGCCCCCCCCCGCCCCCGCCACTGCATGCCAGTTACAGCGAGCTGGCTACAGAGGCCTGCAGGACCGGCAGTGCCCACGCACACTATGGCAGTGACACACTGAGATGCAGGATGCTCTTGGTGGGGAGGTTGGGACCTGTCCTCAGTTCCTGGTAGAAGGTGAGCCAGGATGAGTGGGCCCAGCAGATGTGGGGAATTCCTACCTGGACATCAGTCTCAGACTTGACCTTGGGATTTCCCCCAAATTCAGTACACTCTTAGGTCAGTTGGACCTGTGGCCACTCCCCAGCTGTGTAGCCTTTGGTCAGTGACTTTGCCTCTCTGGGCCTCATTTCCTTACCTGTAAATTAGAGATACCGGCTCCGAACTCACAGTATTGTCGTCAGGATTTGGAAACACAAGGCACGGGCATGCTGTGATTGCTAGTATCACTATTAACTACTAGAGAGTATGCACAGAGAAGGTAAAGTCTAGTGAAGAAGTTATTACTATCAAGGCTGCCATAGTCACCAGCTCGCTGTAAGCACTCAATCAATATTAGCTTAAGAAACATTGGAAGCAGACCCAGGCTGAGCGTTGGACTCTGACCCTAGCTCCAAGGAGCTCTGATCTCGAGATGCAGACAGTCCTACAAGACAGCAAAGACAATACAGTGTGTTCTGGGAAGCCCAGTGGCTTTGGGAGCCCAGGGGAGGGATTGGACTTAACACAGGACATCAAGGAAGGCTTCCTGGAGGTGGTGATAGCTGCACTGAGACATGGGGGCGGGGCCAGCTGCCTGCACAGGATGTGGGCAGCAAGTTCCAGGCAGAGGAGCAACATAGATGCAAGCCTGGAGGTGGCTTGTCTGCACAGAGAATGTGGGTGGCACCTGCCTTAGGCGGTATGTGCAGCGGTTAGGAACATGTGCTCTGGAGCCAGAAAGCGGGGCCCAAATGCTGGCTCTGCTACTTAGTGGCTGTGAGATCTTAGACACCTCTGTTAATTCCTCTGAGCCTTGGTTTCCATCTCTGGGATGGGGACGAGAGCAGTAACGCTTCCTTCCCTGTAAGGGTTGCGTATCGGACGGGCTAAGATGTGTAAAGCATTTAGAGCGATGCCCAGGTGTTTCGAGCTGCTGCTTTGGTTGCTGTTATCACTTCTTAGTCCTGGTGATTTCAGCCCAGACGTTGTCCAGCTCCCACCCCCCGCTGACATCGTGGACTCCCTCTCAGCGGGGCAGCATCTGCAAACAGCTGCCCCTGCCTCTCCCTCCCCACCCGCCTCCCTCAGCCCCCGCGGCTGCTGCCATGGGAACCACTGAGGAGAAGCTGATGCTTGGAGCAACTCTGTGGGGGCTACAGGAGAGGCTGGAGAGGGGGTGCTGGGGAAAGCAGGGGTGACGGGGGCTGGAGCCAGGTCCTCCTCCCCCTCTGTCCACGTGGACTCCTGCCTTGGCATGCCAGCCAGGGCTGCTGGCCTCTGTTCCCTGGCAGCAATTCACATGTAGATATCTCCAGGCAAAGCCAGCTTCCCCTGGAAATGAAGCAGCTGAGGGGGGGGGGGGGGCAGGGGGCCTGGCAGTCAGTCATTCACATTTTAGCATGAACAAGCCCCTGGGATGGCTGCGGGCCTCATGGAGGTGGTGGCTGGAGGTGGGGCCCCATGGGGGCTCCAAGGGGCCATGATACAGAATTGTTGGGTTACTCGTTCCTCAAGCAGATACTGAGCCCCGAGCACCTGCCATGCCTGCTCTCGGGACACGCAGGGTACCCCCTGGAGGAGCCCGCACCGCATGCAGGGAGGGAAGGGGTTCCAGGCAGAGGGCACGTGTGAGTGAAACTCAGCATCCCCTCCCTGGGCCCAGCCCTGCTGCGGGGCTGGAGGACCCAGAGCGGAGCAGCCCCCATCTCACTGCAGAGGCCAAGGCCGCGTGGGGCTGAACCCAGCTGGGAAGATGCAGAGACTGGAAACCGAGACCGGGAGGGGCTTCACTTCATCTCTTCCAGGCCCAGAGACACACAGGCATCCTCCTAGGCCACACAGCAAAGCCAGGCCAGGGAGAAACCAGAGCCAGGCCTCCTGGGCCCAGGCCCGTGCTCCTTGGCTTCAGACGGCATCTAGAGGAACCTAGATGTGGGGACCATCTAGAGGAACCATCTAGACGAACCAAGCTGTGGAGACCCAGGATACAGAGGGAGCCTGTCTGCTGGGAGCCTGTCTGCTGAGAGCTTGGGCGAGTCCCTCCCGCGGGGATGTGGGTCGGCGAGGCTGGACACTGGCTGTGCCTCCCGGCAGCGCCTCCTCTCCGCCACCCGCCAGCGCACACCCACCTGAACAGATGCCTGCAGCAGGGAGCAGATGGAGGAGGCATTTGAGTGATTAATAAATCGGCCCCCTTAAACAGCCGCAGTCCCAGGCGAGCACTGTTTGGAGCTCAGCTGGTCCAGCTGCAGTGGCGAGGCCAGGAAACGGCCCTCCCCGGGCACCCAGGGGAGACTCAGAGCCAGCCTGGGTGGAAAGATGTACACAGACCCTGCCAGCATGGCCCTGGGTGGTGGGGGAGGGTTTGAGGGGCACTCGGGCCAGAGGGAAGGTCTGACCCAGCGTGTAGGAGGGCAGCATGTCCAGGAGGCTTCCTGGGGGATGCAGTCTCCAAGAGGCGGTGGGAGGAGTCAGGCAGGGGAGGAAGGAAAGGGTTGGGGGGACAGAAAGGGTTGGCCAGGTAGAAGGCACAGCCTGTGCAAAGGCCTGGTGTCCCAGAGAGCTCAGGGAGGAACCAGCTTCCCTTCACAAAGGGGCATTTGCCGCTCAAACACCCCCATCATCACTGCTTCTGGAGGGCAGACTAGCCGTCAGCATGGAAATGCTGGGTGAAGGAAAGAGGAGAACCGAAGTCAGGGGGCCCTGAGACCCCCAGCTGCGCAGTCTGGGGGAGCCTGGTAGAGTGGACTGCCGGGGGCGCGGCCTGAGGGCAGGTCTAAAACACGTGTGGCTGGTGGAGCAGGCGCACCAGGGTCTGCTGCGTGCGGTGTGGGGAGGGCAGCTGAGCTGCAGCCCTGATTCCTGGGCTTCTGAGAGAGGGAGGGCTGTGGAACAGGCTGGAAGGGAGCTGGCCCCAGGTGTGGGGGTGCCCCGGCTGAGTTCCACGCAGAACTTGGGGGTGCGAGGTGGCCCAGGGTGGATGCCGAGGGGCAGGAACTTGGGTCGGTTTGTCCTAAGACGATAGACTTCCTGCATTTGCCCTGGGTCCGGAAAGATGGGGAGGGACTGGAAGGGGAGGGGAGGAGGTGGCAAGAGATGCCTAGAGAGACTCCTAGGTGCCGGAGCCAGGAGGGTGGGCAAGTGGGTGGGCACCCCCGGGAGACAGCTGGCAGGTCTGGGAGCAGCACCCGTGTGGGATGGGGGCAGGAGGCTGAAAGGAGGGGCCACCGCATCATGAGACCCCCAGATGCCCAGGTGAGAATTCCTTCCACAAGGCCTAACGCTGCGGGGGCCCCCCGGGACCGCTGCACAAGGCCCTGGGGGTCTTGGAGGGGATGCTCGGGGACAGGCCCAGGACAGTGGATTCCAGGGGTCTGGGGGGAGGCAAACAGGGCAGCTGGGGGAGAGGAAGTGGGGGGTGGGCATGAGAAGAGGGAGCCAAGATTCCCTGCCCCTGAGAGGGGCTCGCCGTGCTCTCGGAGACCCCGAAGTAGCCTCTGTGCCACGTTTTCTAATCAACCCTGTTGATTAACTCTGGCCGCAGCGGGGTCGCTGTCCCGGCCTCTCTCAGCCTCTCTCTGTTTTCCCGCAGCAACTACACCGCCTTGTTGGGAGTGTGGATCTATGGCTTCTTCGTGCTGATGCTGCTGGTCCTGGATCTTTTGTATTACTCGGCAATGAACTACGACATTTGCAAGGTTTACCTGGCGCGGTGGGGCATCCACGGACGGTGGATGAAACAGGACCCCCGGCGGTGGGGGAACCCTGCCCGGGCCCCCCGGCCAGGGCAGCCGGCACCGCAGCCCCAGCCTCCCCCAGGCCCCCTGCCGCAAGCCCCCCAGGCTGTGCACACGCTGCAGAGAGACAGCCACAGCCCACCGCTGATGAGCTTCCAGAGTTCGTCTGCCTGGTGAGTGGCTGCAGTCGCTTGTCTTTGATGAGCTTGGAAAATACCAGGTCGTTTTTGCTGCTGTGTTTGGCTTGTCGATTACCGGATTATTTGCTTATCTTATTTGTCAAGAAAGATGGGAAGTGGCTCATGGTAACAACGTGTGCCTGGACAGAAAAGTTGAAATGAAAAGTGGGAGTGGAACTTAGAAACAAAGCTTTCAAGTTTGTTTTACTTAGAATCCAGTGTGAGAGCTGTTGCCACTGAGCATGAAATGGAGTTGTGAGTTTCCTGGCTGGCAAGGCAAGAACGGAAATTGGCTAGCTTTCCAAATTTTCACTTGATCTGGTCAAAGGAAACAGATAGGTCTGTCAGGGGCCGGGGGAGAAGCTTTTTCAGCATAAATTTAGAAAATAAGCATCTTGCTGGGTTCCATTGTGCGTATATGTTGAGTCACAGAAAGGCATCTGAGGGCAATGGAGGCAGGCTGCTCAGTGATGACTCAGGGGAAGGGAACCAAGCTGGCCAGGAAGGTGAGATCGCAGCTGGCCTTATAAGGTGGCTACCCCAGCAGAGCTCAGTTACCCTTTCCCAGGGGCGAGTTTGTGATTTCCTCTACTGCAACTCTCACATCTGTCCACCTCCAGTCTGGTGGGAGGTGGGGAATAACCTAGCCAGGGGGTCCCTGGTCTGTGTAGAGCTGGAGAAAGAGACGAGGGTTTGTGCATTTTGGAGCAGGAACCCACTGTGCAGCTGGCCAGCACCAAGGACGGGCATCAGCCCCTGGCAGGAGCCAGGCTGAGTGCAAATACTCAAGTCCAGGGCTCAGGTGTGGGGTTCAGCTGCTCTGCAGGGGCCGAGTTGCAACCACGGGCACACAAGGCAGGGGGCACATCATCCCAGGACATGACATTACTGATCCCAGCCTGCAAGATCCAGGTGCTAAAACCTACAACACACTGACCCTTGCCGAGTCCGTGAGCTTTGCAGGCAAACCAACCCAGGCTCAAGTCCCAGCTCTGCCAGTTACCAGCTCTGTAACGTCAGGCAAGCTCCTTCACCCTGTTGACCCTCCAATCCTTGTGAAGGAATGGAGAGTAAAATGCACACACACACTGCCCCCGCCCCGCCCCCCGCCCCCCCGGGGTTGTCCTGCGGATCAAACAAAATGCCCACCGCACAGTAACCATCGCAGGTAACCACTGCTGCTTCCTTGCTGGAGATGCAACAAAGCCAGTTGGTGATGGTTTAAGTAGCTAACAGATAGCGACCTTTTCAATAATGAATGACTTAAATAATTAATAAGATACACTTAAATCAGTTTGTGCTTATTGATCGAATAATTGCCCCATCTGTCATGCAGGAGACAAAGACGCAGCCTTGCTCAGCTCAGTTGGACAAGTGTGGACTGAGCAGGGCCTCTGGGCGGGGCCCCCTAGCCGGGCTCCTGGTGATGTGGAGGTGATGGCTGGAGGAGAGCCTGCTCTTCACCTTGAGGAGGGGGAGGGAACACACAAGCCCACCCAAAGCTACAGACCATGAAACAGCTGTTGGCTCCGCCCCAAAGGTGGGGTTTCCTGAAATGTGAGTGTCTCGCAGCAGACACACCTGGGGTGTTTGTCAAAATTAATTCCTGGGTCTCAGCCAGAGCCTCCTAACCAGGAATCTCTGGGGGTGATGCCTGTAGGCACTAGTTTGAGAACCACTGGAAAATGTCATTACCAGGAGCCAAGTGTTTTGAAAGCTGAGAATCTACCATGTAAATGAAGGTGCCTCCCCCCCATCCCTCCCTTCCCTGCTGTGTTCTTGACAAGACAGTGATGTGAGCCAATGCTGCAGGGTTGTTGCCATCCTGCCTGCAGAACCCGGGGCGGTTTGCCTGCACCGAAATGGACCACACTGGTCCATTGCTGAGTCCCTGCGTCTGGTCCTAACTGTTCTCAGTCTCCCTTGCTGTTAACCCTTGTCTGTCACCGAGGTCTCCCCTTTCCACAATGCACACGTTGTGTGCCTACTGAGTGCTAGACCCTGTGCTGTGAAGTCCAGATGGGGTTCAAGGACATCAACTGTGGAGGGGAAAGAGGGTGCAAGTTTGTTGGGATTGCACGTAAAGTCTGAGTTCATGGCAACTGCATGAGAGGCTGAGCTCACAGCCCACAGGCTCTGCCGTCTGCACGGGAAGACAGTCCATTTCGGAGCTCAGAGCCTCTTTGTGTCCTGGTTCTCATAGGGGCAGACTCACCATACGAGCGTCTGTTTATTCAAGAACAAGCATCAGGAACCTGCAAGGGCGCGATGGGGGATGGGGTGTCCCCAGGTGCCGCCCAGCTCCCGTTCTGTCCTTGACTGTTCCCTTGGGCCGGGGGCTTCCTGCTTGGGCTTCTGGTTTGCCAGCCGAGGGGAGAGGGGATGGACTTTGAGAGCAGAGCAGACCTTCACCTTGCTGGCCTTCCTGGCGGGCGCCCATGGGTCCAGCAACATCCACTGAGCACTTGCTGTGTCCGGGGCACTGTTTGTAGTCTCGCTGCGACCCCATAGGCTAAGTGCCGGAAGTACGGAGACACTTTCCCGACGTCACCAGTCAGGAGGGTCAGTGCGTGACGGGGGTGGGGGCGGTGAGCCGTCTTGGCCACTGGCTTCCGGCTCCCCGCCCTCTGTGCCGGCAGGAACCCCCACTCCTCCCATGTGTGAACCTGTCTTCCTTTACATCGTTTGGTTTGGCTGAAGTTTCCCAAGCAGCGCCCCCTCCCCCCGGCTCTGTGCTGGGTGCCGGGGACACAGAGGCAAGTGGGGCCAACGAAGACCTGGGTGACTGTCTCAGGATGGTGGGGTACAGCCTGGGGAGGCCCAGGCGGGATGCGGGGCACGGCCAGGCTGTGCGGCCAAGCAGTCCGAGGTTAAACACGCCTCACCTTGTGCACAGGAGGGGAGGTGGGGCGGCTCAGGCCGGTGCAGGTCTGCAACCAGGTATGGTGGTGGGTGTGGTCATGGGGTGATGTCAACCTGGAGGTGGGGGAGGGTGGAGAGTAGGGGCCAGGGGGGCTGTAGTCACTGTTTCTTCCAGAACAAGAGCTAGAGTCTGTGCTCCTTTATTTACCCCACATTATCACCTGGGTCTTCCAAACACCCACGTTCCAGCCCCAGGGCGTCGCTGAGATATGTCCCCTTGAGCACGGATTCCATCAGCTGCTCCCCAAGTGCCTCTCTTTCTCTTTCTCTCTCTCTTTCTCTGCTTTCATCTCCAGAACTCTTCAGCTTTTGTGGCCTCTCTCTCCCCTCCCCCATCACAGCTCTGTATTGGGTGGGTGACCCCAGCTTCTCCAGCTCCTGGACGCTTCTGCCCGCACGGGAAGCAGGACCAGAGTTCTTCCTCTCGGAAGAGGGGCCGAGGAGGAAGAGGGTTGCAAGTGCGCACTCAGCGCCTTGGTTCCTGGGGCCTCCAACATGAGGTGCATTCCTCTTCTGGGGTCCCCACATGCCTGTTTGGAGCCTTCTTTGGGGATGGGGGACTCTGGAGTCAAGATCTAGCCCTGGACAAGTCCAGGGGAGACTGAGGCAGGTGGCCTACCATAAGCTCTCCGGGGGAGGCCCCAGGGGGCTGCAGCTGCGCAGTCCAGCGGCTGGGAGTAGATGCTGGACCTGGATGGCCGGCAGCAGACTGGGCCTGACCCTCGGCACCGCCAGCGGACTCCTGTGTGGGGCCAGGCACCTAGTGGAGCTCTGAGAACACTCAGAAACCCACAAAGGAGGCTGTGGGCGCTGCTCTCTGCACCCTCCTCCAGACAGCCGGCATTGATCTACTCAGGGTCAGGCGCTCAGGGCACAGAGACAGAGAGGACAAAGATGGGAGGACAGGAAGCAGAGGCAGTAGCCGTTGCTGAGTGCCGACGGTGCGCCGGGCACCCGTCGCTGGCTCCATCAGCAAGTGGGTACCAGTCAATCATAAAGCCATCACCCTTCCTCAGTGGATATTTTTAATGTTAGCATCACTGTCTGCATTATTGGAAACAACACATCTGTTTAGGGCGGGAGTCAGATGGCTCAGGTTCAAGGCCCACCTGTGCCACTTGCAGGCTCTGCGACCTCAGGCAGGCCGTTCCACCAACCTGGGCCTCCGTTTCGCCATGTAAATACCGGGGGTCGTGATCATCCTGAGAATTAAATGGGCTGATCCTCGTGCAGGTCTGATGCCTGGTCCCCAAGTGCTGGCGATCCTTGAGGTCATTTCATATTCGGGTAAATAAACGTGGTAGGGGTCCTGCCCTGCCAGGATTGACGGGGGGCGGGGGCCGCATGCACCCCACACCCCGCACGGGCCAGCCACACGCCGCTTCTTGTGTAGGGCTGTTGAGCCCCATTTTCAGGTGTTGAAACTGAGGGGCTCGGAGGAGTTCATTGACTCACCCAGGTCAGCCAGCAAAGGGGAGACAGAGGCAGGGTCCCACCCCAGGGCCGGTGGCCTCTCTGCTGGGGGCTCGCAGAGCCACTGGATAGGTGGCCTGGTCCACAGGGGGAGGGAGGAGCCTCTTCATCAGAAGCTCCTCTGGCAGCGCGTGGGCGAGGGTGGCCCCCAAGCTGCCACTTAAAAAGCAGCATCAGAGGCCGTGCATCAGGGGCTCCACATCTCAGAGCAGCGCCTGCCTCCGTGGTCCCCGCAGACCCTCACTCCTTCCACCTCCATCACCAGAAACGCCTTTTCCTTGCTGCCTGGCGGGGCCGGGCCCAAATTGCATCAGCCCTCGGGATGGCATTGTGGTGACCCCGCCTTGGACCCCACAGTCGCTGAGTCATGGACCCGTCCTGGGTCCGGGGGAGGGCAGTCTGAGGGGTGAAGCACAGCCGCTTTCAGTTAATTCCACGGAGAAGCTGGCTCTCCCTTCGTTTAGAACACAAGGACCTCGGACTGCAAAGTTTTCTGCTAAAATCCCATGGGCTCAGTCTCCCCTGGTGCCCGCCCCCACCCCCCACCCCCGCAGCTCATTGCCTTCTGGAGAGTGGTGACACCGTGCCCTGCTTTTTTGCTCATAATGTCTTTTTGGCACACTTGACATGCTCTGTTTTTCTCCCGCGTGGAGGGAGCGTTCCACCTTGGCCCTCCTCGCACACTTGCCGGCTCACAGGCGGCAGGAGGGCACTCCTGGGCTGTGCGCCTCCTTCCTGCCTCCCATCCGCGCCTCTCCCTCCACCTGGCTTTCTTTTATCCCCAGCTTAGGGTCTACCTCCTGGCGAATCACGTCTCTGTTGTGCTACACTTGCTGCTCTCCTGCAGGGTTGGAATGTACGCCCACCACGGGCATCTTATCTCTGGCGGTCAAGGCACATAGCAGGTGCTCAGCAAGTGCTGTTTGATTCACGCAGCAGCGGCAGAGCTGGAGACACCCCTGCCGCACCACCCTAACCCGCAGGCTGCTTGCTTTATCGCCAGAGCCCTCCCCCCTCCTCTCCCCCGCCACCCCCCCCACCCCCCCACCGGTGCAGTGGGGCTAAAGGAGCAAAGGGAGGCAGCCTGAGGTGCTGCAGGTACCACCCAGGCTCCTCGCAGCAGCTGCGGGGAGAGGGGTCTCCGAGGCGCAGTGTCATCCCAGCTGCCTCGCGGCTTGTGTGCGCCATTGTCACTGTTACAGGCCCAGGGGAGCAAGCAGGGACTCCAGGTCAGACACACTTGGCTTTGAATCCCAGCTTGACTCCTCAAGACCTGCCTGAGACTCAGTTTCCTCATCTGTAAAATGGGGACAATCACAGGCTGACCTTACAGTGTGGTCTCAGGACCAGATAAGGTTTGGGCCGCCCTCCCAGGACCTCAGCTCCCACCCCCCCCAACCCCCACCACGTTGCCCCTGTCTCGCTCCCTCTGGTTTGTCCCGCCCCTCCCCATCCCCGGGAGGGCTTCAGCTCCTAGCCTGGCCCCCCAAGGCCCTCCCCAGCCCACCTCACTGTCTCTGAAGCCTCAGGCTGCTGCTCGCCTCCCTCTAAGACACATGGGAGCGAGTTGAGTGCTGGGAACCGTGGTTACGCTTACTGTTTAGACCACCCCCATCGTTATTTCTCTTGGCCCTTGTGCCTGCCACCCTGGGCACTGAGCTGCACAGCTTTACCATCCCTTTTACAGAGGAGCAAATACAGGCCCAGAGAGGCTAAGTTACTTACCCACGGCCACACAGTAAGTCCATGGACCTGAGCCAGGGTCTCCCTAGTCCAGAATCTCCTGGAACCAACTTCGACCCTGAACCAAGTGCCACAGCCCCTGCCAACCTCAGAGCTTCCTCCCGCCTCATCCCTGTCTCACCTCTTCCGCTTCAGGCCTGGTTCCCCTCCAGGTCTTGCCCATTCACACCTCCCTGCTTTTGCACACAGTTCCCTTCTCAGAATTCTCCTCTTCCACATCTCCCTGAGAAACTCCTAGTCATCCTTCAAAACCTTCCCTGAGGTGGGGTCCCTGGCCAGGGCTAGGAGCTGGGGGTGGGTTGGTGGGGGGAGGAGTAGGGTGGTGGCTAGAGGAGAGATGAGGCTGCCCGGACCCCAGCCTTCCCAAGGGAAAATTCCTGACCGGGCCTGGGAAGGGGGTTGTCTGTGTATCGCAAACTTTAATGGGCATTTGGTCCCGCAGGGTCCTGTTAAACTTGCAATTTCTGATGTTCATGGTCTGGGCTGGGCCTGGGATTCTGCATTTGTAGACAAGCTCCTGGGAGATGCTGATGCTCTAGGGACCAGCCTGTGACTAGAGGACAGAGCCATGGCTGTGAGAGCTGGGAGCCTCTCTGCAGGGTGGGCTGCCTGCCTTCAGGGCCCAGATTGGCAGAAGGAGCCCCAGAGGCCTGAGGGGGCTGGCTCTGGAGTCCAGAGGGGACACAGGAGAGGAGCAGCTCCCCCGGTCCCCCTTCCCAGCCAAGAAAGCCCCAGCTGGGGAGGGGCTTGGGTTTGCACAGGACGTGTTCCCATCACTCGAGAGAACAGCCACAGTAACACGACGTGCCCAGAGGATCCAGGAGAGCCCATGATGGACTGCGGGGGGGGGGGGGGGGAGGAGTCAAGGCATGCTTCCTGGAAGAGGAGGCGATGTTGACCCAGGCCTGGGGCGGCGAGGGGAGGTCACCTGGGTGGCCCACCGTGGAAAAGTCACTTCGGACAGAGGGAGCAGCATGAGAAAAGGCCACGGTGACCCTGGAAATCATGTGACGTTTGCAGACTTCGTGTGGGAGAACCCGACATTCTTTCCTGATGTTTGTTCAGAGGCCCCCGTCTCAGCCCATCACCCTGCCGCCTCCTCCCTCCTCCACCCAGCTCAGTGCAGAACTGATTCGTGCCTCCCCCGTGGAGTCCCCAGAGTGCACCCGAGCCCAGAGCCTCCCCACGGACAGGGTCAGGCATCACGTCTTCCCCAGCTCTGCAACCAGAGCCTCTGGTGTGTGGTTTCTGCAGGGACACCAGCCAACAGCGAGAAATTCCAAAAAATTAGGAGACAAAGGGAGAGGACCAGATATCGCCTTTCCTCGGCCTCACATCAAATAGCAAGGAGGCCTCCGTGACTGGAATTCAGAAGACAGGGAGTGTCCCGGGTGGGGCTGGAGTTTCAAATGCTCGGGGCTTCCAGCTGTATCAGGACACTCTGGCCCTGTCCCCTCCGACCCCTGTCCTTCCCGCTGGGCCCTGGCTTCCTCCCCTCAGCCTAGTTGACAGGAAGGCGCTTTCTGCCAGCTCTCCTTGTCTCCAACTTGTTCACACAGCTTTGCTGAAAACCCAGGAGAGTGTCTGTTCATTTGCACGGCTCTATGACCAGGGGTACCATGAGGGATGGGGAGGGGTGCAGAAAGCCCAGACCAGAGGCCTCACTTGCTGTGCGTCCTCAGATGAGTTGCTGGCCCTCTCTGAGTCTCGTATCTACTCTGGACAGTGGTGATGAGAGGTGACGGAAGGGCCCAGCCCAAGGCCGAGCACACAGTAGGGCTGCAGGGAGCATTGATCCTATTCCTGGCGAACACCCCCTCACCCCTCACCCGTTGTCCTGTCCCTCCTTACCCTGGGGAGGGCAGAGAGCCAGACTTCTCAGTAAAGAAAAGCAGGGGGCTGGGGCAGGGGGTTGGCCCAAGAGGGAACACTTGGGTTTGGTGCTGGGGAGTGAATTTAAAATGCCAGCAAGCCTGGAGCACAGGTCGCTCCAGCACTCAGATCGGAGGTCCTATGTTCCTGCCCTACCCCCTGGTGAACATAAAAATGAGGGTTTTGTCTGCTTGATTCAATGCCTTGCTCCCAGCTCTCAAACACTTATGTGACGAATAAGTCACACAAGGCACAGAGAGGTTAGGTAATGGGTCCAAGGTCACCCAGCTGGTCACCCACAGACTCAGTATTTGAACCTAGGCAGTCGGCTCCAGCTCAGGCTGTCAGGGCCAGATCTCCAGCCTGGTCCCCTTGGCCATGAAGCCAGATGGGAGAAGTAGGGGGGAGTCCGGAGACAGAGCTTGAGGGGCCCTACATGCCCCTGAAGACTGCAGGCTGCAGCCAGGGCAGGACCGAGGGCCGGAGGAGGGGCCGGGAGGAAGATGGGGTGTGGGGTCCAATTCTGGTCCAGGCAGGGGCACTGTCCTGGGCGAGTCCCTGAGTTAGGCACCTGGACACACGGTGAAACTGACTCGGGTGCAGACAGTGCCAATGAGCGATCAGGTCTGATCGAAGGGAGCCCAGAGGAGACACCTGCCCAACTTGGGTATCAGGGAGAGCTCCCTGGAGGAGGTGATGGCTGGAATGATCTTTAAGGATGAGTAGGAGTTAGGGAGATAAGAAAGAAAGGAAGGCAGGAAGGCAGTCAGGAAGGAAGGAGTGTGTTACTGGGAGGAAAAACAGCATGTGCAAAGGCCCAGATGAGGAGGTCACACCCACAGGGTCTCCGAACGGAGGAGCTGTCCAGAAACAGAGTGTACCTCGGGGTTCTTTTCTCTGATAGAGTAATCAGATAATCAGATTATTTTTCTGGTGAAACCCCCTTCACAATAATATTCCACAAGAGGCCAGAAATGCCCCCCAGAAAGTCTTCTGGGGCTCAAGGCCTTCTCTCCTTCTGCTCTTTCCCTGCCCTGAGGGCCATAAACCCCAACAGAGACCCTAACCCAGCCCTCCAAGGAAACAGATTGGGTGCTCAGGCTGCACCAGCCCCCAGGATCCAGAAGGAAGGACCAGGCCACGTCCAAAGGGACCTGGGGCTACGCTGGTGGGTTTTCCCCCTCATAGCAATGAGTAAATTGTGATATTGGAGCAGAAGGGAAGGGGGTGGATGAATCGGTTGGGAGGGAAAGTCACGAGCCGTCCAGCGTTCAGATCCCACGCCTGCCCTCCTGAGTCACGTGACCTGGGCAGTTCCTGCAGCATCAGGTCTTGAGAGGGGGTGATGAGATACGTGGAGAGGCGGGGCAGCCCGGAGGCAGAGCACGGTGGCGGGGGTGGGGGTGGGAGGTCCTTATCGGGGGTCTTAGTTGTGACTTCCTTCGCCTCAGCCCCCCACCAAGGAGCCGTCACTGTTGCCTTTTTTTTACGCCTACTTTTGCATCATGACGTTGCCCATGTTCCGTGGACAGCGCGTGAGGGGTGGACCAAGTGGCCTCGCTGCCAAACGCCGCCCTCTCTCCCCTGCAGCCCTCTCTTGTCGTCAGCGCATTGTTTCACTTTATAGTTGTTCCTTCGCACATAAAATTGTGTCTTGGGTTTTGAATTCAACATGATGTCACAGTGAGCTGCCCGCCTTCTTGAGACGTTTTCATCAGCGCTGCTTTAACGGCTGCGTTCTTCGTGCCTTGGGAGACGCCGGGGCATCGCTCCACGACCCACTGCCGTGTCTCGGGCCCCCTGGGGGCTTCCCCGCCCTCTCAGAGCATTGCTCTGCTCACGCCCCGGGTCCCTCGGCCTCCAGGATGAGAGGGTCTCTGGTGTTGGCAAGGAAGCCCCTCCGCATCCCTGCCCAGGCGTGCTCCACCCAGGGATGGAGCACTC